>NC_051057.1:4136479-4507729 GCF_904848185.1 Acanthopagrus latus | reverse complement strand
TAATTAACAAGTGTCTAGACTGTTGAATATGTTCATCTGGAGAGGAAGAGGGGGAGGTTAGAGACGGAAGCCACTGAGCCGCCTTTTACTTCTCTAAGAGTTCACTGGATTACAAGCTGCCATCCAACCTCCAAGCAATGTCTCACACACACCCCGTGCACACGCTCTCTTACTCTCATATGTATATGGGGTGTACACAGGAAAACACACACAGGCGTCCTGGAAAGACACTGGAAAGCCATGATTCATTCAAATTCATATTCACGTCCCACGGCTCCGGAGGAAACTGAGCATCTTTTATAACAGACAAGAAGAACACTGGGCACGCGTAATTCATGTCAGGTCCGCTCGCACATTGTTCTGATGAATTGCCCAAATAAGAAGGAAGGGTACATTGCGGGAGTGTAAGTGTGTGTGCATGTATGTGTGTGTGTATGTGTGTGTGTGTGTGTGTGTGTGTGTTCACTCGTAAATAGAAAAAAAGAAAGGAAGTTGGAGCGAGTTGAAGGTACTGCTGAGAAGGTAGCGCTGTTGAAATGTCAGTCTGAGATGTACATTTTGTCGCGGTATGACACATATCTTCTGTTTGCATTTTAAGCACGTGGGCGGATGGCTTTTGAGCGGGAGGGTTTTGTTTCTGGCTATTGCACTGTGTCTGGTCATGTGATGGAACTATGGGTTGAAAACTTAGCTAAAACGCAAAAGTGGATGAGCAGTGTCTGCAGCTCGTACTGCATCCTTTTAGTGCCTAGAGAGATGTACTGAAATTAATTTATTGCTTTCGTACAAGCTCACACACACACACACACACACACACACACACACTAGAGCATGAACACATAAAAGAATACATTATATTTTATATGTTATATTTCAGTTAGATGTTCATCATCATGGACCTTCCAAAAGTCATCGACAGCGGTGCAAACATCATCAACACCTCTTCCTTCATCTAGGGGAAGGCTCAGTAGTCCGAGTGAGCCAAATCTCGTGAATAGAGTGTTCGACAAGATTGAATCCACTTCCCTGGATGGCAGCCATCGCCATTATAGATCTGCAACTGGAGTGTTGCATCAAACACTGCTGACTTTCAATTTTCAATTATCCAAAACAGAAATACCACAAAAGTCTAACTTTTTTTCATAATCAGTCAAAGAGGTGAACTGCATATGCGTGGAGCTAGAGATGTATAACTTACTACATTCTACAGCAGGCCATGAACCTCTCAATCCCCCCCCCTCGTTAAAACAAATATGATAAATCCATTTGCATGGTATAACCATTTTGGCAAGAGTAACTACCCTGATTCATGACTAATATCTAGCAGAGCTTGACAGGCCCGCGATATCATCCTATGGGGGACCTCACAGTGATGGATAGCCCCGCCCCCCTTTGAGCCATTTGTCGGTTTGATGAATGGGTACGGCACGACTGGCAGCCTCAACAGCTAATCTGAGTCGTGTCGCTGAAGGTGATAAACGGCTGCAGTGGTGACGCTCCTTTGCGATGGGAGACCTTGGCCAACAACCTCCCCGGAGGAACAGAAACTGACGTCTGTTAGCCAGAACCCCTGAGCTCGTCCAGGAGCTGCGTCCATCTATCAGGGGAGACACCTTCCTCTGGTCATGGCAGCTTAACAACTGACCTGCTGGCAGACAAGGTGCTTCAAACGCTGGAACAAGAAATGCTCCTATAAAATATGTGATGGTGTGCCTTACAGCCAATTTCAGTATGTCCTTGAACTGTGGTTAAAAAAAAACATGACATTTTTAAAAATGTGTCTCAAGTCTTATCTTTTCAGAAATGAGTACTGCGATTTCAGCGTAATTGACATGTGATTGAAGCCCTGCATGGCTCATCATTGACTTGTAAAGCTGGGCCATATACAGTATATATAGGATCTTCCCAAAACTCACAAACAGTAAGTGCCTGGAGCACTAATCCAGTGTCATCATTCAAATTGCCTTGAAAAGTCACAGCGATTGCCTCATGACAGAGCGAACTGCTGACAGTGAGATGATGTAACGGCGACACTCAGAAGTAGAGGTGGAGGAAGTCGAATCCTGCAAAGAGCTCGCACACCAAAACAACTCTCTGAAACACAGGGCTCATTAAAAACAAACTGTCTGGCTTCTAACCTACATGTTGCAGGTATCAAAACAGGAGGAATGACAGCGAACCGTCTGGCAAATTGTTTGAGTTTAGAGGTGCTCTCAAACACTAATTGGGTCTGTGTGGCTCTCTTTTGGGAGAGCGTTGGTCTGTGTTTGTATGAGTCTCTGTGTCTGTGGTGAAGACATCTAACACACACACACACACACTCACACACACACACTATGCTAACCTATAGGGATACAATGAAGGTAAGGAAAAGGGAGGAGGAACAAAGTCAGAAATTCTGACTCCCACAATGCACTGCCAGACTCACACTATCGACCAAGTTGGAATGAATCAGGCTGCAGCTGCTGAGGAAGTAGATCATTTCTCTCCCTTTATTATCTCTGTGTCACTACTGCTGCTGGGTAGAAAAAAAAAAAAAAGATGGAGGGATGCACTGAGAGTAGAGCATCATCTCCATGAAGAAACTAAGTCAGCCAGACTGACGGAGGGATACAGAGAGGTAGACAGCGAAAGAAACAGTGGAAATGAGCAAACAAACACAAACACTAGTGGAGTCACTGTTCTTTTACTAACTTGATGGCTAAACATTCTTCACTCTGTTTTTAGTGACTCCATTGGTTGTTAATGGTTTTCCTCCTGAATTGGTGCCTGCATCACATGGACTTTCATGGCCTTGATGGGTCAATAAAATAACTGTCTGAGACACTGGCATATTATATTTTGAGTCTTGCCTTCGTAGCTTTGGCCATCATTTATATTGCTTACAATAACACTGTACCCAACCAAAGGAACTGCTGAGATCTGACAACAAAGTGAAATGGCTACAGCAAAGTGTGACGGTACAAAGAAACACGAGCTGTCAGATGAACATTCAGGTTGTAAACAACCTTAGGAAGTTTGAGAAAAAAGGCACTGTTTACGAGTATGTAAGATTTCATACTCACACACGTGCCATGCACTGCTGTCAGACCACATCTGGAGACAGTGTGACTTGCCATATCTAGGGATCTTGGCTACAGTCAGCTCGGTGTATATGAAATTTCAACAGCTTATCCAAAATTGGAAAACACTGCTGCATCTGCCATCACTTCGCACTTTGGCATCAATCCTGCCTGCGTGCACAATTTCCACGCTCTGGATTACAATGAGGAAAAAATATAGAAAAGAAAACACTTACTTAACAGCAGGTGTACAGTAAATTCATGAGCCCTACCATTATCTCAATAACATATCAGGTTCAGGCTTCATTTTTAATGCCAGGTGTAAATGTGGTAGGAGAGACGGGCAGCGAGGACGAGAAAGAAAGAGAAATGAGGTGTGAAAAGAAGAGGGAGGAAGTGCCAAACCTCGCTGTCTCACTCTCTTTCTCCCGCTCTCTCTCTCTCATGGAATAATGACAGAGGAGGGCTTCTGCCTGGTTTGTAATTATTATTAAAATGTTCCACACTCCCATCCCCAATTTAAAGCCAGACTCATCAGGACAAGGAGGCAGAGATGTTTGACATGTCAGAGTCAAGTACAGCATGTAACTGGGCATGTGTGTGTGTGTGTGTGTGTGTGTGTGTGTGTGTGTGTGTGTGTCTGTGTTGATGTGTAAGAGAGAGAGACAGCGAAAGCTGCCAAGGACAAGTTGTCATCATCAGTACAATGTGGGAGGCAGCTAGACTGACTATTGATTGGGTCCTAAGGGAGGGTCTCGGCTGCTTTCGTTGTATGTATGTGTGTTTGAGAGAGTGTTTCTCTGTGTGGGTTTTATTATTGTGTGCATGTGTGAGGGAGTCAGTCAGGAAGTAATAGAGAGAAAGACTGTATAGTCGCAACTGACTGTGTATGCACTATTCACTGTGTCTGTCACCTGCATGTGCATACAGAGCAGGATCTGGTAGGGAGTGAATGAAGGTTGAGATGCAAACACAGGTGTTGGAGGCAGCTTCGGGCCGTATACGCACAGATATGAATATTTCGCAAAACAAACATTTTTTTTCCTCTGTGTTCTGAAAAAAAGGTTTTTTTTGAACACTTTGTAAAGTGCAGACTCCTCTCTGTGTAGCTGTGTGGACATGTTAAACTATGTTTGGGAAATGATGACATCATCACCTCAATTTCAAGCATACCTGTTGATGAGCTTGCACCTGAAACAGTCTCAGTGGTGGACAGCCAGTCTGTTTCCATTTGGTTAGCACCAATCTGAGTGTTGTTGTTAGCGGTCCTCTGTCTAATTACAAGTTTTCAACCTTTTTGATATATTGTTGACATAGACTTCAGTAAGGATCAACTGATGAAACCAATATTAGTAATGGAACTGTTTTGCATTTGCAGTAAAACATGTAAATCAAGTACTGTACTCAATTTCGAGGTACTTTACTTGAGTATTGTCCTGTTTCTGCTACTTTATATTCATTTGATAACTGTGGTTACTAGTTACTTTGCAGATTCAGATTGTTCTGTGTTAATGGGCCATTAAATGTGACATTGCCACAACTTGTGACAAGACTTGTGACAGAAGATGCTGCATTGGAGCCAAAGTAGAATTTTTTAAAATGCATTCCATCAGCAATGAGACACAAGAAGCACTGATATGATTATGCTACCAGCGTACAAATAATTCACCATTGCAGAGTATCTGCCCCGATAATTAGCCAGGATGATAATCAGTCAATCCCCAGATTTTACTGCCACCTACTGCCACAGAATGCTTGTGTGAGTAATATGAGTGTGCGTGTGTGCTCCTATTCCTATTACCACACACACGCATGCACACACACACACACACACACAAGCTCAGCTGCTGAATAAAAAATAAAGAAGCAGATATATCGCACAAGGCTCTGCACCACTGAGCTGGCACCATCATCTAAACACACAAACATCCACACCCACACATTACCCCCCACTTGACACCCCAGAGACACACACTAAAACAAGACAAACACTCTCACATCTTTTTGAGATGAGTTACCTGCCAGCTAATTAAATCATGTAAAATGTTGATGCCATTACTTATCGGGTTTGATCCACATTTGCATTTTTTAGACAGCTGTAGTTCAGCACAACATAAATTACTGTCGGTGTCAGTGTAAACATGTGAAGTATAAGGATGCTTTTTTTATCACTAATGATCAAAAAAACTCAAAAGACCTCTTATATTATCTTATTGTTATAGAATTATAACGACTATAAAACAAGTCAGAGGGTTTAAAGTCTTTCGATCGAACCTCTGTAACATCTGATCAGATATTAACTGATATCATCATGTTAATATCTGCAGCAAATTATGTGACAACCCATCCAGTAGTTGTTGAGATATTCCAATCTGAGCCAAAGTGGTGACCTAACAAACACTCAATACGTTTACATGCACAGCTTAGTCAGATTACAGCCATAGTTTGACTATGCTACTCAATCAGACAACTGCAACTGTCCGAGTATACATGCCGGTGAGAAAATCGAATTACTGGCCAGAGGGTGTCATACCCCAGTACGATAGGTGGCACTGTACTCATTTCAAGAGGTGGTTATAGAGCCACCTCCGGCTGACCTCTTTACGTCACCAGCAACAACCAACTCTGCCTCGGCATGCGAGAAAGATGGTGTATCTCGAGCCTGCGCAGAACGCAAAATCCCAATCAAATCTGAGGGAACGTATACATGCGTGAGTAATGCGACTATCAATCATCTATGTGTTTTAATTCGACTAGAGAAATCCGATCGCAGTCGGACTAACCCAGTAATTCGGTTTTCTTGAGTGTCATGTAGACGTGCTGAGTGATGCTGCCATTATAGAGACATGCCAATAAAGGGAGTGTGGGACAAAAGAACAAGTCTGAGTGAATGATCTATGTCTACTGGACGTGTAAAACATAGGGCTGTCAAAATAACACAGAAAAAATAATGTGCTAAAAAAGAATGTAGATCAACCTTAAACATGATGGCTGTGATAACTAAACACTGCTGAGCACACTGAACGGAAAAGTCCCATTGCAGGCAGTGTTTCTAACTGTCAAAGGGTTGACATTCTGTCTCAATCCTAGAATGGGCTATGGTTAACAGTGGGATGGTGTACCATTGCTACCAGATGCTGTTGTTTTAGCATGATTAACATCAATAACATGGACAGCAATAGCATGGATAGTAGCACAGACACAAATATGATGGATATCAGCAGGGACGGTGATAGCTGCCACTCAAACATGAGGTCTTCTTGTGCACCGAGGAGTTTAAGAGTTTATTCACAGTCAAATGAACGTTTCGTTTGCTCCGGTGGCTAACAGCTGTCTGCTCTGTGCTCAGCCACTGACCATCGCTTTCGACTTGCTCACTCCAAACTGCCCTGTTAATAAAGGAGCCACGCAACTCTTAGAACACCACATGAAAAGCTTGGTGGATGACATAAAAGTCCTACTGTTGTCCATTGCATTTTAGCAACCGCTTAATTTTTGAAGCACAAAATGGATTTATTTGTGAAAAATTATCAAAAAAAAAAAAAATGTTGGGAAAGATCATAACAATACCAAAACAAACTGGAGTGCTACTTCAGGGAAAGTGTTGACAGGGTGTGTGCCTGTCACCTTCATCTGAAATCTTAAGTAAAACAAAGTTTCAAAAGTACAACTTTACATTGTCACCAAAATGGCTTACTCATCTTAATTCAACAGTGTTCTTGAAAAATACTAAATGCAATGCAATGGTTTGTAGTTTCAGTGAACACTAAGATGCTGGCCAAACGTTAGTGAAAAATTGAGTGTCGCGTGATTAATCCCCCTGCACTTGCAGCTCTGTACAACATAGCCAGAGAGCGATTACAATCATGTCGCTTCTTCCAAGTGTCTTACAATTACAATTTGCGGCACATTGTCTCATCTTCTTTAACAGAGGACCATAAATAGTAATTGCCACAATTCAAGCAGCAAAGCCCTCCGTTATTTCCTTTATATTAATATTCAGGGGTTATGAGGTGAGCTTTGATTTCAGTTTCATGGGGTTTTTTGATGAAAGAGAGGAAAACAAACGGTGATACACCATGTAATCTCTTACCAGTGATGCATGGCTTGCCGTCCATTACCATCAGGGACTCCATTAGCATGTTATTGAGTCTGGTGTTTACAAAAATCACGCATAATGGCCTGTATCGTAAACAGATTGATGGCAGAGCATGGATTTGTACCCGAGTGCATATACAAATGTTGCAACATACATGTGCATTACTTGTACTGAAGGACTGAATGAATGAATGAATAAATGAATGAATGAATAAATGAATCAATCAATCGATTAGGATGCAAACAACCAGGTAATTCATTCACACCATCAATCATTCTCCCTTCTCCTGTCTGACCAACTGACAGATTAAACTTTTTAAAAGGTTAAAGAGCCTTAAAGAGCACAAAATCATGCACACCAGACAAAACAGTAGTCAAAAGGAGAACTTTCCCAACTTGGCTGGTGTCTTTCAGAGATCACAAAGCAACTGTCCTTAGCTGTCCTTAGGCTTCAAGGTCCGTCTTCCGGCCTCCCCACACACCCAAACTCCCCCGAGGCATGATAGTCTAACCAACAGGGAATTCAACAGCCCTCCAATCACCTTCCAGATATAAACAACAAAGTGGTGAGAGAACGTGGACAGATAGAGGGGACGGGGGTAAGAATGCAGCACCCTGGGGTGAGCTGAAAAAACAAGCCCTCCTCGAGGGAGGCCACTCACATGCTTACACGTAGAGGCACATGCAAGAGCACACAGATGCACTGCAGAAGTAATGGGCAAAGAAATAGACACAAATGAACAGAGAGGGGAATGAGGCATGGATAACTATCACTCAGAGAGAGAGGCACATATGAGTGAGAGCTAATGTGTGCATGTGTTTGAGACAGGGAGGGAACTAAATAAGGGACGGTGAGGAGTAGAAATGCAATATAGGATGGTAAAATGTAGACAAAATCGTCAGCAAACAGAAATCGGTGATTTTTGTATTTTCTTTCCGAACAAAAAGAGAAAATAGCGAGTGAGACGAAGAGAAAAGCCCACCAGTCACAGGCCTCCAGTCAGAACTTTCTCTAAACACTCTCCAAAACATCCATGCCGTGCAATTCTTGAATGCTGTCACGCAATTAGTGGGGCATTTTTTTTCCTACGTTGCAAGTTACTTTTTGGTTATACTGCATATTCACTACACGCGGTGGAGGAAGAACTATGAGGCTGAACTCCAGCCTCAAAGTCAGCTCCCTGAATACCTAACACAGATAACCAAGACTGGTAATGGTGTTGTTTTTTCTTCAAAGTACAACTGTCATTACATTCACAATACCACAATAACACTTTGGCAATGATAAGTACTAGTATTTATGCACCATTCAGGTAAACTGGGAATAGTAATTTCAAGTTTAGCACGCACAGAAAACTATAAATATCCTGTGCTGCACCTGAATGAAAGCCTATATGTAAATACAAAACAAACCAATGTAGTGTTCATTAAATTAAATAATATCTAATTAGATGGCTGAACACAAGGATGAATGGATGAAGAATCTCTCTATCTCATCTCGTATATGGTTTAGCTTTTTGTTGCTGTAAAAAAAGGGGGCCCATTGTCTTTTTCTTGTGCTGTTGGCTTTTGATTTAAATGCAACCACATTAATCTTTTCCAGATTTATTCTGGCATACATTTTTCGCTATGACTCAAACTCCACCCTCTGGCATGGAGCAGTACACCTCCACCTCCAGCACACCCCGCTGTCAGTACACTGGCATTTACACTCGGTGCTTCCTTCAACAGCCTTCAAGAATAAGCCAAATTCAATTTCAAATGGATGATAGCAGAGCTCTGAGACTGATAGAGAGGAGAGCTGACAGAAAGACAAGGCTGCAACTTGCTCACGGGCAACAGCAATACCCATCAACCAAGAGATGGTGGAGTTTGAGTGTGTTTATACTTGAATATCTATCCAACAGTAGACCGTGATATTGTTACACATTCACCAACAATGGGCCAGCAAGCTAACAAACCTTTTGGAGATTTCCTGTGGGTCATTTTTAGGATATTAGCTGTAAGTATTCTGGGTAAAAATGCCTTAAAAACAAAAAAAACAAAAGCCTTGCTATATACACTATTTTGTTGAGTTGTGTAAAATTGAAATTTTCAGAGTTGTTATTCAAATATTTTTTAATTTTTTAATTGCACTGTTTGAACTAAATTCTTTGGAAGGCATGTTTTATTCATTAGCTGCTAGACATTAACCAGCTTTTATTTGGGTCAGCATCTGCTGTTCTCAAAGATGATGACATTTGGGATATTTCTGTTGTTGAAGACTGGGGACATTTATACTGTTTATGTGATTTTGTGTGCGTGTGTGTGTGTGTGTGTGTGTGATTAAAGTGTCAGTGAGATGTGACGCAGCACGACTGAGATGTGCAGTTGAGGTGCAACAGATACAGGCGACAAAAATCTGCAGTGAATGGACACACTTGGCTTTGGCGCGTGTCATTATGTTATAAGATATGGCCAGAACTTTAGTTTAAAAATTCAAAAATGAACTAACATTCTGAACGGAGTGTAAAGAAACAACAGTGTTGACGATATGTCAAAGATGTCTATGTAACGTGCTGTACAGTCTACTGAAGTTAGCGTGCTCACCAACCAGCCCCAGCCTGTCCTGTCTAGTAACACCACTTTGGACCAGCAAAAAGGCGATGTCTGATAGCCCCTCCATAAGCCGATATATGCCAGCTGTTGGCTCAATCAACAAAAAAAACCCCATACACCTCTCTGTTAAAACACACTTCATTCAAACTCGACATACAGAGCCCTGAATGAAACTCACAAAACACAATCGATCTTGGTTGGTCTTTCAACAGTCTCATCCCTACAGAGTAAGATGCAAAACTATGCTGGCTCTACACTCCGCTTTCACCCACTGCTGATGTCTGACTCTCTGAAATAATAATAAGAATAGTTATAGTCCAGTCAGCGGCTGCATCGCCTCCGTACTGTATCCCTTTTTGTCAAACTGACCTCAGTCGGTCTTGCAGGCTCTGTTTAGTCCCAGTCTGGTGTTCAGCCCTGTTCAGTCTCAGGATGCCAAACCCAGTTGAGCTGAACCCTGCTACCTGTGGTGACTTCAAGTGTGATCTGAGGTCCCGGTCTAGCGCTAGCAGATGTGATACATTACAAGTGCTGGGTCTATTAAATATTCTAAAACAAACGGGCCATTTAATTACAAAAAGCACCAACACATTATAGATTAAAAAAAAAGAAATATATTTTAGGATTATCAGAAAAGAATGTCCACATTGTACAGAATGACAGAATTCCTCTCTTAGCTAGCACATCATGACAAAGGTGCCCTTTTAAATATCACAGAGTGATAACCATACTCAAATATAGATGTTTAAAGAGTGACAATCAATTCAGCATTGGTCCTGATTATGCAAGGAATGTCAAATATAAGTTTAAAATGAATTCTCTGAAGATATGGAGCATGATTCAAAAAAGACTCTTTCTCACTGGAAAGGTTTTCCTAGTGACAAATAGAAAAAGAGATCTATTTGACACCACAGGATGAAGGAAATGACAATTGACAGGGGTCCCCTGTTTGTGGCGTAGAACAGGAGTTCACTGTTGGTAAAGCAGGAATGCAGGCCTGTGTGTGTGTGTGTGTGTGTGTGTGTGTGTTTGCATGTGTGTAGTGCAGTGTAGTCACGTGAGAGGATACAATTTAAGGCAGAAGGAAGAGAGTCCTGATTTATTTGTCCAGAGCTAATGATTGTTGCGTTCAAGGGCATTGGTAAAGCTGATGGATGGGAATTGTTTGCAACTCCCTCCCTTCTCTCTCTCTCTCTCTCCCCCCCCTCCCTCTCCCTGATCAGACACTCCTGGAGACCGGCAACATAACTTTTCCCGTGGGCAAGGAAAAAAAAAAAAAAAAAAGCGACTGGACAATAAAAAAAGCAATTTGTCTTGGAAGCGATTACTGATTTATTTTGCCTCACTATAGTCAAGTATTGAGGCTGTTTGTGCTTTGCCTCAGCTGGGACATGATGGAGAGCAACTGAATGTATCTGTTGTGGAAACAGAAAATTTAGTGCGATTTGACAAAGAAAAACAGTCCTTCAAATAGTTCTCCGAAATATGTACGCCTCCAAATACAGTGTGCGTGTGTTTCTGATGAATTTAACTCCCATACACACACAAACACAAGCGCACACACACACACACACACACACACACACACACACACACACACACACACACACACACACACACACACACACACCTGGCACTGACATATTGTGATAAAATGAAGATAAGGGAGAAGGAGGATACAAAGTCATAATGCTGACTCCCACAATGCACTGCCATTCATTGTGTGTGTGTGTGTGTGTGTGTGTGTGTGTGTGTGTGCATGTCTTCCGGGATAAGTAATTGCACTTCCGCTGAAAGAACCCACCACACATACACACACCTACTATAAAACTGTGTTGACTGTTGACACCCTGTCAGCCACATGAGGTCAGGTTCGGGCAACAAATGTGATAAACACAGTTATTCACGCTCACGCCCACACCTACAGATTTTCTAGATAAAAGAGCAGATTTGGTTACAGTCAGTAAAGCAGGCTGCGCTCTGTCTATTGGATAGTTACTGAGTTCTAAAACACACAGACTATTATTATCTCTGCTATTATTACTGAGCCAGTTTCATCCTCATCGCTTCTGTCTGCATGTACCTGATGCTATCTAATGTCAGAAAAAAACAAAAAAAACACTTGAAATAAAAGAAAAAAAAGGGAACAAAGCACTTTGTCTGAACTGTCATATTGCTCTGCTCTCGTTCTGTGGAAGATGACAGAACACATTTGGTTTGCGTGTTCTAAATACATCATAGAAGTGCCATACACTACTCATGTACCGAGTTATTATTTATGGGAAACAGTAGCTTTTATGATACCTTCCATTTGCTGCTTAATCGACGGCTGCTGCATTTTATAGTTAAAGCTGTATTCTACTGGGTTGGTTTGCACTTTAGTTGAGTTTGGGGACTCACAAGGCAAATTAGATAAAAGAGTAATACAAATAGAAGCAGTATAGAGGCCGGGACACTTGAGTTTGTATTCATGTTATATTAAAAAATCCTATAAGAGGACTTAGCAGTGTCTCTCAGTCGACAATCCCTGTTTCCTCCGAAGTAGAGTTAAAAATAAATGGATCCTTACAAAACCAGTTTGTACTGCAGGCTTTCTGTTTAACTTTTAGGTCTCAAGCTCGAACCCAGACAACCCTGATAACATTATCAGGTTTACGTTTCAGACTTTGGAGAGCTCCCTCCAGGACCAACGAGCACACTACACCAGTTTTGACAAGCTGAGTCGCGCTTCTCGTAACGAAGCCTCATTTGTCAAAATAAAGCATTAATATGGCGGTGGTTTTCCAACACGAGGTCACGCTCCCGCACCTTGTGGCAGAGCAAACAGTCAACAACTTCAAACGCAACACACAAATACAGACATGTAGGGTAATGCGTGCATGCACGGGTGTTTGTGTGTGTGTGACAGCTAACGTGGTCACAGTGTACAGTCCACCAATTCTTAGCTTGTGCCTTATGTAAACACATTGGTTTGTATTGATGAACCAGAGCCTGCCAGTGTCCCACTGCACACTATCTGCTCCGGCACGCACATTCTCTGTCAATACACACATGCGCGCTGTAAAGCATATTTTGAATGCATTTATGATGTGGTCTAATTTTTCTCTCAGTTGTTTATCAAACTATAATGAATGTATACTTATATAACCTCTTTAATGAAGTGATTTTTGCCAGTTACTTGGTCTTGCACTGCAGCATCCGTCAGGTTTTTACATAAAGAGAAATACTGATAACCTAGGACCTTTTATATACCGCCTTTTTTCTTCCTGTCCTCCTTCATTTTCAGTCTTTTTCTCTCTCTCCCCCCTCTCTCGCTCTCTCCTTCTTTCTTCTCTGTGTCTCTCTCAGTAGCAGCAATCTCCAGTGTTTACAGAGCTGCTGAACAGAGAGCTTAAATGGCAATATTTGAAGAATGTCAGCAGTAGCCCAGCTCTAACCTCAATCTCTCAAATACACACACAAATACACACAACACGTGGAGGGAACTAAGGGAGAACACATGTGGAGCTGTTAGACGCTGTGTTTACTTGATTGCACTGCCTTGCTAAAATTGGAGCGTCCCGCTTCACACTGTTCCGTTAGCATTGCCCGGGACTGGGTCTACATCAGCTGCTGTGGTGACGGAGGAGAGGACAGAGGAGAGGAGAGGAGAGGAGAGGAGAGGTAAGAAAAGGAGGAGCGGATGGGAGGACAGTTAGGTTCAGTGCACTCTTGGACCCAATGTTCCCAGATGCTTTGGTGCAGATGTGTTGTGTCTCTCCACAGGCGACACTGGACACGGGGCCAAAAATATGGCACCACTGAACGCCCAGGGACCAGAGTCCACACGCTTACGCACACACACCGCCAATATGTTAGACCATTCCCTTCCTTTCTAATGTGCATATTTTCAAAATCAGTGAGTAGGTTTTCAGTCAGGTGTCCTCAGGTGAACTGACTGGTGGCCTTACAGCATTTTGTTACTTTATCCATTAGTTAATTATCATGTTTGAATTCTGATGACCAACCTTTTGTTCATGGAAGGAAAAAAAAACAAAAAACGTCTACATCAATTAACAGTTTAGGTCCTGACTGACATTAGAAAGAACATACTCATTCATCATTTAATTTTTATGTTGTAATTAGACCATGCAGACAATTTCTTCATCACCTCTACACACCCCCGGACTTCATTATGTATGATTGATGAGCACTTTTCATTAATATTCAGCAGTGCTGTGTGTGTGTTTTACTTTTTAACTATTGGGATGCCAGTGGCACAGACTTGTTAGAAAAGAGTTCATGTTGGAGTGTCTGTATAGTTAAGGACAGGATCTACATGTGCTTCATTCAGTCCACAGATTAACTGAAAATGTAATTCTCTGTACTGTATCAATATATGGGTAGCCAGACCTTTTTTTTATGCCTGTGGAAATGATGGAAACTTTGCACTCCTCCAAGTTGGAACCAACCCAAAAGTTTCACAGCACAATCATCTTGGTGTACGGTATTATCTCGACAATTGATATCTCAATTATATATCCAGATATAAGCTCAATTAAACGCGTCGCTAGCCATTCTATTAGTTGTCTCTGCCGGGACAAGGGAGCTCGGAGTGTCAGGAGGAGTTGTTGTTGTTGTTGTTGTGTTTACGATTGGACTATTGCCCTTCGAGGCACAAACTGACTAGGGGCAAGCATATCAACTTCAACATGTATCTCTTCAACACAATATAAAGACATCAAATCAATCATTTCTACATATTATGTTGACAATTTCAGTACATTTTAAGTATAAAATATACATTAAATATTGCAACTTTAATGCAAAATACAATGTCCAGTGTGTTCAGAGGTAAAACAAAACAGGAATCTAAAGACTGGTGTGTAAACTAGGATTATATTTAGCAGATAAGTCATTTGTCCACCCACTTCTGAATGTATTAACAGGCACTCCACTGCTGTGGACACATCAAGAATCCCAAATAACTGCAAATACTTGTTATATTTGTCCTTTATCTTCTATGATACTAAATGAAGATCTTCGTGTTTTCGAGATTTAATACCATATAATGTGATGATGGATATTTCTTATCTATGTACTGATAAATCAAAATGACTTTAATTCATCTAGAAGATAATACACATGTGAACTGATAAGGAAAATCATTGTTAGTTGCTGCTCTAATATTTTTAAGTTCACAATAAATCAGACAGTTCTGTGCCAGTCTGCATGTGATATACTGTACAGTGTGGTCATAATGTCAGTGTTGCATACAGCCAAGGAAATAAGCAGGACATTTTTCTTGAAAATCAGTTCGTTGACATCTACGTTACAAGCAACCAACAGTGGTGAGGTCAAGGGTCACGTGTAGCAGAGCTCAGACTGCTGATGACAGAGAGTCCATAAACATGTCTTTAATAAACAGCACATGTATTTCACTGATTGCTTACCCTGTCACACACACGTGTGCACACACACACACACACACACACACACACACACAATCATAATAACACACACACAAGCACGCATATCTCCCACTCGTTACACTCTGAGGCCTCCATCACACTTTCATTTTCTGATTGTGTAATCTGCCACTGAACCAGATACACACACATTCACTTCCAAACACGCACAACCACACACGCCGCTCTCCCACTCACCTCCTGAGCCACGAGGGACGAGATGCGGACGGCCCTTCGGACCCTGGCGTTCCTGCCCCCCTCCTGGGGGAGGCTGTCTCGCCCACTCAGCGACATCTCGCTCATCTGGTCGACCCAGGAGCCCCGGCCCAGGGGCACAGGCACGTCCCATCGGGCATCCCCCGTCCCTCCCCAGCTGGCCCCCCGCGCCCGCCCGCCGTCCGCACTCCCCCGTCCTGCCACTCCGTCGGCCGTCCTCCCCCCTCCGCTCTCCCCCAGAGACGGAAAGGGTGAAGGCGGCACCACAGTTGGCACTGTCGGCACCGTCACCGTGCCCCCGAGGCCTCTTCGTTTCCTCCTCCACCTCCTCGCCCGCCTCTCCCTCGCTCTCCTCCTCCTCCTCCCCCTTGACCGTGCTGTCACTGGTCGGCCCCCAATGCTCCGGCAGCGACAAAGAGTTTTGGCTCCTGGGGTTCGTCCCTCTTGCTCCCTTCTCTCTGCTCTCTCCTGCTACTCTGCTGCCAGGCTGCTGCTCTCCTCCTGTGTTCCTCTCACTCTTTCTGCATGCCCGTCTTTCATTTCTGACTGTCTGTCTGCTCTTCTGTCTGTGTCTCAGTCAGTCTCTTGAGGCTGGTGGAGAAACGGAGCTCGTATCAGATCCACAGCTGTAGCCAGTCCGACTGAGCGCTCAGACAAACTGCTGCTGCTGCTGCTGAGGCTTCCCTCCGCTCAGCTCTCTCTCCCTCCCTCTCTCCCTCTCTCCCTCCCTCCCTCCCTCTCTCTCTCTCTCTCTTTCTGCTTCTATGTTGAAGCTCTCTCTGTTGCTCTACACTGGATCTGTCTCCCCCCCTTTTTCACAGGATCTCTCTCTCTCTCTGAACTGAACTCGCTCTTTATCCAGGATTCCCTTTTGTTCTCACTTTCAATACACCTGATCTCTCTCTCTCTCTCTCTCTCTCTCTCTCTCTCTCTCTCTCTGCTGCTCTGTTGCTTTGCTTCGTGGGGCTCTCTTTTCCTCGCTGCATCTCTTATTCTTGTGTCTAATCTCTCCCTCCAATCTCCAACCTCACCTCTTTCTTTATCTGCATCTCTCTCCCCATCTCATAAAAAGTGTCAGCTTCTCAGAGTTGTATGGTTCTTTGCGTACTCTACCATACATACTGAGTCTTTTTTCATTCTTCCACTCCTTCACATTCGTTGTCTGTGCCTCCCGTTCTTTTTTTTTTATCCGTCTGTGGTTTTATTTTCTAGGAGTCAGACCAGCTCTGCCTCTCTTTATAGGCAATTCAAACAGCAATAGTATTGATTCAAGCTAAAACAGGCCCACCAAAGCCTGGCATCTGATGCAGGTGAATGTGTATCCACTAAGCCCCGGTGGAATGGGTGCTGGATACGAAAATATGAGTCAGAAGACCAAACATTGCCAACATCTGATATTCCTAACACGTAGTTTAGGGAAGTTATGCTCCTGGAAAATCAACATGCTGTTGCACGTGCAGTAACATGTTTCCAGCAGCTTTGGTTGCACTGAAAGGATGCATATTTAGTGAGCTTGTGGCACCAAAGTTAATATTGAAAACTTATATTCCTACTTAAAGTAACTTCATTTAATAAAATATTTTGTCAAATTCACTTTCTGCTGTCTGTTCCTTTCCCTCCATCCCCTCTCACTCTTTTGAAATCTCAGCCTGCGTCTGCACTAATTGCTATCCTACATAAAAAAAAACCTCCCCCCCTCCCTCTGTCCATCCAGCCAGCCTTCACAAACTCTTAACATCCCTCTCTCTCTCTCTCTCTCTCTCTTTTACTCCATCCTCTCATCCCCTTCTGTTCGCTTCTCATTACTGAACATACTGCTGGATTAGTGTGTGTGTGTGTGGGTGTGTGTGTTTACACCCTCAACCAGGATTCTGCTTCAACAGCTTTTTTGGGTCTGTATGTCACTGTCTGCATCTCCCTCTCTACGCCTCACTTTTTTTTTTCTCTCCCCACTTCACTTCAGTAACTTCACCGCCGAGGCTTTTAAACAAAAAAACACGTTGTCTAAGCAATTTGGAAAATGTCAAATTTCAAAACCGCTAAACCGCAGCAAACCTCTTTTTGCTCTTACTTGTTTTTCGCGTTGATTTCTCATCTGGATCTAACACAGTCTGCGCCATAGTTCAAGCAGCATCAAAGAAAGCAGTGAATTATAAATGAGAACGGCTCATCAATAACTTCAAAACATCATTGCTGCTGCCCGACTTAATCTACGGTTAAAAACCATCTGTTACCTGCCAAAATTCAAGCCACATGGCAGCAACCCTTATATATCTTGTGAGCATAAATGTGAATTCCTGCCACCTCCTGTGGTGCTCCTCTGAAGCTCAGCGTTACCTCTGACCTCATTTGTGGGAGCAAGTGAAAAGAGGATTCCCCTACAGGGATTAAAAAAAAAGGATAATGATTTCTTAAATTATTAAATACCACCTCCTTTGTAGCCTCCACAGCACAAGAGGACCCGTCAGACCAACTCTTAAGAGTTTGGACTGATCTCAAAATAATGCCAAGTGGAAAAAACTTGTGCCTAGAGGGAGGCGTGTCCTGAAAATCAAAGCTTCTCAATGGAAAATATAACTGTGGACTTGACCACAGTTATAACTATACTCACATCGACACAATCAGCAGCATTGTTGGAGAATCAAATGATCAAACCCAACTGAGCTGGTGATAGCTTGCTAACAGACCGGCTTGCACCATATCCACCAATCGCTTGTCTTCGGCAGTAGACATGCTTCAGATTGATTTGTTGTGCACCTATTTCCGTGACGGTAGCACGATTCATACAGAACGATACTTTATATGGGTGTATATGTGTTTGTAGACCTAGTGGATGAGGTACATTTCTTTGTTTCTGACACTTAAACAGGCCTTCCCTTTTTTTTTAACAACCTCAAATGAATCAGGAAGTGGCAGCGACGCTGAACAGCAATGCATTCCGTTTTTTGGAAGATGCAGGCAAAAAAAAAAACAAAAACAAAAAACCAATAATTGCAACGGCCTGGAAATATTCCTTGATGAATCGTGCTGAGAATAGTCTGCTTTATGAATCTCATTACCAGACCAAAATTGTTTCAGGCAAAGCTGTGAAGCTGTGAGAGAGCGAGAGAAAGAGTTAGAGCGAGAGAGAGAGAGAGAGAGAGAGAGAGAGAGAGAGAGAGAGAGAGAGAGAGAGAGAGAGAGAGAGAGAGACTCTGACAACTCCTAGTAACACACTGCTGGCACTGCATGAATGGGGACTACACAGCTTTAGCTTGGAGCTGTTGCAGGGCTTCATACTACAAATGGAAGCACACACACACACACACTCATGCACACACATACACACACGCAAGCACTCATGCACACACACGCAAGAGGTTGTTCTTATTTTACTTGGTGAAAGAACACTATCAGAGCAGGGCGCACTGGCAGACTTCACTTGCGACTAAATCCAAGATTCTCTCAAAATGAGCTACCAAACTTGTGCTACTAAATAAGCAACATAATATATCGCTAGGACATTATCATGCTGATCATGAAATCTGCAACTTTTAGAAATGGAGTGATTCAAAGGGGCTGCTATAAAACCTAAACAATATGGAACATTCACTTAGTTACTCACTTAGATATCTGGGGATGCAGGATTCCCAGGGAATACACACATTGCATAGTATGATTATTTCAGAAACTGTATTTTGTTTGTGCACAGACTCACATACGTTTTCCATCTTACCTGACAAACAGAAACAACTCAACCCAGTTGCCATCCGTTATGTTGCAGCTATATGTCTCTTTGGGTTCATTTTCCATTCTATGTTGCGCTTATGAGCTACTTAGGGTTTAGGCTTAGAAACCACCTGCTTTTTGTCCGCACAAACGCTGCTACAAATTGTCCTGAGGTCTCCTTAAAAATATCTACAGTCACCGGCTCGCAAGCCTTGTCGCCTGCAACTCCACCACCTCCCCCCTCCATCACCCTATATGACAGTCAGGTCATAAACGTGTAATGTCAACGTGATCTGACATGCAATGTTGAAATGTCAGCATGGTATGTGGCTACATACGAATATGAACATATCTGTGGTGTGCAGAAACAACATTTTTGCCTGGCAACTGAGCTGAACAACCACCAGAGACAGCAGATAAGAGAATATATCACATCTTACAGGGATATTGTATGATTATCTCTGACTTCCATAATTATAAGGATAACGTTTGATATCATCACAGTACAAGTGCAACATATTCTTTTCATCATTTTCATCACTTCGTATAAACATGGTGGTAATGTCAAATCATACAGTCCTGCTGGTCCATCCAGGCTGACAGCTCATATTTCCTCTAATCTGAACGGATCTCTATATCTTTTTCATCTGATGCTTCATAAATAATAAACACGGCAGCAATGCCGACCTACATCACATGCCAACACAGGGCGGCAGCTTTGATGGACGAGGCGAAGTTTGACCCTTGCTGCCTTTGTAGATATGAACTGTAACATTGAAATACAGAAAAAGACCTTGACTGAGGATCATTCAGCATACTGAAAAAAAAAAAACAAGTGCGTGTTGCTCAGCTGACATTTTGTGTTTATGGAAACGAAATGCTGCATGTGTGTTGCTCTTGGTGGACACATTTTCATATTTTCTTTCCGCATTCCTGCCTGTTAACAAAACCATATTTAGATGATAAAATGAGGCTTGCTTCTCACGTCGCCTCTCCAAAACAACTCCAACTATAGACATGAATTTATTTTAGATCACACATGACTTTCAGATCACTCGACTTAAGTTTAAGGCAGAGGCCTGTAACGGTGCAGGCAACACACTGCATACTATAAAACAACAGTGTTTACATCATGCCTTTAATATCCTAATAACAGCCATTCAACGGTGATGAAGCCAAGGAGCACAACAGATGTATAACAGTTAACGACCTGGGTTTAAGAGACATCTGAAGTAATAAATGCTGCATAAACCTCCCAAAAAGGAGCTAAACTGTTTGTCTGTGGGTGGTGACCAATGTGTGTTTACAGCATGGGACATAAACATAATCAAAATGTTGCAACAAAACAAAAAAACCTAAACTAAACACTACTCCAGGACCCACAGATAACTCGTCTTCTTATTTACTGAAGATGATTCAGCCTGAAGCTATGTGAACTGTGCTCACTTCCCTTCCCTTGGATCAGAAGCGCTGTTCTGATTCACTAAAGAAAATACCTAGAAAATCAGTTCAGATCATAATTCAAAGTTTGTTCGCAAGCAACAACTCTCTCCTCACTGCATTTGCTTCCTCGCAAACACACGACTAGCTGCAGTTTGAAGTTCCATGTTAACAATGAACAGGCCCCCTAACTTTCCTTCTCCCCCTATTCACTCATAATTGTCTCGCAGAGATAATTCATCATTTGAATTATGCACCTCTCCTCTCTCCCCCTTTCCTTCCATCTCTGCCTTCCTTCCTCGCCACCAAACCCGGGGCGATGGCGGCTCTTTTGTTCTCATACAGGTTGCAGAGCGGAATGAATTCATCTTTAATCACAGAGATTATGGTGGCTCCCTGCTCTCCATTTCCATTACCATGCTCAGATGCCTCCCTGTCATCACTCTTCCGCGGGGCGGAGACAGAGAGCAGACTTATTAGCTATCACAACGCTACCTTGACAGGATCAGAATAAAGTGCAGCGGCTGAGATGACCAAATCAGCGCCACATCAGTGACGGTTGGATCAACCTTGAAATGAGCGGGAAGGCTTGCTAAAGATTTCCTTCAAACAATACATACACATGCTGCTCTGCAAGAAGACACTGAGGTATTTATGTGTACACTTATGTCTCGTGCGCCATTATACGGTGCAACCTTCTGCTTTACAGTCTGCATGACAACATTTAACTATGTGTGTTTGTATGTTACCTACTGAACAAAAGGTGTCCTGTTACAGGGTGTAATATGATCCCCTTGTCCAAGTTTGAATTACCTGAAATCAACTTTCTGGACTTCTCCTCTAATTTAAATTAAACCTATCAAGTATTCTGTCCCCATTTTCAACGGGATGCATTCAGCGAAGCATGCTGATACTTTACTAAACAAAAGTGCAAGACAGGCATCCCTGCTGCTTCTGCAAGGCGGCAGGAAGCAATTATGTGTTCAGGATATTAGTTTTATCAGAATAGGTAAACACTAAGATAACCACAGTTCTAACTTCATGCTATATATGGAGCCAAAGCTTTGTGTCATCAAGAGGTGGAATGAGATTCACAAGCACATCAAACAGGCCTGAAGAAGGAGTGAAACATGGATGGTTTGAATCCTCTAATAGTTGTGACAGGACAGTGAGTTCAGCTGTTTCCTTTAAAACCATCATAGTAAAGAGTAAATCGTATATTTGTTTAGGTTCATATATCCACTGGGGACAATAGGTGAAAGAAAACGTGTTTGTATGCGGCGCTGTACGACCATATCTGAAGGCAGCGTGTTATAGCAGTTCCATAGACAGGGGAGAGACACAAGCCTTGTTTAAATAGGAGGACAAGAGTCTTTACTGGAGGCATTCACAGTGTTGCTTTCTCTATATTGCACATGGAAAGTGACAGATATAGTGGCATACAGAATGAAAAATGAGCGCATTAGCAAGAGAGTCTACAATCTCACCTCCACACACCTGGCCAATCACTGCATGAAGTGAGAACGCTCTTGGGACTGTTGATGTTAGAAAGCGACAGAAACGGTCTGACCTCCAACTGTCCTCTAAATTCCAGTATGAGCAAGGTGTGTGTGTGTGTGTGTGTGTGTGGGGGGGGTCCCTGGTGAAGTGAATCTGTGCTGGGAAAGCAAGCTGATGAACTTTACTGATACATATGTGAATTGTGATTTGACTTCGAAAGGTAGATTTTGATCAAACTGGGGGGTTGCTGGTTCGATTCCCCTTGTTTGCATTGCAAAGTGTCCTTGGGGAAGATACCGAACCCCAAACTGCTCCTGACGTGCTGGTCGGCACCTTACATGGCAGCCTGCTAAATGTCCTAAATGTGTGAATGAACTGTTGTGTGACAACAATCTCACAGTAAAGTCCAGATTTCAATGTACATTACATACATACATGCACATTTTAATGGACTATCCCTTTTTATCCTGTCTCTACCTGATAGTCATTATTCATTCATTATTCAACTGCTGTGGAGTGTAATTTCCCCACATGGTCTTGTTGATGCACTGAAGATGCAGCATGACGGTTACCAAAACTATCCAATCAGTGAGTTACCTGTAAGGCTGTATGACTCTATATTTGTATGACTGTTTTTCACCTTTTCCCAAAATGAACCAAACTACAGGTGTAAAAACACACTGAATCAAGTCAATATGTATCTTTATTCGCATTTCAATTCTTGCCGTCTCTCTTGTGTTCTCAACAAAATCCAATGCCAACTGCATCTTGTAAAGCACTAATCAATATCCCAAACTTCAGTGTTATTGCTGCTCTGGCATCAAGGTGTACGTTACATTCTTAAAAAAAAAAAAAAAAAAATGGGACCTGGCCTCAGAAGAAAAAAAACTAATTCCTGGCATTCTGTCTAACCACCTGCAGCCCTGTGTGCTCTGCCAAAGGCCAGGATGGGATGTTACAGTCTGCACAAAGCAGCGAATCTCTCTCTGTCTCTGTCTTTGTGTCTCCCTGGCAGTCTACAGCAGGCAGTTGTTACTACTACGCTACCATTCCCCTACACAATGGACCAGGCAGCCATATTTAATTAGCTCCGGGGGTTAATTTACACAAACACAATGGACACATCAGTTACTGCCTTGTTGGCTTGTCAATGCCCCCCCGGGTGGAGGCTGCGAGGGGAATCATGACAAATGATGTGTGACTACAGCTGCAATGACAGCCATCAGACAGGTGTGTGTGTGTGTGTGTGTGTGTGTACGTGCAGCAGTCAGGAAGGGAAAGTGTGCATGAAAGTGCTGTATGTCATCGCTGTATGTCTGTGTGCTCTATGGTGATATGAGCACTCATGTCAAGGGACACACTTACCAAATGTGTGTGTGTGTGTGTGTGTGTGTGTGTGTGTGTGTGTGTGTGTGTGTGTGTGTGTGTGTGTGTGTGTGTGTATGTGTGTTTGGTTGGACAGGTGCACCAACACCTGCTCCACCCATGTCATGCTGTGTGACCCTCGCCATGTTATCACTGACACCAATGGAACAGCAGTGTTTTAATTTGATGTAAACCCATGTTTCTCAATGCATTAGACAACAAAACATTAATGGGCTGACCTGGGCTGTGCAGCATCACTATTAGTGGTTTATCTATTGGTGGAACAAACTTTCGAATGAGCTGTAGTCTGCCTGAAAGGTCTGTAATATTTTCATGTTTGCATATCATTTACATCAGACTCCCCAAAAATACAAAACACTGTGCTCCTGCCTCCAGTCTAGCCAGTAAACTCTACTAATTATTGCACTGATTGGATTCCCAAGCAAATGTCTTGGAAGGACCTTGTAAGGTTAAACTTTCAGGAGGGAGGACTCCCCAGCCTAATTGACTGTGTAAAGAAAATGACTTTGACTAGAATTTATTTCAGAATGTCATCCGAGTTTTATGGCACAATTTTCTTTATGGTGTCAGAAGGTGCAACTTGTATCGATTAAATGAGAATCTTGTCCTCAAAGAACTTCAGACCTTCTTAAATTGGATTTCATCAATGAGAGAGGAAGGCCTAGGGACAGACATTGCAATAGATGGATTGTTTTGGATGGTTTTCTTTATTAGGTTGCCGAACATCAGTGTGAGACATTAGTGAAGTTGGTTGTGACAGAGGCCTGTGTGCTACCACCATCAAATATGCTACAAACAGCAGCAGTGAGAAGTGTTGTCAAAGGGGGTAAGGTCTCTGAAAACAGCCTCCTCTCATCAACCCTTTACCTCTGTCCTTTCTGCTATAATGTGTGCATTAGAAGGATATTGTACGCCCGCTACATAGTTCTGGTGCCTTGCCTTGCTGGCTCCTCTTTGTACTTGCAAATCATATTATTTGTCAGTGAAAAACCGAAACAGACACGTGGACCCTGGTTGTGCTTTTTCAAGTTTGGCGATGTGATGGTCAATGTATTTAAAAGACTGGAGGACTGAGGATTCACGTGGAAAACACTATTATGAAATGCCACCACTAAGAGACTTTTTCTGCTTTGACCAACCTCAACAGCAGCCTTCCCATGTCCTTGGTGATTTGTCCATAATAGTGTCGCTGAGCAACGGCAACTCCCACAAGAGCTCATGTAAGTACATACACAATATGAATTCTTACAGGTTGGAGAGGGGGGCCATGCTGAGCAGACCAAGCTGAGTTCTTTTGCATGGACATGGTCTAAATATGCTGCTTCTAAAAGACTGAATGCTCTAAATATTCCCAAACTGATCCTAGGGTGTCCGAAGTATGAAAGGAACAGATTAGTCACTTATTTGTGTTTAACGGGCCAAAACAATACCGACAGTTCTCACATAATGGGAAATGAGATAACAACCATTTCACCAGAATGATGCACCTCATAGGTTCAGTCCAATGAGAGGAGGAAGGGCAGATAGAGAAGAGATCTGTCTGACACAGGTGACTTACAGTGGCCCAAGACAAAAATAAGCAAACACTGTCTCACACACACACACACACACACACACACACACACACACACAGAAATCGGAGCAGCGCTCATTTCTACACCTCCCTCTCTCAATGATCTCCGATAACAAATGACGCCATTATTTCTTCTCTCCAAGGCTCGTGCCAGTGTCCCACTTAATGTTTGTGTACTGCTGAGGTAGGCGCCATTGCCACCTGCCCCCCGTCTCTGCTACACCGCCCCCCCCCCCCCTTAGTGGGAGTGAGGCCGCATCTCCAGGTAGGAGGGTGGAGAACAGCCCTCCGGCTCATGCATCTTCAGAGGCATTCCCAGGTCCTGCCTCCCATATGCATGTGTGAGTGCTGCTGTGTGTGTGAGTGCGCATGAGTTTGAAAGAAAATATCATATCTGCACCTATGCAAGAGCGCGTGTGTGTGTGTTATCATGTGTGTGACCGTGTCTCTACAGCCCCCAACTGTGGGCCAGGTGCTCCTAATGGTCACTATGACGTACAACAATGTGACATCAGTGCTATATATGGCCAAGTCGCATGTCCTTGTACGATTGTGTGTCGTGTGAACTTGAGCAGGTTGCCCTTTTTTTTTTTTTCAAAAACACCTTGCTTTACCCTCACAGGTACACTCTGTGGTTGCCTGCTTTGGAGCAATGGTAGGTGCCTTTCTCTGGGTGTTTGTGCGTGACTGATGACACAGTGTTGATGGCGCCACACTGAGTGGGGAGCACATCGAGTCATTCTTAAATGACACAGCGGAGGAACGTGAGCGTGCATATGTGTGTTTGCTGTATGTACGGCACCACTGGAAGCAGAGGTGACACGGGCGAGGCTGGGACTTGTAGTACTGACACAGACTCAGTCTCAGTCTCCTGGAGGGTCACTGACAGGGAATAACTCGGTATGGACTGACCCCTCGGCACACGCTCCCACTTTTCACTGAATCAATGTTGGATTCTGCCTAGTGTCCGGTGTTCACTTCAGCCTTGGGAAACGTCCAGTGGACCTAAGTTGTCCCCATCACTCAATGGCTTTATCACTGCTGCAAATAAATAAATAAATAAATAAAGAGATACATAAATAAATAAATAAACATTCATTGCTTTTGATAGTGCATGTAAGTTTTTGAGGCAGCAACAGACGGGAAGGGAATTACAGACACACAAGTGTGACGCACGAGGCAACGTACCCCAAGGACAGGCAAAGGACGACCCAACGGTTCCTCCACCCTCATTAATGACGTCCGCGGTGAAAGGGGGGGGGTGTATGAAAAAAAGAGGAGATAACAAACCGATTCCAGAATGAAGAATATCTGCTATCTCTGGGGATGTGGAGGGAGGGATTGGGAAGGACGAGGAAGGGAACGGTGGGTTGGTGAAGGAGAAAGCTCCAGGGAGGATGAGGAAGGAGAGGTAGAGGTCAGGGGTTGGCTGAAGGCGATGGGCAGGGCACGTGGAGTACAGGAGGGTGGTCCACGTGGAAAATGCCCGGGGCAAGGATGGAAAACCATGAAATTCAGGCGAGGGAGACGTGAGCAAAGAAATGAGTAAAAGCTCCCCCCTCCATTCGCAACGCTGAGGTGCCCTTGTGCAAAGCTCGAGGGGAGAGCCCACTGATAGACATCAGAAAGCAGTTCACAAGAACTGAAGGAGCAGCATCTGAAACTATATGAAGTAAACTTTTCCTGGATAAATAGAGCAATGACTAATGACACAGGATGAGAGTATCTGCTGACGGTGACAAAACCAAACTAGAGGATGATCTACTATCCCACAAACCAAAGAGGGGCTTTGAAACCGAATCAATCAAATAAATAAGATAAAAAAACTAAAAAAAAAACTGAAATAAGCCAAAGATGAATGACACGAGGAAGACAGTAAAGCATCAGATAGGATAGAAGAAAGTAAGCCATAAAAATCTGTATCTAAACTGAACTGAATGTGATGAAAGGATTTTTGAGATCCTGTAAAAAAAAATCTGCTCTTCCTAACTCTGGTTCTGTGACACTTGATGAAAAAAATACCCATAAAATTAGTTGGACAATGAAAATGGCATCTTAAATCCAGAAAGTAAAGGAGTCACAGGGGCTTGATGGGAAACTGAGGTGTACTGTTTTAAGGGGACACACACACACACACACACACACACACACACACACACACACACACACACACACACACACACACACACACACACTAATAGGGCTTAGATCTTTTAATTAATGAGCATCTCTGCAGTTATGAGGGATAGGGGACCACGCTCTAGAGCAATAATCAGAGGACAGTGAATGATATACTGTATATCTCTGAAATAGTGGGAGGTAGACCAGCCCACTGTAATTTGCAACAGCAGTCAACATTTCTGTATTCACAACCTTTACCTGTACTATTTATTGGGCAATTCTAAATCTGTTTTATGCCACTTTTTTCTAAACTCTTGATGTTTTCATTGTCAGGATTTGTGTGTTAAATTGCCTTTTTTTTTTACACAGGCAATGGTTGTGTCCAGTGTAGTGAACACAATGCCTTCATTAGTGTTTAATGAGATGAAGCCCTGTAGTCATAGATAACATCTTGGAGGTTGTGACGCGAGGTAATTTGGACAATGTCTTGAACAGGGGACCCACTTGAATGATGGATATAGACGACAGGGATCAGAGGAATCAGGGTGGAGCGGTTGAAGGGCAGGCTAAGACCGTATGAAGTTCTGGGAATTAAGGACTTGTGGGTGGGTGCAGCCTATCGTCAGGATGCAAAAATAGACATAAGGTGCAAAGGAACAAGGACTGCAAGAACACATAATGGAGTTGTTTGACTTTCTGTGGATATGTTTAGGGGTCAGTGCAGAGCTTTTGTTGGGTGATTTAGCTAGAATGAGCTTGCTAAGGGCAGCAGTATCAACAGTGATCCTTGAAAACAAGTAAAATAGCAAGCTTCCTGGGCTCAATTTGCTTTACAGTAACACCAGTTTCTATCAGATCAAATCTCACTTTTGGCATTCAAGACACTATAATCGAAAAGATCCTAAAACGTACTTGATGCAGCACTTTACAGCACTAAATAACGCAGCCCAATCTCCATGTTATAACTGTTTAGTTTAATCTATATATATACATACACACAAATATATATATATACACACACACACACACACACACACACATTTCAATTTCACAAAATGTGGTGAATAAAATAAACTTTTGTGTAAGTGCATCCATTCACGTACTGACAATCAAGTCTACTGCAGTCCAAGACTGAACCACAGATAATTAAAAAATAAGGGCAACAAAGACATCGACATACTCCAACTTCTTTTTGATCCTGTTATTTCAGAGTTAAATTTGATATAACTGTAAAATTCACTTCAGGCACTATACTGGTTACACATTCAAGATTAGGAAATCATCAGTAGTGTAGTCTTTTTAAATTACTGTAGTGGGCTCTACTTCATAACTTCGCTTTCAAACAGTCTGGTAAAGTCAAGCTGTTCTCAGAGGAAATGAAGGTCCCCATACACTGTTTTAAGCTAGAAAAGTGGCAGGGTCTGCCACATATGAACAAAGTAAAGATCGATAGATTGTCATGTTCATTAAGGTCAGCTTGTTTATTCAGTTAATTGAGTCATGAAGAACAAGGACAGTTTGTTTATTTAGGCAGAAAAGAAGATCTTTGTCTTAACAAAGTAACTCCAGGGAAGTAATGCTTGAAATGCCCATGCCCATATGACTTAGCACTACTTTTACACTTGAGTGTGTCCTGTAACCATTTGAACATTTCAGCTGAATTGTTGTTCGTTTTAACTAACTCAAATCGAAGACTTAACAGAAATAAAAACCTTCTCCTCTCAAATGTCGTGTAAGTTAACGTTTCACGACAGCTGTGTCAAAGCTCAGCAGTGTCTTTTTTGGAAACGTTATGAAGTAAATCCAAAGTGATAAACCCAACATCCTCTGTGATCATTTATCCATTTTCCATATTCAAAACAGTTATTGTTGCTGCTAGCATGATTGTCAGCCATCCACCGTCAGCCAATCCCACAATGACAACGGTTGAGTATGTCAACCAATCAAATGCTGGGTTCAAGACTTGGATCAAACATTATCTTCTTCCAGTTGCAGCCCACTTCAATGCATGAGGGTCATTACCTTTCAGGTTAGTTAGCAAAACTCAGTTCAACTAATTGATTGCAAATGGATATGTTTACCAAAAACATGAGCATGTTCAATGACGTGCATTCATGGCCAACATCCCTTATCTCCATTTTTTAATAAAGACCTATTTAGTTATTGTCCTTAACCCCTGTTCTGGACATATTTGCACTACCTTGGAGTTAATGGGCTTGTCCTTAGCTTGGCTTCACCAGTGTCACCAATTTGGTTACTCCTAGGTTGTGTTACCATCAGGGAAAATTGCGAGAGCAGTCTGTGGCAAGCAGGCCAAATGTACAGAGGGCTTTAAAGACAGGGAAAAATGGACCTTGCTGAGACCGAAGAACAACTGATTTTATATGTTAATATGTGACACTGAATCCTGTGCCTTGGTGTGATTTCTCATGAGTCTGGGCAGTACCTTAAAATCTAAGGCCTTTCATCATTAAAAATAGGACTTTCAAGGACATTTTAAGGGTCAATGGATTCTCTGATACATGGAGGGAGAGTGCTGAAGGCCGGAGAAACGCGACTGTGCATTATGCATCTGTTGCTCAGCATATAAAGGTCAGGGCTGATTGTGTGTCAGAGGCTAAATAGCACAAGACCCTATCTTAAAAAATGTCACCACAGATGGTATTTAGAAACAGGCTGGTGAAGGGAGCAGCAATCTGTGATCTCTCAATGACGGATCCTCTGTGTTTGTGTGTGTATGGTACAGTCCAAACAACAGCTCCCATAATGCAGTCCAAGTATATAACCTTACCACCGCCTCTCAGGTTCATCCAACTCATTATTTCACCGTCAACCTCTACAAATTATTGCTACTGGCTAAGCCACTACCGACTATTTACATCCCCTGACCTCCATGTTTCATTACAGTGGCTGTGACAACACAATGACTCAACCTGCTCATTAGCACAATGAGTCTGTGTGAGTATGGGTTTATAGGTGTGTGCATATATGCAGGTATGTTGGTTGCAGGGCCATGAGAATTAATCACACACACACACACACACACACACACACACACACACACACACACACACACACACACACACACACACACACACAGGATCCTTATTTAATCCCTACTTTCCTATTCATCAAAGTAGCCCACTTGGCTGCTGTAGTTGGAACAGTGGTGTATGTTTGGAGTGTGGCTGTATGGCAGTGTGATGCTATTACAAAATTACATGCAACTTTTTCCAATGCAAGTAAAACTGCTAAAAAAAATGTAACTGACTCCTTTCTCTTTGCTAGTAGACATGTTTGCCTTTTTGTTTTTTTTCTGACATGTCAGCATTGATGTCACAAATGTGCAGGAAAACTGGGAACAGTGGAAAGCAGCATGGAGGCCAGTTTTAATTTTACCGTGGCTACTCTCTCACATGTTGTTGGCTTTAATCTCTCTTTCAAACTGAACATTGTTTGAGCACCTCTAACTTCAATGAGCAGCAGAACATCATGTCCCACCAGGGGTCATGTTTCTATTACTCCTGACCAGAGCTGGAGCTGATAAACTACCATGACTACCGACTAAGAGTCATATGACCTGGGGGTCACTGCCGACTGTACATTTTGTTGTGCCCCTCCCACATTACACAACGAGGTGGGGTGGAGTGGGGGAGGAGTTCTAACTAACTTTAGCTATCTCTCATGTGGTGGGCAGATTGTCAAAACTCACTATGACTTCAGTACTCAGCACACTACACCATGATTCAAATCTTGACATGTGATAACTAATGTGAGGTGTAAAATAATGAGAGTGCTAATCACAGATGGGAGGAGAAATGGTTGACAACGTAGTACAGGCTAACTGCCTGTCTGGCGGTCAGAACTAACTGTGTTATATCGTGTCTGCCCACACAGGTATTAAAACTACAAAACGTCGCACTCTATAGGTTGAGACAACAAAATACTAAATATAGTTTTACAATAACTTTTGCAACTTTTCTTTTTTGGTAGTCCATAGTTTTTTGTCATCACAGTCACATAAATGTCAAGAAAGATATCAAAGACATACACCTACAAAAACACATGTTCACTCTGCACTTGTAAATTCATTACTGTATATAGTAAACCTCATCCTTCAACTTACGTGACAGTTCAATATAATTTTTTTCATCCATGTACCACCTTCACAAAACGCCCTAAATGGTCTACGATACACACACAAACACACACACACACGCTCTTTCAAACACAATGACAGATGGGATTTGACAGTTCACTTTGGGTACCGCGCCAGGTGGGGATGACCTTTTAAGACAACTGGCAAACAGAGGGAGTGAGCATAGGAAAGGGAGGAAGAAAGAGGGACAGAAAGAGGAAAGAGGGAGAAAGAATAGAGAGCGACTCCCACAGAGAGCCGCTGAGGCTGCGAGGGATTTGCTCTTTTAAACTGTGAATTGGTGGTCTTTTAGAAATACCACAGGATGCCAAAGTGTTGCTGCTCACAGCCAACCTGGTGGAACAAAGTCCTCTCAGTCTCATTGCTCTGTTTTTTGTTTACGCTGCCTCTCTATTCAGGTCCTTTTATCGCCAGTCTTTATTCTGTTCAGGGCTATCAACTCGCTTTTGAAGAACCAGTCACTGCGGCAGCCATTTGAAATGTGTATTCTATGAAAAGTCATCAAAGTCTCCATCAGTAAATCATTAATCTTGATACTTGCACTCACCATAAGCATGGGCCACATAAACCCTCTATACCATTCTTCTAACACAAAGCACCTTCCAATCACAGATGTATTTATATGTCTGAATGTATGTAGGGGTATACATATACATATACATATACATATATATACATATATATATATATATATATATATATATATATATATATATATATATATATATATATATATATATAAATATATATATATATATATATATATATATATATATATATATATATATATATATATATATATATATATATATATTGATATATATTGATATTGATATTGATATTGGAGGCTGCCTTTAGCATCCTGGGTCTCACATGTGGTGAGGTTTGGCAACAACAGCACTCTGGCGCTTTCTGGCCATTAGGGGTCTCTCAATCAAAACAATGAAAACAAAAGACTTCGTTTGAGGATATTGTGAAATAGCGGAGGATCATGGGATCATTGCAACCAGCATCGCCCATTGCCACACAGTGATGAGTGACCACAATCTGTGCCTAATCTTAACCAAACACTACACTATTCAATACATTTATCTAGATATTTCATGCTGTTGACACAAATGAATAACATAGCTAAAACAATTCATACACACCTTTTGTATGTGACATGGCTTCAATTAGAACATTCCCTCATTACATTAACATAATTCAGGCAGCATTAACTTCATTAACTAAAATTGTTTTTACTATTGAAAAGTATAAGGAAGTAATTTCCAGAAGACAGGGTTGCCTTGTGGTTGTATCATACTGTATATACTTTCAAAATTAGCCAGAGCTAGGTAGATAGCATTAAATTTATAACCTTTTCTAAAAAAAAATAAATAATAAAATAAAAAACACTTGATGCGAGGCGACTGGTTTTCTCTCTTGAACCCTGTGCTGTATGGGATGTGTGCGTTTACTTTATGCATATCTGTTCAGGCATGTCCCCGACAGAAAAGTGATGATGGAAGATTGAAAAGTGCTAACTCATGCCAAATCCAACACAGTCCACTTCCGTGGAGCCAGATCTGATGTGCTTTGGAATGATGTCAAAGCATTTCAACAACACCAAAAAGTGCTGATGATCGTGACATTGCTCATCGGACTGTTTGCCCTTTCCCTTAAGTGGCCCTTCTGCCATGACAGACTCGACATAGGGTTTGTTAAGTAGGCTCTTGGGACACTACGGTATGCTAATAAACACTGATGTGTGATTATATTTCTCCGGTGTTGTCAACAATAACAATCTCATTCTTATGTACAGTGTGATAGTAGGGATATCCAAATAAATCAGGGGGTTCATTCTACTGTCCCGGCTGACTAAGCTGATAAAGTGGGGACGCTCAGCACAGGCTATGCATGCAAAACAGAGTCGTGATGGAGGTACAGCAGGGAGACTCATTGACACTGTAACTCTCCTTGGTGAATTGTCTGGACGGTGCACCACCCTGAGGTTTTACTTTCTGCTTTAGTGCATAATAACACAGTTATTTTGGAAAGGGAATAGGACAAAGTCAAATGGAATGGGTGGAAAGTAGTGGAAACTTGTATTAACTCTTCATGGGAATTATGACATGATGTGATGAGTTAAAGAGGCGTTTTTAATTGTAATTTGCATGCAAATTACATGATACTGGCATTTATGCAGATTTTGAAAAGTATTAGAATAATCTACAAGAATAGCTGAATCCTTTTTTGTGACAAAATATTGTTTGGACTTCTTGAGTTCAGCCAACTCAAAGTGTGTTACTTTTGAACTTACATGGCAAGTCACAGTACTGATGGGAAAAACTTTAAAGAGTCATAAAGAGGATCAGTACATTAATCAATTACATTTCTTTTTTTGGTACACAAACAAATAAAAACACATGCCTTTATTAGGAAGCTATTACATGTGCACTACTTGAGCTGGTTCTACTGTAGCATCATCTGCATGATGCTACATTAGAGGCATTTGAGAATTATGCACTTAGTTTTCAGTTGTCAGAGCTAAAACTACTGAGGATTAAACATGGCAAATCTTCTTTAAACTGTCCCTGTTTGTCATTAATACTGTGGGAACTAACAGACAACGCAGCAAAAACTATTCTGGGAAATTACAGTGAGCTCCAGAAGTATTTGCTCAGCAATTTCTGATTTGCCGTCATGGCGTCATCATGAAATGATTTTGACCGTGAGGTCCAGAAGAATATAAACTTGAATACAATGGTATCTTTCTGCAATCTCTCTATAGCGTTCATGTGATTTAATATTTGGTGAGAAAAGTTCCCTCAAAATCTAGGTGAGTTGTACATGTATATATCAACAGGACCATAGTAATTCTTAGTGCAAATTTAGCACACCAATTGTAAAGACAAGGTAAAATCAAAGAACAAGGACATAAAGCAAAGAAGTACAACTCAAATGAATTCAAACAGACATTAGCTCAGGTATTCCCAGTGGACATGGAGGTACTAGAATAAGGTAGACAAAGACACCAGGAGTGGATGACAGCTCCAATAAGCCTGGGCGGTGACAGTTGTGACAAGAGCTCCCAAAAGATTACGCATGCTTGCGCACGCACACACACACACACAAAAGAAACACTCTTATGGATAAAGTCCTACAACAGACATTTCACTCCCATACGTTTGCTTGCTCACACATGTGTGCATACACTAATGCACATGGGCCCGTGACAAGCTGAGAGGCGGTTCATTTGATACTGCAGGATGTCAAAGCTGTTGATGGAGCTAATGAGGGTCCAGAGCGCTAACAGAAGCAGTGAAGGCCGTTAGACATAATGAAGACATGTCACCCTCTGGTTAAAAGGACCACATATAGCTCAGCTCCAATTTGTTATAATACAACAATATGTTTTCAATCTCTTTCATCAAATTTTGGCCCAAAGCCTTGCCGTTTCCATTTCTGTTTAACTTGTAGCATACTGTATGTGTGTGTGTGTGTGTGTGTTATTATGTAAATGTGACACTGTACCAAATTGTGACATATAGTCTCATACAGATGGAGATGTATGTGTGCACACATACTCTTGGCAAGTTGTGAGTATTTGCTGCAGGCAAAAATCCCAGAACTCACAATTACACTATGTTGTAACCTTGGACACACGGCAGAGCAGCAGAAATACCTCGACTTTCTCAGTCTGACTCCATGTGTCAAACACTAAAAAGCCTCTAGTAGCTGTTTGGGGCACTGTTGTCTGTTGTTGATGCTATTTCGCCTAATTTGCTGTCCTGTTATTTCAAGGTTCTGTTTTTGCTAAAGAAATTGTATAATAATAACACATTCCGCTAAGATGCAGCCTATCTGGCATGATGAGGAGTAGAGTGTCAAGAAGAAGCTGGGGGAAAGTACATAAATAATAAAGTATTATTCTATTTGTAGCTAATCCAAAAACATCTTTTTGCAGTCCAGCTTTGCCTCTTGGCACTGCTGCTGACATTCAAGGATTCTTGCTTTTTACAGTGCATACTCCTTTACAGAATGTCCGAAAAAATATGTGAAATGTGTAGAGATGTCCCTACACACATGTAAGGTAGCATGCACAGCTTACCAAAATCGTTTTGTTTTTTTTTTTTGTTTTTTTAAAGGGAGGTTTGGCTACAGCACAACACTTTTCAAAGCAGAGGTGACTTAGTTGTCATAGAAATCACAAAATCCTTTGGGCAAACAGTGGGGCAGCACTGAGTTACAGTGTTGATGTCCTTAGATTACCCTGAAGACATGTCCTCAAGCTGAACTGTAGTCTTCAGTCCACTTGACTTTGTTCCATTCCAATACTCAGCCCTGCCTGCGTGTTTACATCAATCCCATTCAAAACACACATTCTTGTTTAAAATGTAGAACTGATGAAATCAACACCTCTAAAAACAAACATTTAAAATATGAAGCCAGAACACCCATAAATAAGGACAGAACAGTTGCTGTGTGAGAATCAAGAGAGAAAGGCAGAAGATCAAGAGGAAATCTGAGCGGCCAAAACCCAGAACAGTAAAAAAAATAAAATAAATAATAATAATGCAGGGAAAGAGAAATTGAGCGAGAAAACAAGGGAGACAGCTCGAGTGAGAAAGCGGCAGAGAAAAAAGCGAGTGAATGAGAGTGCAGAGAACAGAGGAGAATCTCCTGTGGAGTTCAACTTTTAGAAAATGAGTCAGTCTCAGCAGGTGGGCAGACGAGAATCTCTGGACACTTTCCCGGCTCCCATGATGCTCTGCAGCAGCTCGTGACAGGACAGACATGACACGCCACGCTGCTACGATCGCTGACACGTCGCGTTAAGGCACTGAACTACCTCCGGCTTTAGTAGGACACGCAGATCTACTCTCACTGAATTGGCCAGGTGGTGCTACTATGTTACACACACACACACACACACACACACACACACACACCCCTTAGATAAGACGACCCACCCTGCCGATAGTCCGCCACGGATTGGTCTGTTTCCCAGTTAGTGAAGTTGTGTGCTAAGCAGTTTTTCTACACAGGAAATACTCTAACCTGAATAGGAAACAATAGGAGGTGATTTCTCACTGTGGCATGTTACACCAGGGGAGGCCTATCTGTGTGGGTGTGTGTGTGTGTGTGCATGCGTGTGTGTGTGTGTGTGTACATACAATATGTCCACAGTATAAGACTATATTTAACCTGTATATATGTGTGTATTTACGTATGCATAGAGCAATTTGTTAATACACAGATGAACCTGAGACCTTGAGAACATGGTCACCTCCGTGCAAGCTGCACATGCAGATGGTCAACACACAAGCCAATGGGCAGACACTGGTGAAACACACACACACACACACACACACACACACACACACACACACACACACACACACACACACACACACACAAAAACACCATTCTATCTCCCCACCAAAATAAATATGAAAGCCCGTGCTGTGATCTATTATTTTTGTGGGGGTAAAGATAAGTATTTTTCAGAAGTCTTTATTTTTCCCTCTAAAGCGATTAAAGTTTATAAATGTTTTATTGCGAGTGGACCATCACCACCGAGCCTGAAATCCTGCTGGCTACTGAGCAGCTCCATTTTAAGGATGGACGTCTTACTGAAAGTGTTGGGGCCCCGAAGCACATTTCAAAATCACGTTAACTGGGATTTCCTCTTCACAAATCTGCACACCAGTATGACACAATCACTCAAACACAGCCTGTCAGTGAAGTCCGTGTGAATCAGTGAGCACTTTGTGTATACAGCATGTGATTGTGCAGTGTTTGTTTGATCGTCTTGGGCTCTATACTGGGCTGCTGCAGAGTTGAACCAACTCTTGTTGTAGTGCAGCTCCCTTGGTATTTACCATGATATTTCTGCAGGGCTCAAGGTCTGGATAAGGGTCATGGATAATGACTGGGTGTAAATGGCAGTCTCCGTTTCCATTCCCTGGCGGCCACTGAGGAGCCGACACCAAGCTTATCTCTCGAGACGTTCTGTAGTCTCACGAGGACCTGCTGCACTGATCCCACTGCAGGAAATCACAATGGATTGTACGTGCGCAAGCATGTGTATGTGTGTGTGTGTGTGTGTGTGTGTGAGAGAGAGCGAGAGAGAGAGAGAGAGAGAGAGAGAGAGAGCGAGAGAGAGAGAGAGAGAGAGATGTGGCAGATCGTGTCAGCTATTGATTTCCTAGTTGCAGTGTTAGTGTTGACCTTACAGGAGATTTGAAAAGATCAGGCCCGTGTGTGCACTTATGTATTTCAATCTGTGCTGGTGTGTTGACACTTTATATCTTTTTATGTTGCTTCTTTACATTTGCTGAGGTTATACTTTCTATGTTATATTATGTTATGTTATGAATTCAATGCTGAAAGATCATGTTTTAGCTTAAAATATCCAGACATTTGTAGATGTATAGAGAAGGAAAAAAAACCTCAGTACATTTGATAGGAAACAAGGTCACAACATTGAGTTGAAACCTGGCTTGCTGTAAATCGCTCGTATAGAGAGTTACATTTCTTCTGGAGCATCCACCCAAACTGCTTTAATTTAGTATAAGTGCCTTGACAGCAGACACTCAGTGCAAATACATGGTACAACAGGATGGAAACTAGCTTCTGGCTGCACCGTGGGGATGAACAACACGGGCTGCATGTGTGTATGCTTGTGTGTGTCAGTGACGGAGCACCTCAGTGCCCTCCATGCTTCACTCCACTGCTTCCTGAAATGAGCCCATTTCTTCGCCCCGCCCTACCCCTGCACATCCTCTGATGGATTGGTCCTTGGTGGGTCTCTGACTGCCTCACTGACCCAACGTGGACGCGACCATTTCCCTTGAGGGGTAGTGAGCAAAATAAATTATGTAAGACATATAATTGAGCGAATTTAAAGGAGCTACATTTAAGACCTAAAATATTTTTTGGAAATTTTAACAGAACTATGTTTTTACTGAGAAGCACATTTATGGGCACAGTGCAGGTCTAAAGCTCTAAATTCTGATCCAGCCTTATGATATCCTTTACAGTTTAACATGTAAATGTCAATGTGTATTTACTACCTGAACTAAAGGTCAGTTTAAATCCATATGTGTAGGATTTGAACATTTTAGCAACAGACAGATACAAACCTTCCTTGAGTAGCTGTCTGAAAGCTTCAGAAGACTTAAGTTGTTAATGTGATGCTGAGAGCTACAGGTATTGATAGTGACTGTTCTATCTATCTATCTAGCTGTTAATGCCCTGTGACACCATCAGCCTTACACACACAAACAGCTGACACATCTTGTATCTTTTCGCTCTTTCCTGATGTCTCCATCCTCTTCTAATAGCAGATTAAATGTAAAACTGAAACGCTGAGACTGCAGCAATGCTTCTGAATTAACCTTCAGTGGCTGACTGAAGGAAAGGTAAGTTTTGGTCACTTGGAGTAGTCATGTACTTCTACTGCATAGTGTAAACAACTGATATACATCTGGTTCATTCTTCTGTGGTCATCTGATTTGCACTTTTTATGTCTTCTGACCACATTTCTACATAATCTACATACCACATAGTGTTCAGAGTGCTCCTCTTCCTTCATTATCCAGCTAATGTGTGTCATCCAGATATTGTACCTATCCATTTACAACGGAACATAACTTTAAGGCACCTTTCCTTGTCAGACAGATACTTGCTCTGGCAAACACAGTTATATCTCCATTATCAGACATGAATCCACGCCATAACCAACCATGGCGGCCAAGTCTAGCAAGCAACTAGGCCATATGTAAGCAGGCTAAATGACAGACCAATCAATGGCTGCTTATTGCTGGGACCTTGAGCCCTCTCTGATTCAATTACCTGCTATGATGAGGAAGGGCAGCCAGGCAGTGAGGCAGGCAGGCCAGGCCCACAACACTGTGATTAATGAGGCCAGGGCCAAGGAAATGGGTCATACGGCAGAGAAGGAGGGTAAGAGGGGGGACAAAGAAAGACAAGAGAAATTACAGGTGGAGGGGTGAAAGGAAAGAGAAAAAGAAAAGAAATAAATGAGATAAAGGCAGACCAGAAAAGAGAGAGAGAGAGAGGTGAAAGGGAGGATAGCTGTGACAGATAAGATTTGTGTCGAAACAAGAGGAGAGGATGAGAGGGACAGAGCGGGTGAAGGTGTGGGAGCAGACCGTGTGGCCGTGAAGGCCCACCTCATCCTTCATCTGTTGCTCTTCCAACTGCTATGTAGGCCTTGCTGACCCTCTTATGTCTGACCTCTCCTCTCCTACTTATGCCTTTCTCTATCTCTTTTAAGATTCTGTTTTTTTTAACCTCCCTTTCCTCCTTCTCTTCTCCTCTCCTTTGACTAGTTTTCCTCCCCTCCTCCACACCTCCGTTCCCCCCTCATTGTCTCCCTTCCTTACTCCTTTTTCCCTACTCTTCGCTTTTGCCCCCGCCACTCCATCCTTTCTTCCTTTGCCGTCTCTCTTCGACTCCATGTTGGTTTCACTGAACCTTCTGTCACACTTCCCCTGTCATGCCACCTGCCTTTCAAAGTCTGCCATTGATTATGTGTGTGCATGTGTGTATGTGTGTGTGTGAGGGATGAGGACAGAAAGGCAGCCTGCCAGCAGTGCTAAAAGGTATTCAATCAGGCTGCAAACAGATTGTGAAGCCTTCCTGCCTGGGTGTGAATTAGAGTCGGACAGATTCAGTTAGCAAGTGCCTGCTGAGGTACACACACACACATGCACACACACGCACACACACACACATGCACACACACACGCACACAAAATAATAACAATAAGGATAATAACGACACTATTTTTATTATTATTATTATTATTATTATTATTATTATTATTATTATTATTATTATTTGTAATTTAATCATAAATGTGTATGACTTTCAAAAGCCATAAACTAACACTTGGGTGCCCCCATTCCTTTTTTATACACTATTTATTAAAGGGATATTCCGGTGTAAGAAACGACCGCACAACAACAATACATTGCAGTAAATGGGTCCAAGTATAAATCGCCATCAAAAAGCCACAAATAATGCTCAGAACAGCACCAAACTTCAGCAACATTAGAAACAGGGTCCCAGGACATATTTCAATGCATCAAACATTTGATATCGTTGCCGGCTTTGTTGGAAAAGATAAACAAATCTCACCACCCGAGAAGCCTCCTTGTTGTGGGGAAGCCCTGTGAGTCAATTACCGAGTGCAGTGGAGTTCTGCAGATGCTAAAACTACGTAAGCTAGCGGTCAGCAAACTTTGTCTCTCGACGGGGGGTCGTACTCGGTGTCAAGGTGTGTTAGAACATGGATTAAACTTACACCAGAATATCCCTTTAACTGCATGGACCAAAGTCCATTCAGCATTTAAATTTTTATGATGGGTGAAATAACTAACTAACTAAATGAAGTCCTCAACAATGAATGAATGTGTAATTCCTGAAACCCATTAAACTTTACTTTAAAGCTGCAGAAAAACAAACTGTTCTACTCAAACCATAACATTTAAGCAAATACTTAATGTGGGTTGTAAATTCTGGAAGATTTCCCATCTCAGCTAAAATCAATTGTGATTGTCCTGAAGTCCCCATGAGTGTCAACATGTTATTTAAAAGACACGCCTAAATTTACTTGAAACCAACTAATGTTATGTAGAGCGTTGCAAATGGCCTAATCGATGCCTCTAATGTTGTTTGAATGGGGTGCCTCTCAGCAGGAGGAAGGGAAAATAGATTAGTCTGATATAGATTAGCTCCTTGAGAATGAGCACATTTGCTCAACGGGGACGACATTTTCAAAGTCACTTCTGACACTCCTGCATTAAAACAATGATTCATGGATTAATAATGCTCAACAGGCTTTGCTGTTTACCTGATGAAAGTCTTACTCTTTCAGTTTTGAACACAGAACGCACATTTGCATCGTCTCAACATCCTGATTTTCCTTCAAAGAATTCCAGAAATAATCGATAAATGGTTGACAGATAAAATAAAGTTGTGGAATTCATTCAATTAATTTTCAGTTAAGGAGACAGATCCATTTCATCTGACTGAACGTGTCAATACAGAAGCCCATCTGAGCAGTGAGAACGACCAAACATCCCAAGCATGGCTGGAAATATATTAGAGAATACTGAAATGCGAGGTTAGAAATTAACATTGTGCTTGTTTACATTCTGTAATAGTCAGCTGTATCATCACTGCTTTGTGGGATGAGTAATACAATGCAGTCCATCCTACACTCGACCTCATGTGCACTTGCGTGTTTGGTGTGAAAGACTGCAAACACTCTTGGAGCAAGCACAGAAAAAATAGAACTTGCAACATCCCAGGTGACAAAATGTGTCTTTTGATGCCATTAAATGATTTATTTTTCCTTTAGGATGTTTAACCAAACAAAGGTGATCTGGATCACATTATTATTAGTATGTATGTGTCTCTGACCTGTAAAATGACCTGACACACCCTTGTAAAAACTAGCCTCATCTAAACAGGGCTGAAGACAGTCTTTTGGTGGAAACACATTGCTTCAAGACACTGACGACATGCCTTCCTTCTCCGCGGGTCATTGAACTCACATGGAGGAAGCACTCAATCAATTTGAGCTATTGAGGCAGAGCCACTGAGCAGGCGGCTAAATTACAGTCCTGCAGGTTGAGTGCGTCACATGCTCCCAGACTCGACTCTATTCCAGACCATTTAACTGACAGAGCCAGGCGCCCGCACTCCACACATGTGCCTTTCTCACCAAAATATTACCATACTGTCGCACTGAAAACTGCTCCCGAAACGACAGGAAAAATCCTGAATTAAAAGTAAATGCAGCTATTTCAATTTAAAAAAAGGGTTGCAAACGGGAACATTTTTTTTCAGCAAATACCCTTAATAAGTCTTATTACCTTCATCTTGTCGACAGTATTTTGTCTTTGCTAAATGAAGCGTATAATATGGAGCCCTTACTCATCAGAAAAAATACATATATTTGTTGAAAAAAGACAGCAGGTTATTACAACCCATTTCTTTGTTTGTTTTTAGACAGCGACCTCTAGCAGCTGTTGTAATTATTACAGCTGCAAAGGAGGAGGTGAAGAGAAGTATTATCAAGAGCGAAAAGTCCACATCGAGGGGAGCTCGGGGAAGAATTGTCAGGCTGAATAAGCAATGTACTTTAATTCAGAAAAACTCTTGTCCACTGTGACACCAGATGTCAATGGTGAGTTATTTTGCCACTGTAAAGTGATGTCACATACATCAAGTAAGGTAGTTTCATAATGTAGGTACATACGTAAAATACAAGAAAAATATGTTTAACCCAAACTAAACCTATTCCTAACCACACTGTAACCATTTTAGCTGCTGTCTGGATGTGTCACATTGTTAAATATCCACAAAAAATACTGTAGAGTGACGAAAACAAGAGAAAAAAAACAACAAAAAAAACAAAAAAGTTATCATTTTTAAACCTTCAGATGCCTTTAAAACCCTCATTCCGGATAAGGTACTATCATCCAGAGAGACTGCATTCTGTTTCTCTTTTTGGAGACCACAAAATCCTTCGCTTGTACTAATTTCTGTCCTATTTAATGGACACAGACCTGCTGTGGGACTTTGCCAGAGGTGTATCTCTCACCAAAACAACCACAGTGTCACATTAGAGCCCAGCCCCTGTGGCGCATCCTCAGCAAAAAAAAAAAAAAAAACAACATGTGGCACTGCTAAAAATACCAGCTTTGAATCATTCACGTCATACACTATTTAGAGAGCTCATGCATACTCATGACCGTATGCAAATATGTGTCATCAGACTTTGACTAGTAGGGAATTCAATTAATGGAAGAACAGGGGCTGCACCCTGAGCAGCTCTGCTATACTGTACGCTAACAACCAGGGATGAAGCAGTGGCATGTAGGCAAAATGAACTCTGATCAAAGTCTCTGTTATACTTTTAATCTTCTAGCAAAACATGGTTTGGAGTTTGCGGCTGTTTTCCCCAGTGCATAATTAAGGGTTTACTCTACGATCGCTCTAGTTTTTTAGAGCAGAAGCCCTCCACTCACTAAGTGGGTTGCCACAAAGTTTGAGAGGCCATCACTTTACTGAAATGGTCGATCACTACGTTAGCAGCCACTGTGTACCCACTTACGAAAACGTATAGTGTGAAGACGAGTCATGTGGTGACCTGTGTGCAATTTACTGGAGGGCTATAACAGTCAGTTGGGCTATAACATCACATCACTGTGATGTACGTGATGTACTTGCACGCAACAGTCACATCGCAAGGCCTGCGATGTAGGAGGCAAATGAACTCATCTAATTTCAAGGGTACCTGGGTACACACACTGTGCATGTGCAGTGATCCACCAATCACATTAGTTCTTAATCAGTGTGCTGAAGCAGACCACACCCCTTCACATGGAGAGAGTTGCTGGTAACAACACTGAAAAGCAACGAACAAGAGAAAATCGCAGAAAAAAAAGACTTGGTGCCAAAAAGAAAAGCAACATCAGTTATCTGAAATTATTTCAATTCCTGTATTTTTTCATATCGCAATATATATCGCAGGGTTAAAAAAAAAAACTGCAATGTCAGTTATTTCCACTACTGTGCAGCCCTAACTCTCACCCTAATATTAAGGATTTAAGTGCAAGTGCTGTATTGTAGTCAATTGGACCTGTTTCAGTTCCTTGAAGACGTTTCACCTCTCATCCAAGAGGCTTCCTCAGTTCTAACTAACTGAAGGGGAGTTGCAGGCTTCTAAACTCTGCGTGGGAGTGTCCTCATGGAGATGCTGCGGGTGAGCTCTGAGTTTCAGTGTCATTAGGGTTGCTAGTGCTAGGTGAGCCCAGGTGTGACTGGTCGTTGAGCAGTCTGGGGAGGGAACAGTACAGCATTATAGTTGGTTGATAGGTAATGTCGTAGGCCGCCTCCTCTATTTAAAGACCCCTGTTCCAGTTTGACATAGATGGATTATTTGACTTCTCTTTCAAACCATCTGTCTTCTCTGGTCAAGATCTTTACATTGCTGTCCTCAAAGGAATGTACATGGGCAGCAGAGTCTTGACCTGAGGAGCTGGCCCTCCTGTGTTGTGCCATTCATTGTCCAAATCTGTGCAGTCCTGGCTGCACTGAACAGCATAAACTGCATTACACTTTTTATGCCAGGGTATTTTTGTCCTTAGGATAGACGACTTTCTGCCTCAGTGTGTTGGTGGGTTAGAAGGGGATATAATGTTCTCAGATGTTCCAAGGGGGGTGACGATGTTGTTACGTTTTCTCGTCTCTTCTTCTCTGTCTGCTCTGTAGCTTTTAGACATTTTGACAACAGTCTAGTTTGGGGAACCACAGGTTTTAAGTGCTCCCATGATGTGCCTCTGTTCCTTCTCCTTCCCCTCTGCCTTTGTGGGCACGGTCTCAGCCCGATGGTTTAGGGTGACCCCCAGCTTGTGTTCAAGTGGGTGAATAGAGTTCAGTGACAACAAATAAATATCCTTCTCAACCATATAAAATTTGCAAAGATTATAATACAATCACGTTCAATTCAGCCCTAATGCACTTTCGGATCACAGCAGAGCATGCATATATAAACACAAACACAGCACAGTGAAGACAGGCCTCCTGCCTTCTCAACAGAGGTTGGTTCCCCTCATTCCCTGTAAAGCTAGCTCATTAAAGAAATATACAGAGCCTACATTCAGTTTCATGTAATATAAGTCTTTAATGTAAGTGTCCTTTGATAAGTGCTTGATTACATTACTCTGGATGAATACCCTATATACACACAGCTCTGAATTCACCAAGCAGCAGCAGCCTCACATGGAGACGGAGTAAAAGTATGATTTTAAATCACTGCTACCCCAAAACTAACGAGCAACGTTTCACCTAATGGTCAAAGCGATTTACGTTTACCCGCTCTACCTCTGGAGCCACAGCAGAGCCGCTTTTATGTGGGTGTTGTGTCTTGATGAAATAAACTGAAGAAAAACTGCTTAAGTTTCAGTGGCTCAGCAGGGAAAGGACAGGAATGTGCTGGCTAAGTAAACCCAACCAAATAAATAATTCTAATTGAGATGATTTTTAACACCCCCATTCACAATTTCTCCAGCAGGGTACTCAGCATCAGACTCATCCCTCGATTTTTTGTCTTGTTTTCAGAAGTCTTTGAAAGTTAGTGCCAGAAATCTTGGACTTTTCACATGCTAATTAATTGGGACTGAATCTTGTCAACCCAATTCAAAGTTCACCAGAGCCCATGTTTTGTTTCTAATGGTGAAGTGGGCCTGAAAGCCACACAACGGCTTGACTTCTACTTTCTTTATTAAAGAAAACAGGGCAGGAAACTGAAATAGTCTTAAATATTGTGAAAAATGAAAATAAAATATTAAAACAAAATTTAAACAATTGCAAGGAGGAGAATGCATTTTTTTTGAAAATCCTGGAAATGAAGGGTTTCAACATTTTGATCACTGCTGCATCTGTAATCCCACAGAAAATGTGCCATCTGCATATTAATCCAGAGGATTAGACAGATCTAGTATTGTAACTTTAATTTGAGATTACTTCACTTTAAAAAAAAAAGAAAAAAAGGCGAGGCTGTATTTTGATCACGTACAGTCCAACAATCAAGGTACTATATGAACAATTCGAGTCTTAAATCTCCCAAGCAAACATGTGACACCTTAGCAAAACTTCCAACAACAGCTTTGTTATCAGATTGCAGTAATCCATCTATGTTTTATCTATTCCTTCTCAAACCTGCATAAAATCCAGCCACTGGATAACTTTCAGGCTAAGTCACACATCAGGTACAGCCATAAAATATCACTGAAAAGTAAATTAGACCACAGCATCAGCACTCTACCAACACCCAGGCCTTCCTAACTCCATATGCACTAACACATGCTCCAAAACTCAAACTTCTCACACAAGCTGTGAGTCCATTCAGTTTTAAGGAAACCGTACCTACCGCTTTGCTGCCGGGCGCGGTCTGTCCCATCCAGTCCTCCATCGGGTCCCACGGTGGAGTTGGGTGTGACAGGCTGCTTGAGTGGAGAGGCAGCATGTGAGTGTGAGTGTGTGTGTGTGTGTGTATGTGAATATATGCCTGGGCGTAAGAGAGCGTCAGGGTGTTGTGAGTTTGCCCTGCTGCGTGTGTGCGTGTGTGGATGCTTATAGGAATGCCATGTATGGAGCTGGGTGTGTGTCAGGAATATTCTATGAGAGCTGTGATGGGTGAGTGTGTGGAGTGTATATCTGAGCCGGTAGCAAATCAAGTGTCCCTTATAGGACATGGCTGTAGTCAGAGAAGCTGTGAGTGTAACTGCAGTGTGTGTGTGTGTGCAGTGAGGCACGGTCCCAGTTTATATGAACACTTTTCATTGGTCTGCTTGGTTCTTCATGCCTCTCTAAACACTGAGTAAGACATTTCTATCTATCTATCTATCCATACATCCATTCAGCCTCCCTTATTAGACTGGGTCATGTGTGAATTACAGGTCACCTGCCCTCAAGTCTACCGCAAGACTGCAACAAAGAGGGGTTTTTTTTATTGATTAAAACCATGATAGATGAGCAGAGCAATGCAAATGATAACTAAATTACGAATGGGCAACTCCATTTAAAAGACTATACAATTCGGCCATATATTTACAAAGCAACTGAATTCAGCGTTAATGAGTCAGTGTGAGCACAATAGGCAAAAACCAATGTGCTGATAGTAGGAAAAAGGGGACAGTGCCACAAGCCATTCCGAATGAGAGAAAAAAAAAATAAAAATCTGCATGTCTTCTGTTTTATGGAACACTTAAATTATTCAGCCTTGTTTGCCTTGTAACATCTTCTTCGCTCCGCTGAGGGGGGCCGCAGTCCTGTCATCGCACTCCCTGATGTGGTGCTGCCATCTTCAGGCCTGCGATGGCAAAGCAGGAGCCCTTACAATAACATAATATCCAGTGAGCAGTTGTTCTCGGGCATTAGCACAAAGATAAAAGAGTGCAAAGGTTTGGAGTTGAACCACACGGCACGTAGATTTAAGTGAGGATTCCTCCCTCTGTAGTTGGAAACGCAGCGATCACTGAAGTCTGGACTCAGCAGGAAGGTCAGAGGGCAGGTGGAGGCAGGTCTTATGGGCCTAACGTTAAAAAAAAAAAAAAAAAAAAAACCTCCCTGCAGTTGTTATGAGTTCATGACTTCTACACTTAACATTTTTTCCATATTACCCCCTGCTGTGAGTTTAAAAGAAACATAAACAACTTCCCAATATAATGTTACAAATGAGAGTATTCATGGATGGAAGATATAAGCGGTGAAAATGTCGCTCATCTTGTGTTTTTCCATTCTTCCCTCAGCTGTCTATAAATAGCAGGCCGTAACATTTGGAGACACAGCTGGTGCTGTTTCCTCCATCTGCACTATAAGATAACCACAATATGCAGTATGGCCTAATGCGCATACATGCACATACACACGCATGCACAGAGGGTTACGTTTTGACCTTGCCAGCTGCATCTCACACACTGCGCATCATGGCTGCATTAAATCTATATTGTGTTGCATCATCGTCTTTGGATTAATCTCTGTTGATGTTCCCGTTCGGACTCTCTGAGCTCTGTTTCACTCACACAATGTGAAAGAGGAGATTATTCAGATTCATCTTTAGCAGCAGGGCGTAGACTACAGTCCAAGCGGAGATTAGCTTGATCTTTTCGTGATCTTTGTTCATCGAACTCCCGACATGGACTTCAAAATGTGAGAACAAGCAAAAACACCAGACTGATCGCACGAGGTTTAAGAACCCAACCTCCACACACTACTTCTCAGATGCTTTGGTGTCACGACTGTACGCTCAGGACGGCTTCGCTCGCTAGTGTCCTCCATTTTCGTAGCAAACGACATAACATTACGAGCTGAACTGATAGGTCAAGGGTCAATAGGGCATGCAGTAGGTCAAGCTGACAGTGAAGTTTTAGAGCGCCCTCTGCCAGATCACAAGGCAAACTACTTCAAATGGTCTGTTGCGATCATATACAGTTATTTTTGATTAGATCATTACGATTGAATATGAACTTTTGTACAAAATTACATCAGTGCACAGAAACAATAACCTTCACTTGGAATCTAAATCACTCTTAAGCATGCATTTCTGCATTCTGTTCATGTTATGTATCTGTGATATCTGTGGGACAGTATCCGCCACATCAGTCAGGCTCTACCATCTAATGTGCAGTTAAGTACGAACCATCTGATAGCACATAATGACGTAACAAAGGTACACTGACACTACAACTAAATATGGAACATGTGACAAGAGATCAAAGATCCATTCCATCACGTTAATGTCAGTTTTACAAAGTCCAGGATGAACAGCTCAAGGTTATTTGGTTTTTCCAAATATAGTGAGCACAGAAAATTAGGATAATTGAAAGGAAAGAGCCCCTCAAAAATCTGTCTCATCAATCTCAGCATCCTTTCTGACTTAAAAGAGACATCTAAGAATGTCATCATTCCTTTTGAAATATAGCATTAAAGAACACTGGGTGATTTAATACAAGCCGTTACTAGCTGTCACTGTTTCAGTGATGTGAGACGTGTCCTTTGTCAGACAGCTGTAAATTGTTAAATTAATGGCACATTTCTTGATGTAACGTTTCCCTTGCTGATCATCACAGTCATGTGACACCCACAGGAGAACTGATTCAACTGCGTGGAGCGGATTGATGAGATGTCAAATTGACAATCACTCTTTTACCCACCTGCTGAATACACACACTTTAACACACATACAGGGAGAGCAAAGTAAGTAGCTCAAGAAAGCAACCAAGAGAAAAAAAATGTATAAATGAAGCGTGAACAAGAGCATCATAAACCTCTATTGTTAGATATGGAGCATGTTGGTCTGGTCAGAAGGCTGGAAAAAGCTCTTTTTGCTCAGCTCATCTACCAAAGACTGTTCAGAGTCTCTCAGGATGCTCTGAAACAAGGCAATAAACCTCCATGATGGAGACTAATTAACCTGCTCCTCAGGAACACATGTTTGCCTATTCCGAGTCCTCACAACTAAATGCCTCTGACAAAGGCTTTTTAAACAGATGTAGAGACAAAAACACAGGTGGCAGCTAGACACAAATCATTTTCCAACATGACAATTCCAGCCACATCTCACAAGTCATTTGTCTGAATACGTGCAGAATCACAGTGGACATTTATCATATTCTTCAATTAAAGATATCCAGCGCTCCCATGTTTGCTGAATCGCTGCGTATTCGATTTTATGGAGCCAAAATGCAACCGGCTATAAGAAGTGTTCCTTTGACAAAACATCAGACAGAACATCTACAGTGAGAGGTGGGAGCTTTTTTAGGAGCAATTAGTGTGACTGAGGTGATGTGTTTGTGGCCTGCTGTGAGAAAGGGAGACTGTAGCTCTGGCTGTGGAGGGAGAACGCAGCAGAGGCCGAGGAAATGAACGCGCTGCTTCACAACATACCTCCTTGCTCCGTATCTCCCAGAGTTAATTATCAACCACTGAAATGTCGCCACAGCACCCTCGATCATCATCTCATCAGACCTCAATCAATCTCATTCACTTGGGATGGTGCTACGAGCATCCTCTCAACAGGAAGTCTTGGCAGATTACAGTGAGTGGAAGAAGCTGGAGCTGGGGAGAATTTATGCCAACTCAGTTATATATCTGTCCCGGAGCGTGCACACACGTGAAAACTCTTTCCATGTGGAGGTATATACGCAAGCACACATATCTCCACTACTGAAAGAGACAAAAAAATAGCAAAAGTACCAGCAGCTCAGGCTGGATCAGACAAATGCCAAACACAGCCTCTGCCTGTGCACTTAAACACTCCACACATGAGCCTACCTGAGTGACTTTCTCTGTGACGTGGTGCGTCCGGTCAATGAGTTTGCAGGGAGCTATGATGTCCATCTCGCCAGTGGGCAGCGCGATGAGTGGGTCGGGTTTGAAATCCACAAAGTTGAGGGTAATCTGAGGGATTTTGGAGATGGTGCGGTACCGCATGAGGTCTGAGTCCGATGTGGAGTTCAATATGTTGGATTTACTATTTACTGCACCTGTAGACACACCCATACACAAACACAGACACACACACAAAGTAAATGGTTGGGTAAAAATCAAAGGGGATAACAGAACTGTTTTTCCTCCACCGTTCTCACCAGTGCTGCTACTGCCCGGCCAGATGCTCGCTCGCCGGTTCTTTCGGTCCCAGTCGGGCCTCATGGCCTCGATCTCGTCTACGGAGGAGGCGCGACGCATGCTGTGGAAGCTCTCCCGCGAGCGGCCGTGTGACAGGGTGCAGTTGGAGCCCGAGCCGTCCGGGTTGAGGCTGAGGCGGTGGTGAGGTGCTACGCAGGGTGATGACTGGGTGAGGGGACCCACCGGGTGTGTTCGGTGGGGAGGCGGGGGAAGGGGCACAGGAGGGTGAGAGCTCAGTAAGGTCCGCTGGTCCTCCTGGCCGTCTTCTGGCCAACTCTGTAGAGCTGACCTGAGAGACAGAAAAGGATGTAATGGATAATAACAAAATGTAGAATGTGGGAGAGTCTGTCATTGAACTGTACATTTCACATCAAAGAATGTGATGGCAAGTGTATGCCCAAACTCAAACACCACTGAGACAAACAAAGTTCTACTGTTTTTTTTTTGTTTTTTTGTTTTTTTTACAAAAAGTTTCCTTTGACCTCACTATAGGAGGGAAAAGGACGAGGATTTCCTTACAGGCAGCATTTTGAATTAAGTTGATACAATCCAAATATTATACTGAAATGAATTTTGTTATCTGAAAGTTAATAAGCCTAATAAGCAAAATCAGAAGAATGAATATTGGTCAGTTTAAAGGATCGCAGAACATTATTTTGTAGGAATCCAACTTGAGTGTTGTGTCTAGAGCACCATGCTTAAATGGCTTTGCAGCAGACCATTAGTAGGACTGTAAAAGGCCCCATATTATTTGTTTATTTCCAGGTTCATTTTTTTTCTCTCTCTTTCTCACACTGGCCACTGCTGCAGCACCTCTATTCACCCTCTGACTTAACACTCAGTTTTAATGCGGGCACCACGCGCAGGCTTTCCACATCAATTCTACAGGTGAGTGTATAGTAATGAGTTCTAAATCTCACAGAGGTCCTGACTTTTTTGAAGCAAGCTGTGGGCATTTCTTTATGAATTGAGCATTTTGATACTTTTACAGTATTTATATAGCCCCTAGACTTGCTTTATAATAAGAAAAACAAAGGAAATGCCACTTTTTCTATTACAGCCTCTGACAGTCCATGGCTATATGTCCCCTAACACTTGTCAGAAGTAATCCACAGGGCCTACCTGCTTCCACTGATTTTCTCCTGGTGGTCTGAAGGTAAAGGGGGAAGGGGTAAAAACTCCCCCAGGCCTAGGGACTCGTGACTATGGTGGTCCGGGTGCAGCGGCAGGGGTGTAGCAGTGGGGATTTGACCAGCCTCTGTGTCGTCCAGAGACGCTTTACTGTTGGATAAGGAGCGCAGCAATGGCAGGCGCAGCTTGAAGCCTCGTGGACGACCTGCCAGAGAGAAGAAGGAGAAGGGAAAGGCTCATTGTCTGCACAGCGACAGGCGGATTCCAAATATGACACTGTGAAAGCAGAACGGGGAAACTGAAAGTACACATAGAATCTGGGAGGACATTCTAGGTAGTGGAGGTCATGCTAGGAGTCGGGGAGATTTGAACTGGATCATGCTGAGTCTAATAGACCTCCAAAATACAGCTTCAAAAACAATCTACTCCATGAATCTGGGACAGTAACATTGATTAGATTTTGGTTTTAGCTACAAAGTAAAAAAAAAAAAAAAAAAAAAGAAAGAAATCTGGTTAAGAGAAAGACTTGGCCCCAAATATCATTAGTGTCCTACTTCAGACTCAGTCCCCCAGAGTTATCCCCCCTGGAACATTAAGTGCGTGTTCATGAAAGAAACACATTTTGTAACAACAGCACAAGTCCTGAGGTTTCAGGGGAATAAAATGGCTTAGCAAATATCATGACCACCTGGCCTTTGTGCAAAATGGAAAAGAACAAATGATCCAGGTGTAGTGTGTCGATGAACTGGGTGATTTAATTCTGCTTCTTCTTCCTCACTTTTTCTACACTAATAAATCACTGCCATACTTGCAAATGGTAAGTATGCCTAATATTGCCTAACGTCGGATACGGATGATTTCCTGAGTTTTATATTTAAACACTGAAGGAATTAAAAACATGTTTGACTCAAAAAAATTCCAGTGTTTGAATAATGAATGTGGGATAACTGGGATGAACAAGGATAAAGACGGTCCCTGTCATTCCAAAGTTGCTCAAACCAGACCTGAGTAACAAGGAACAGAAAACAACGAGAAAAGAAAGTTTGCCAGCAGCTACCGGTGACAAGCCAGGTGGGCAGGCGGTGGTTGAGCTCCTCTTTATGGTCCGGGTATGGTCCCTCTGTCATGACCTCGAAGTTGAGGATGAACATGATCACCAAGCCATCCTCGTTCTTCACTGGCACCACATCCACCATACACAGGAAGCAGTGACCTACGTCGGAAGAGAAAGACGTGAAAGCTTGGATGGACTGATTGTATTTGGTAAAAGCTTTTATCCAGCTCAAGTCCTTAATATGCCCAAAGTGCACAAAGCACATATGGTTTTATAAATGGGATTACAGGACAAGTTTCACCCAAATTTAGAATTCAGTCACTATCTACTCACTCACGTCAGGGGAGATTTTGCAGTCTGCGAAACATTTGTGGAGCTTCAGAGCAAAACAGCGATCCACTAGTTTTGTCAACAACTGAAGTCACCACAAAATCCACAAACCACAAAATCCACAAACTCCATAGTCATAGGCTTACAGAGACATAGGCATAATCCAAGTCTACGGAAGTCCAGAGGTCAGATCTCCAGGGTGCTTTTTCCTCCATCACCACCACCAGTGTCTAGACTCCACTGGAGGGTTTCCTGTTCTACACACAGCTTCATGAGCCCTTAATATTTTGGGGAGGAGAATGAGTGTGCGAAGCAGCAAAATTCTTTACATATAAAACACGAGTTCAATCCTTGTTTTTAATGACTAGGAGAAATTCTTCATAATGAATCCGCATGCTGAAACACTGATATGTGCATTGTGAAAAGTCATGGAACGCACTCACACAAGCATGTCACCCCATTTTTTCTTTCTGTGTCTTACATGCACGCACACACGCACAACACATTTATTTTCCATTCTCTCTCATTAAATGTGCATCTGGGCTTAATCAGCTCACACACTCTATTGCATATGAGGCCAGGCACGTTCACTAATCTGCCACATGAGTGCTAAAACAGCTAAGTAAGCGTGAAATTAGACCACATATGACAGTAAGTGGCTTGGAGCTCACTGCCGCATCTATAGGCCTGAATACACTGTACATAGCGACTAGACTTGACGTCAAATTGTGCTGCGATTCTGGTTTCCACACTGGGGCTTCAAAGCATCAAAATACACTCGTCATGTACACACACACACACACACACACAGACATGAAAAACGCACTGTCACCTTAATTTGAAACACTGAAACAAATCAGACAGCAGAAAAAGAGTTCAAAATCAATCCAAATGCTGAGGTACAATATGAGAGCACCTCCAAGTGGAGGAGTGTCTGCAAAATCTTTAACATTCAACGAGGGGGAAACGTGCTGATAACATCCAGGAAAATGTACGGCTTACAAGCTTATATCCAGCAGGAGGAGAAGAAATGATCACCCTGCACACTGACAATAAGTCAACAACTAGAAAAAAAAAAAAAATCCACACATTGCCAGAAGTAGATTTGAAATCAGTAAAAGTGAGATAAAACACATCAGTCGCCACAGACAAGTCACCTCATCAATCCAGGTCATACTGATGGCAAAACGAAAAGGATTTTGTCCAATGTGCAAAGTCGTATTGCCTTACAGCGTGTTTAAAGAGAGCTCAATTTCATGACACACATGTCACCTGCCTCGTTGTAGGCTATTCAAAATGATCTCAGAAGCATCCGGCAGCCATATTGTCATGTTGCACATAATTCAAGTCCAATTCAGTGTGTGCTTCTAGATCATCAGCTCCTTGTCCACCACTAATAAACAGCATGAAAACAAAGCTACAACAAAATGCAAGCAGTTTGCCTTAACACAATAAAGGCTCACTCGGTGCATGAGCCTTGTCACTCTTATCCTTAAACATTTGTTTCCTCCAAACGTGGATGCCTTGCTCCCTGCCTGGAGTAGCCTTCAGATGTCAAACACCAGTTTCCTGGTGTACCTGGCTCCGCTCTATCCCGTCTCTTACCTGCACAGTGATGATCAGTGACCGGCTCTACAAATGGCAGCCACAGCGGATTTGGCAGCGTAGAGTGTTTACAGCCAAGACGGTATGTTGTGCAAACCAACATACAGTGCATCCACTGCATGCCTGCCTCACCCACCCGCCTGTCATTCACCGCCCATCATCGCTGGAGAGTGGGCCGGAATCCGATTGGACAGCAGCATAATCCCAACACAGGAGGGGAAAAAAAAAAAAAAAATGAAACGCGGGGAAAACCAAAGGATTACACCATCTGGACATATCTAACAGTGCGCGTGTGTATGTGTGCACGCATGCTTATGTGCACACGTGTACAGTACGTAGATGTCCAGTCTCACGTTTCATTCATAAGCCACTGGGTCCATTCATGCCTGTTTTCATTAACAGCTGTGACTTTGCATTAGCAGCCTCTTTGATCACTGGAGGTGTTGCTGCATCACTCCTAAAGCTGCTTTACACCATCATGCAGCTGCAGCCCGCTGGACAGGCAGGGGAACTTTCAGACACACCACACCATTTATATGACTTTGTCAGAAAAAGAAGGGAGAATGACATGGGAGAGTATGGCGGGATAGTTCTCATGAACCGAGCTAAGGGTCAAAGGTCCTACACTTTATAGATTGTAAAGCAGTGTGATTTGTGATTTTGGACTATTTAATTCAAATCTATTAGACTTGTCTGGATGATAAAAAAAATATATATATATATATTATATCGTCGTCATCATGTAAGCAAGAACATTAAGTGAAGCAGCAACACGTAGCAGATTTGTACAAAGGGGAAATTCAAACCAACAATATTGGGTTGGGTTGTTTGGATGACAAACGTCAACCTATCCCATGTAAGCTGGTGAGCAGATTAAGTAAAAACTTAATAATAAATAAAAATCATACAAGCTTTGCCCAACAGACCAAACTGGATTACTAGATTCCCTCATCGATTCTAATTATGAGCAGTAATCAGAGACAGATTTCACTGCCTCAAGAGGGCTTTTATTTTACGCCCCCAATATTATTTGAACTGGTGTACATGTATTTGTGGAGGAAAATGCCTTAAAAACACTTTGATATTGTTACAGGCTGTCAGTCCAGCATCTCTTTATTTTCTCTCCAGACACCCAAACCAAACTGTAAATGCAGCAGGCAATGAGTGTGTGTGCCCTGTTCAGATACAGGGCACAGTGATGTGTGGATTGTGGATGACAGATGTGATTTGTACAAACACACACACACACACGCACACACACACACACACACACACACACACACACACACACACACACACACACACACACACACACACACACACACACACGCACACACGCGCACACACGCGCACGCACACACTACAGTGTAGGATTAAATGTCAGCACAAGAGGATTTAACTTCAGCTCATTGTTTTAACTCTAATACATTATAAGATAAAGTAGTTATTGTCTATTCTTCAAATTAATCTATAACACTCACTTGTCTGTGTGGATGTACACTAAACACCAATATAATGTACAATTCCGATACAGTCAGTACAATACATACATCAGTGCATTAGAGTACTGTAAAGTGGCAGGCTGGCAGAGTGATGGGAGATAAGAATCAAGCAAACATATTTTGGACAAATCAGACCAAAGGTTTTTGTTGACCATCATACTATCTCTATCTACCGTTAAAGATTTCCTCCGAGAGCATGTGAAATAAATTCAGCTCGGAGGTTAACAGGGCAAATGCCATTTCATCTAAATGCTCCCTTTGGATACACTCCAATTCAGCGTGTACCAGCTGATAATCTGATTCAGCGTTGCTGATTTACAAAGCTGCGGGAGATTATCACAATACTCCAAAAAAAGCACAGAGTGCAAACTGCTCACGGTGGATCGGTCATGGTCCAGTGATCATACAACATGGAAGGGGGTGTTGAGATATGAAAAAATATAATAATTAGTTATTAATTATCATATCATGATTGGGGTGATGTTGTAGGGGTGTGCATTTTATTAAACTCTGCTTCGCTTTTGATGATAAACCCGAGAATGATTGTGACTGGTGGTTCACTGTGTATGCAACACATGCATGTCACATAATCACATCTATCAAAAAACTCAAAATTCAGACTAAATTATGTCATATCATAAAATACTTCCAAATACATTAGCAATGAGAAAAATATTGTTTTTGTCTGATGCAGCAAACAGTTGTAGCAGGATGTATTTGATTGTTTGTAAGATGTTAGAGTATACGGTGTAAGGGAACGCCCCTTTAACCCTCTGTAGACTATACGGGACATTGCTGCCTGCTGGGTTCAGAGGGACGAGGAGGGATGGAATTGCTGCTCAGGAACAGCCTTTTTCCAGTGTAGCAGGAGATGAGAGAGCATTGTAATCAGCATCTGAAGGACTCATCAGATGGAAGAACTGCCAAGAAGGTCAGGGAGGTTTCAGCATTTTATCCTCACTTTTTAATCTTTTCAACCCAAGAGAGATAAACAGGTGAGCCACGCCTGTCTTTGCCGCAGAGCACTGTGCCTCGTGCTAGATTAGAAATTCGGATCATAATCTCTGCTATAGAACAAGTGGATTACAGGAATAAAGATTAGTGTTCAATCAAGCAGCTCCTCACTTGTGTACTGAGGTGAAAGGATCAGAGGGTGTGCTTAGAGAGTCGGAGACAGGAACAACATAACTCACAAATAAGTATCAGTGATATAACATTGTATATTACAGCATGCATATGTTATTATACATTTCTATCAGTCTTGGGGTATTGTATATATGTATATACATGTGTTGTATTATATCATTAACAGACAGACCCCTGACAATGCATGTCGGGTTATGTTGTGGAGGGAGAAAAACCTAATTTAAGGAGTAATGTACCAAATAACTTTCTACAGGGAATAAAAAAATAAATAATGCAATACTTAAGAAAAAAAAATATTATATAATATGTGATACATTTTCAGCAACAACAATAATTCTTGTATGATTTTTGTTGTAACAAACATGTACACAAACAGTACAGTAGTAACAATATACCACATCCCCCACCTCATTTACACTATGGACACATAACACCTAACATCACTCACACACCTTACAGAATGTGTTTCTGCATCTAACTACAGTCTGAATCTCTGAGACTCCCTTCATTTCTTTCATACCATTGCATTGCTTTACGCAACATTTCACAATAAAACTATTGATGTGCAGTGATTCATTGTGTGTTTTATTTCAGTGTTTAAGTGTTTATTTCCTACTTTTATGCTGTTCCTCTAATTGCCTTTACTTCCACCAATTGACATTCAGAGATCAGGATTGAAATGTGCCTATAGTACCCTGTACCTCTGCAAAAGGCATACACGTCTGAGCAAATCCAATTGAATGTATTTATCTTTCTCTTCTAAATTCTTTTAGATAGGAAGGCATAGACAAAGGCATAGAAAAAGTAGTGAACTACTGGTGAACAACTAGTGAAGGAACTGTGCATGTGTTTCAGTGAAGATGTAGACAAGTTGATGATGTTGAGTATGTGGCATATTAATACTGCAACACACTGGGGATATTACTCTTTAAGTTTTATTATAAGTTGAGGGTAAGCAGCAAACACAATTATTTCCGGGTTGTTCAGCCACAGAACAGAGGCACTTTGTGAGTGACTGATTTCAGTTCAATGCCAACATTGTCCCTGAGATGACATGTTTCAGTAGTCTGCATCACTAACCTTTCATCACATCACGACATCCTGACATCCTGGCTGACGGATTTGACTATGTTTGAAATGCTGTATCATCACCATCTGGAGCATGGGGACTTCCCCATGCAGCGACACATCCCCTCCCCCTGGTGGACAACAGTGGTCTCTGCACACTTGTAGGTCAAAATGCCAGGCATTTATTGTCAGTGGTGCAACAACACACGGACCAGACATCCCACATATCTGCTCTACACTCCACTGTGGTGACGGAACTGCATATGATCAAAGGTTTTATGATTTTTTTTTCGATCATACTCTATCTGCATCTCTTGCACGGACTCTATGCGCTCACTTTTCTTATGAAGTTTGTTTCAAATAGAAATTCAACTACAATTTTGTACAAGTAGTTTATTTCTCAGTGATAATCACTGAAACAAAAACTTAAAGAGAGGAGCAGGCTAGTTAAATACAGCACAGAAAATCTTTGCAGCTCTTATTATTTTTCAAACTCTTGTCACAGAGAGTGACACCTACATAACCCACATCTGTTTCTACTTGCAAACAGTGTGGAAAGTTTTGTTTATGTATTCTGTTAGAGTGCTGGCACAGCATATCTGTATGTCCACCAAGACAGGGATATCATATCTAAAAAAAAATATAATATAGCTGATGGTTACTGTCTTTTACAAGGGACACACACACGCACACACACACACACACACACACACACACACACACACACACACACACACACACACGTCTGCGAGAGCTAAGAGGATGTAAGAGGATCAGAATGTGAGCTGTGTTTCCTCTCAGCTGCTCTGTTCTGTATCACACACAGAGACCTCCACACACAGATATATAGTGACTAAGAGACAGAGGGAAATGGAGTCTCATTCACAGACAAACCCTCCTCCTCTCCATCACTCCTTGCCATAAAAAAAAAAAAGAAAAAAAAAACTGAAAGAGGAGAAGGCGCAGATGTTCATGTGCACAGATCCACTGAGATGGCTTTAAATACTCTACAGGCCGGCTGGCTGCAGGCCAGCTCCTGAAGATATTGTTATGTTCCTGGCAATATTCAGAGCCAAAGAAAGCCTGCTTAAATCCAAAACACTCAGGACAAGCTGACAACTGCACTTGCATAATTGCCTTTAAGTGTCATTCATCACAAGGAAAATATACTGTACAGAGTTGGATTAATCATTAAGACACTGGATGAGCATCACAATGATCTTGACCACTGCTGTAACTACACGTGACTGAATCACAACCGCAACAACCTTAAGTGGCTGCATGTTCTTTCAAGTTTCCGTTGCAGTTGGGGACCATGTTGATATAGAAGTCAATGCTAAGACAGTTAAAACGAGTTATAACAAGCCCCTGCCGGCTTCTCCTTCACACAGTCTCACAGGGGAATCCCTGCTGCACCCGAAGTGATGCCCCATAACTCTGCCAGCTGTCTGAAATCAACTGCTTGAGACAGAAAGAGAGTGTCAGACACTGCTGTGTCCTTGCTCACCCAGAACGCACTGGCATCATCAATTAACTGTGATTCAGAGTTCAAGTGGAGGTAAAAAAAAAAAAAAAAAAACAACTCACAGGATCTATCACAGGATCTCTAGTGACTATTGTCACTAGTTCTAGTCATTATGATAACTCTCATGCCACTCAATGACAATACATTACATATAGAACATGTTAAAGTGGTAAATGAAACATGGAACAAGTAATGTTATCATGGGAAAAGTCATAGGAGTTTGTATCCTTCAAAAAGTTTGTAATACTTTCAGCTCAGGCTGAAATCTGAGAGAATCTCATGTCGAGCACTGACGTTCGGTGCTAGTGAACCACTAGGTGGCAGGGCACAACCACTTTTCCCTTGTTATTCCATCTGGGTAATATACATATTGGCAAAGCAGCTCCACACGCACTGGTGTGCTGTCAGTGTTATCTTCAGAGACAAGAAATTAATCTGGCTATACTACACCACCGTCTCATACAGGTGTGTTGTTCTAGCAGGGCTGGGCAGGGAGCTGGATGACAGAATGGAAAAATACATTGATGTGTGTGTGTGTGTGTGAGCGTGTGTGTGCATGTGGCATTTGCCTGTGTGCCTGAACTGTGAAAATTGAAATTGGTGTTGCAACTCCCCCGTCCCCCTGATTGTGACCACCAGCTGTCCTCTGAAGTGGTGTAAAATTGCTCCATCTTTCAAAATTGATGACGTGAATACACACACAGACAAACAAACACTGCACACACAAATACTTAAATGCCATGTGGCTGACCCCTGCACCTTTGACTAAACTGGCGATGAGAAGCAGTGGAAGGACAAACTACTCCAGACAACAATTCATCAGCCTCCCTCAGACGTAATAGAGACGGATAGCCAACCGGTGAGCTGTGTGTTTATGTGGCAAAGTGGTTGCTGGACTGCAATAGATGGCGTGAATCTGTATGTGTGTATCCTTTGAACAAATATGTTCATGCCATGTATCAAATGTGTTTGTGTTTTGATGTTTATATAGTATTTCTATGCTATGTGATAGCCTCGATGAATAATTCTGCCCTCTGTTGGCGAAAATAAGAAATGATGGTAGACGAGCCTTGTGTATGATTGATGCGGCGGTGCTGATGGGAGCGGGGTGGTTAGGAAATTGACAAAGCCGCACACCGAACAGGGGGGGATCCATTAAACCAGCTGTCCGTCCCGGAGGGTACCTGCCCAGGATAAAGGATGAGGTGTGCTGGTGGTGAGTGGAGCCCTGGACTCTTGTTTATTCAGGCCTGGATAAACACCATCCAGGTGGATGACTGGACTGGCCAGAACAGGTCCCAGGCTTCAGGGTTGTTACTAATAAGAAATAATATACCTATTAATCACTTGTGAAGTAGGGCTGGTGAGCATTTTTTTTTTTTTTTTTTTTTTTTTACTATCGTACATCTAAGGTGAAGTGATCACAACTTTGTCTTCCTGTTATTGTAGTCAACTTTCCTGCCAGTCTAAAAAAACATTTCAAAATTGCTTGGTGTGCGTGGAACTGAGGTGATGAAAATGAATACGTTAGCGGGAACTGTAGACCCGTTTTCCAATATTTCAGCTTCAATCTGATAAGGTGAGCAGAGCCTATGATAAAAGCAATAACACTTTGGTGGACTGCGATACTACCAGGGAATGTCAAATAGGTATTTGTTTCTGGGGGACGCTGAGTGATCCATACTTATACCGTCATTTTTGCTATACATTTTATGGTGAATTAAGAGCATGATAACATATGACACCTTGTCCTAACTGCATGTGACACAAAGAGCGTCAGAAATATAATCAGCTTGATTTCAGTATTAACTGTAAGAGTTCCTATTTGGCTGTGAGGGGCGCAGCGCTGCCGGAGCATGACTGTTGCTGTTGGTACTGAAACCCCGACAGAAAGGAGCAAAGGTTGATTCATCAAGTTAAAATTAGTTTTCCTGTTTTGATTCTTGTCTCTCTATTCACAAATGTCAAAAATGTATGTCTTAAAATGTTAATTAGTAGCATGGAACAAAAAAAAACCGCCATACTAATGTGCAGCACCCAGACAATTAACAGCGTGCACAAGCTAGAGTTACAACGAACTTGGCGGCAGTTGCAAGCGTTCCTTTTATTTAATGACAGGATAATTACTTTCAGAGGACAAACAATTAGCAGGCCACATGTTTGTGTGTGCAGTCACGAGACATCACAGCCTAACGTAAATGGAGTGGAGCAACGGTCAGCAGTAAACAAGACCAGCACCTCAGCATTCCAACACCTGGAACAAACTGTGGTGAAAAAGATAACTCTGCTCAAACCCCCGCAGCTATCAGCTATGGAGCACAGAGGCTGCTGTCATTGCTGGACTTATAACGTTAATAACACAGCAGAGCACTACCCCTTATGGTGTTGTCCACATACAGCCACGCATGCTTTCAAATGAATCAATGCACTGCAATTCGTGCCACCTTTTCTATTCATTCAATTGATTTTTGTAACGAGGATCATTTTCAGTTGAAAATCGGTTCCAAATCGAACACCCAAGAAGAAGTTTGCCAAAGATTTACACACCTAGAATTATCTATACAATACTTTTTTTTTTCTTTTTTACATCAAAACCCTCAGGAAGATGCCAGCTGGCTGGAGGGAGACAAGGATACTGAAGGATTCTGGTAAGAGTCGCTGTTTGCTACATTGTATGTTCTTTACAGCAGAGAAACATCTAAAGATAAAATGTCTTAGGAAGCAAGGATATCTGAAACTCACCTATCATTTTTAAGAGTGCTTAAGTCTCTAATCTGTCTCCAGTGCACAGCTGATAGTCAGGTGGTTTGGTGACATGCTATAGCAGAAAGCATTTTAAAGAATTAAGCGTGGACAGCGATCTTCCGACGCTCACATGCAGTTAGGAGACAAGAAAATGTCAGATCAATCTCATGACATTCTCCTTCTCAAAGCCATCCCGTTCTCCCCTCCCCTCCCTACCACTTACTATTAGTGCAAAGTTAATCAGAGGCTTGTTTCCAATCAAGAGCAGCCTCTCTTGCTCAGCCTTCATTAAGTCGTCTCCTCCACACCCTCCTCTATTGACGGGATGGAGAAATGAGAGACTGAAGTAATAAAGAGAAGGAGAGATCAGGTGACTGATCACAGATTGAAGTCTAACATTAACCCTCACGGTTGATCAACATACCTCATCAGCCAGAGAGCTGGGGGGTGAAGTGCACTCGGGTTGGAAGTTCAAAGAAGGCCCCCTCCAAATGCACACAAACCCTGACGCAATTACATACAGCATTAGCACACATACTCCTATTAAACTGTGCATATTGTGGAGATGTCTATCACATATTTACAGCACTTACGAGAAATGTGATTGGGATCTGGACTTGTTTAGATTCATCTGTTAAAATGCAATTTGATGTTTGAGTTGTCTTGTCCAGTAAGCAGAGGGACACGGGGCGCTAAGAGTTCATGAGTTTGGCTTGCATTATACATTGAGACTGCAGATCAGTGAAATGCAATCTGTTTCAAACACATTTTAGATCCATTTATTTTGTACACGATCCCTAAATGGAAGTGGGTTACACGTGTAACAACATCAAGAAAACAATCAAATTCAGACCAAGAGCGCACAGGGGCATGAGTCAAGTCAGCTGTGTGCCAGTAAAATTACTTTTCTCTCAAAAATAATATCTAGCTGCCCTCAAGGTTTCAGTACCATTTAACCTTTTGATAACTGAACTAGAATGAAATTATCAACAGAGATATAAAACAACCACAGAGAGGAACAGCATGCCTACAAAGAGACACAAAATGGCTTATACTTGGTGAGAACATGTCATCACCACGGCACTCAAATTCAAAAACAAAGCAACACATCCATGCTATGTACTGTTGTATGTACTCTGGCAGAAACAATCAATGGATAAACGTTTTTAGTTTTATTCACAATACATTTAGTCTCATTTGCTGACCTCCTTCCACAATCTCTGACGCTGTCCTGGAAGTTATAACGACAGGCGCCCAAAACACGCTCACCATCACCTTGAGTAAACCTTTAGATTTCTCTGGATTTGAACATGGTTGGAAGCATCTGGGTCAATGTAAGTACACACGTCAGTAAGGTCTATGATAAAGGTCTAGTCATTTTTTTTTTATATTCTAATGCAGAACTCTTACATATTAAATCATTGGGAAAAAGTAATATTTATATTAGGGCTGGGCAATATATATGAAATATATCTTTCATCATGATACATGACTATACATCATCTGAGATTTTGGATTGTTATATAGTGATATGACACGTATGTGTATTGTCTTTTCCTGGTTTTAAAGGCTGTATTACAGTAAATAGATTTAAGTCAGAGAGTGTTCTACTTGTTGATGTCTTTTCCCACTTAGTCATTATTTCAACATCACTGATGATTATTGATCAGAAATCTCATTGGGTTAGTATTTTGTGAAAGCATAATGTCACAGTCTCATTCTGTGGTGGATTATATGCGTTTTGGTGCATATGCTGATAAGCCCTGCTCTCCACGTTACCTGCTGCCAGATGATTTTGTTGAAGTTACTTCCTAGACAGTACTAGTGTTTTTGTGCTCCCGGACTCAAGATCTAACTTTGCTTTGTTTTGCCTCCAGTCATCACCTGCGCCCTCATCTGCCAGTGACTCCGCTCCCAGAGAACCAACTCTCAGCACCTCTGCAGCGCACAGCCTTGCCCCGCGCTCACCTGAGCGTCTACACGCCGAGCGGTACGCCGGCGCCACCGTGAGCTATCTTTCCTCCTCCCTCCACCTCTCAGACCGAGAATAAAGCCTGAACAGCTTCCATCTTCATCTGCTGAAACCTTGCGAACTTCAAATAAATTGCTTTGTACTCCAGATTCTGCCTCGTGTCTGCTTTTGGGTTCTACAAGCTTCATTCAGTGCTGCAATATTGTTGAAAAATCAGTACTGAAGCGGGGCTTATTTGGTCAAGAATATTGTGACTTTTGATTTTGTCATCAAGTTCTATCCATTAATGAAGTGCTTTAAGAAGATTTAAAAATACGGAGTTGTATATTGCAATATGGCGTAAAAATACTGTGATTTAATTTTAAGGCCATACCACCTGGATCTAATCTATGAGTTTCTAAAACCACATATCAAGTAGAAACTTCTAAGTATGATAATTAGATGCCAGGATCAAAACAACAAACACGCACACTTACAAACAAAATGGTACAATTGTGACTGCAGGATGGTGTACGGTTGCCCTCAGGCTCCATCACTGCATGTGACACCACGATAAGCCTCCTGTGAAGGATCACTGGCCAGGCTGTCACCATCTGTGACACTTTCTCTGAAAAGTCTCGTTCACCCTACTCTGCTCAAATCACATACACTGCTGTTAACAGATTATATATCAGTACTGGAGCCCAGGCAGGCAAACCTGCCTGTTCAGTTAAAAGTAACACAGGCTGACACCCATGCACTTCCATGTCTTATTCCCACTCTGCAGACTTCTATACCAGTATCCAGATTAGGAAAACAAAACCAGGTCATCCAGGTAAAGCTCATATGAATCTACACATTCTAATGACATTTCTTACAAACCGATGAGACACAAACCGCGTGTTCACAATACCTCCTTTCTAACTTTGTGAAGATGAAATAAAAGCTTCCTGCCTGCTTTTCAGCTTTTTCATTCTGTTCTGGTCATTATAATCACATCACAGAGCTTGGGAGGAACACTGCGACTCTTTTGAAACCATCTTCATTTGCATGCATGCACATTTAAGTGATACAGGACTTGTTGAGTAATGTGCACACCTGACTGCTAATGAGATGCTTGAAACAGTCCACTGATACGATGGTCAGCATAACAATGTACACCACGCCTGATTTATACCAGCAGGACCTCATTCTCAAGTTAAAACCTGTGGGACATAGCCCACAAATGAATTGAAATTGTTAATGAATATCTAGAAACATTGTCTGCACAGGACTTAGTTCAACAATTGCATTAAATGTTGGATTTATTGAAGTCCTATACACCCCTGTCAGCTTGGCAAATTTGGATTTGATCAGGAAGAGCTCATTAGCTGAGCGACATGATGTCACTACTTTGTGGGAGAACCTCTTCAATTTAAGACTTCTTTCAGAAAGACTGCCTGCAAGCTTCTCTATTCTTTGTGACATTTCATTTCATTATGTTAGCAGCAGGAAGTGGATGTATGTACACTATGTGTTCACATTACAGGAGAAAATGAAGCATAGCATCTTGAATGCATAAATCATTTAACACATGACTCTGTTATGATTTCAGAACCAGTGTGTTCAAGTTAACGGGGGTCAGTAATGCACCACCTAACATTCATATGATGTATTAATGTAAAAACCACTGTGCCAGACTGCAATGCATAACATAACAGCAATTAAGCTATGCACCATGGTCGAGGATGGCAGCCCTATCTGCAGGAGCTGCAAGAATAAAGTTGTTGCGAGGGGCGGCAACACATCCAATTTACGCGACCATCACCCTCAACTGTTCAGCGAACACAAGGTACGTCAACCTTAAGCTTGGGTGCAGAATGTATGTGTATGTCGAGTTTTCTCTGTCCAATCTGCTGTTGTCACTAGTGTAAACTGACCAGATAGTGGTATAACTAAACAAAGTTGTTCCATGATTTGGCACGTTATCTGAACCGCTTATTAATTGTAGATTTCACTTTTTAAAGTCGACCTATAAATTCCCCAGATATTGATGCAGAGCTGCAGTGAGGAGTATTTGAAGCAAACACATGCTGGGTGGACTGAGTTAGTGAATACAAACTGACTGAGATGACTGACTTTCATCTCAGCTCCGTTCACCAGAGCAGCGTCTACCTGTGGCTCAGCAGACATCTGACCAATCAGACTGACCGAGTCCACTGACAACAGACGAGCAGGCAGGCAGAGAGACAGACAGCCAATATATATAAGTAATATCAGAAATATATAATACTTGCGGATTATTTGTAGAATAGACTACATATAATGAATAATATAAAATGTTGATTATAACAAGTGTCTAGATAGAGATAAGAGCAAAAATAGAGTATTCATAATTAATAATCCTTTCTGTTTTGATCAAAAAAATGAAAAATGAAAAATGATGAAAGTGATATGATCTAAATTTTGAGTTTTGTGATCTGTTGGTTGCACACTTAGTATTAAGTAACAAAGACAGTAATAATTAATAATGACATATTTTATTCATTTTTTTCAAAGAGAGGTTCTGCTGGCCAATCGAGTACTTTTGCACAGTTTTGGTACATTCTTTTACACTTATTTAATGTTGATTTTGCTGTGTTTTGTTAAGGATTTGGAGATGGACTATTTGAATATCTAATAAATCTATTTAAATAGAAATATTGGTGGAATCAATTCAATTTATCAGGGTATCAGTGTTTTTTCAACATTTTGAAGAAATTTTAAAAATACCGTGGTATACCGATAACCGTGGTAATTTTGGTCACTATTGCCGTGGTGTGAAATATTCATACTGTTTCATCCCCTAACACTGATTACACCATGATTTTCTTAGTTAAATAACAAATTTATCTAACTAACTAACTAACCGTGCAGTGATGTTAATGAGCATGGATATTAAGAACATGTATGGTACTTACAGAACTCTGACTGTCATTTCTGCAAGTAAAAGCCTTGTCATTGACAGACTTCACTGTTTAATGCCTTCTCAAGAAGGAAGGTGTGCCAGAATGAACTAAAGCTGCCAAGAAAAATATCTAAATATGCTTCACAGATTTAATGCTTAATGGCTTCAGAGTTGCCAAGTTGGCTCAGAGGTGCACAGACACACAATCAAGGACATAACCAAACCCCTCATTCAGGAAAATTACACATCGCAGATGGTACCGTAATATATTTAAAGAAGGCATCCTTAAACATAAAGATACAATATTCACTGTATATCCAAATACGAAGTGCACATGATATTTTATTAATGTGACTCACATTGATTTTTGTCCTCATGGTGCGCCAGTCCATCTGTTTTTCCAGAGTGAGATTTCTTGACAACTACTAGTGAGACTCCCATGCAATTTGGTTTTGTCATTTGTGACCAGACATTTGTGACCATTTGCTCACCATAGCCACCAGCAGGTCAAACTTAAGCCTGACCAACACACTGGTCCGTGTATCTATGTGTATGTAAGTACTTTTGAAAACTAAACTTCACCCCCACCCGGTCCATATCGATAGATCAAATACCTGACAAACAAAATAAATAAAAACATCCAGTATCTGTGGCTGTTACAGGCTTCTGCTTAAAGCACACATATACAGCAATAAGGAGTCACTGTCGCTTTTTGACAGAGGTACATTCATGGTGGCTCGTGTGCTTTATATCATTATGGCATTTAGGAGAGGCTTATATATTTATGTATCAATTAGACTAAAAAGCCAAGAGAGCTTGTTGAACTAGCAGTTAACACTCATGTCCCAGCTGGCCAGCGAGAGCTAAAGGCTATGGATTGTTTCCCGCTGGAAACCAACGCCAGCTTAGACTTAATATTTGAACGCCAAAAAAATGTTTGATATTACCGTGAGTATCTTCGGGTTTTAACTGGACAAAAAAATTAAATGGCACATTAATCTATAATTTGACAAAAAATAAAATCAGCTGTAGCCAAATAAATTGGCTTTTTTTACCAACAGCCAGCCAACAACCAACCCTGAAGTGGTCCACAAAGCAAATTTTTGGATTGTTTCCTGGAGACTTGCCTTCCACATTCCCTGCTTTTCATGTAGTGAATATGTTAATGGTTCCTCTTCAAACCTCCTCAATGACCCCATGAACTGGACGCAAATTCCACTCTCAGGATACCTTTGGCACATACTGGATGTTGTTTGTTTCGTTCGACGCTTTCATATCCTGGGGTCAAACACTACGGGAATATGTAGACAGCAGCACGTGGGAAGAGTGATAGGGAGAGTTGAAAGAACAAGAGAGTTTCATTTCCTGTCTAAGGCTCTGATGAATCCCATCCTCCTCTGTCCCTGTCTGCCGGACATTCCTCCACTCTCACTGTTTAAAGACAGACACGAATGCACACTTAAGTCGGACAGGTATGTACATTAAAAATTCCTGAGGATGAGCCTCGGAGAGTCGGATGGAGATCAAATCAACTTTCGAGCGTTTCGACTTGACCAAAAGCTCTCAGGGTGCACGGCTTGCGTTGGTGCTCAACACGCAACGCTCACAGATGAGAGAGGAACAAGGCAAATGCATGAACCCAGAGCCGCACAAACCACACAATAAAATTAGACGTGCTGTGTGCACAACCGAGAGAGAGAGCGTGGCAGAGTGTGTGAGAGAGGGCCCAGGCGGCGGGAACAGTGTCAACTGGCGGTCACCCGAGTTCATTTGAATGGAAGAGAAGAGCTCATTTGAATGGGAAATTGTGCGGGTGCACGTCATTCTCCTGCTCCTTGAAAAAGGTAAGGGCGCACGATGTGCAGATGGGGAAATGACCTGAAGGATTTGCATAACCTTAGAAACACATACAACTTAAAATGCACTTGCATCGAGTTGTATGTGTTGTATTTTTATGGCTCCGGTAAATCTATGTAACTCTCTTTCATGTTGGATTTGAGAAGTAATTATGCACTTTTCTTTAACTGGTGATCTCCCTCTCAATTTTCTTTGCCGCTATTCCTTTGTGAGAACTTTCCTGCCCGCTGTGTCGCCCTCTCTCTCTCTCTCTCTCTCCCACACCCTCCCTCTCTATCTGTCGTTGAATGTGGTTATGTAAGATCTCAAGATTTCTCAGCAGTATAGGCTGCTGGAGAGAGACAGGGACACGGGGAGGTGCAGGCGGTTTTAAAAGTCATACTCTAATGTTCACTTTTTAGCTTTCCTAAGCCTTTCGATACCCAACAGTACAGGAGGAACCTCCCCTCCAGCCACCACCTGCGAAAGCTGGGCCAATTTCCAAAAGAAGGTTTAGGCTTGCGAATGCAGCGCACGTCCGCTGCTGTTGGCTGGCGTGCTCATTTACCAGCCAACCACTTCAAAACACAATCAGTAATTGTCTCCTCTGTATGGAGCCGAGCCACTTGGAAACACAGTTTGTAATTGTCGGGCTGATGCTATGTGGTTTGGCTAAGCGGAAGGATAAGTGGTTTTGGCAAATGAGCAACGAAGCTTGTTAACTATAATGAGCAAATCGCCTTGCATTAGAGTGAGAGGAAGGCAGTGAGAGAGGGAAGTTGAATGAAAATGGGACGAATTATTGGAAGAAAAAAGAAACGCAGTAAAACTCACGGAGTGCGTGTGGATGAGAAGAGTAAAGGGTCACAATTTGGCAGAAATTGATAAATCAGCTTTGGTAATAAGGTGACATGGGGGCTTTAAAAAGCTTGACACAACAGAAGAGTGAGGCAATGATAACAATAAATCTTTATTTAATCAAGAATGAAGGAAGATTTCAACAAACACCATCCGGTACCTGCTCCCTAATTTGAAGGGACAGCTTCATAAACTGGCATCTTTGTTGCCTTGGTAACAAAGGGGAAAAAGACTGAGAGTATAACGGAAAATAAGGAACACTCTACTGTCAAGGTTTGAGGAGGGAGGGCTCGGTGGAATGTATGTTACAGAGCTGCTGACATATATGTGCAGTGTGTGTGTGTGTTTGTGTGTGTGTGTGTGTGTGAGAGAGACTTTATTGCTGACTGTCACTGGTTGTCATTTTATAAGCTCTGTGATAGAAACCAGAGTGTAAAAGAGAGCCTGAAGTACATCTGGTGCAGCCTGGAGTAGACACAGGCATGTCGCCTAAGTCTATCCTCCGAGTCTTCGCCTCTTTTTCTCATCTTCTCTCTCGTCCTATGGCTTCTCCATTTGCTCCTCTCCTCCCCTTCCTTCATCTCCTCCTCCGACTCCGTCTGTGGCCACCGGGCGAGGCAAGCATGAGTGATGTGTAAACCTCCGCATTTCCCCGGCTCACATTCACACATACATGCGCACAGAGAAATACACACGGTAACACAAAAAAACAAGGACTAACAAGAGCTGCTATATCTCCGAGCCTGGGGCGCAGGAGAACTTTAATTTGGAAGGAGGGCCGGGTTCCACTGGCGGGGCCATACATCAGAGCCAGGCCTGATGAAAGCCCAGCAGCAGCAGTTTGTCTTTTTATATACAGTACACATAAACACACACAAACACACATACACACACACACACACACACAGTCAATCACGCACGCACACATGAATGCACAAACAAACACGCGCTCTCTCTCTCACACACACACACATACACACACACACACACACACACACTACATAGCAGTACATAGACATAGCTTACACAGGCACTTAAAGGCAGTATTAATAAAAGTGAACCTGCATCAAGCAAACAGTTACTTATTTTCATGTCCACCAGTCATTAGCATTCATTCTGCGTTTCGTCTCTGTCAAATTGCTAAATGTAAGACCAAATTCACTCTAATTAGGTCTCTGTTTGGCTGCTAATTGCTTCGCCATGTTCGCCAGCTGGTTACTAACTGTGTCTGGCTGCCATTTGGTGCTGGGCAGGTGTATAGTTGGTTTCTCAGGACTTTTCACTGAAAAAAGCTGCCTGCTGCCACATGAGAGATGAGAGAACCAAAACAAAGTTGCGGGTCAAAAAAACAAAAAAATTCAATTAGCTGAAAGGCAGAAAAACAGTCAACAGAGCAGAGGGAACTGCAGGACGAGCAATAAGCCTCTGCTCGAAGATCATTAATAGTGACCCCTTTTCAAATACATTGCTAATATGAACTATTTTAGGTTGAAAGAATAAGACAGGAAGTCAGGAACACTATCTAGGGATGAGGGTGGCAAAGGTATGAGATTTTCACAGTAAGATAACCGTCTCAGAAAACATCATGGTTTGATGGTGTCAGTATACGGTATCATTATTAATCACAATTGTGTTATCAATTACCAATTACAAATACAATCAAAGGAGGTTGCACAAACACTTTATTATATGACATGAAACCAAATGTGTTATGATGAAGGACAATAAGCAAATTTACATCATTTGGTAACCACCACTTTTCATGCCTTGGTAAAACAAGGGTTTTGCTTTGGCTCACAAACAGCACCCAAGCTGTTTAGGACACAACCTAAATGGAATTAATGTAAAATCAGTCACTCAAATTAAAGTTCTCCTGCACCCCAGGCTAGGAGATATAGCAGTTGTGTATGTATTATTTGTTTGTACAACCTTTTGTACACATATGTGGTAACAATACAATAGTCAAGAAATTTCATGAAATCTAGTGTTTTTTTTGTTTGTTTGTTTTTTTTAATGACGCGTGCAGATGCAGCAGCCAACAGCTCCTTCAAGTTTCAGGTTTTTTTCTCTCCTATTGTTTTTCAGCACTGTGGCAAAAAGGTATTTGTCAGCACTGAAGAAGAAAGCGCAGGTTATGGATTAAGCTCAGAAGACTTTGAGATGATCACTGCCCACGGCATCTTTTTTATCAAACCAGCCGGGCCGCACCGGAAACAAGACAATTAGAGTCCGGACAAGAGTCAAGCTAATCCAGCTTGTAAAGGCCGCTCCTGGCCGAAGATACATCTTTACAGAGACTTGACTCCACCACAGCTCCCCAGATCAAGCTGCTGAATTCAAGAATTCAGGTGGACCATGTCCCAAGATGACATAGTGCAGGACGAGGAGAGGCGGACTCTGTGTTTACATTGATGCTTGGTGTTCACACACAGTCAAGGTTGATGAATGTTGTTTACCCGATGTCGAACTTTAATCTTAAGACTCTGGCCATATTATCCTCACCATCAATTATTTCCTGTGTGTACATATATTTAAAGATATACTGTATGTTTGCAGTATATACACATATTCCATGTTTGTGTGGTATGAAGGAGTTTCAATTTGTTCAATATCTTTTATAATGACGAATAAATCATATTCAGCTTTGAAAACATCCTCTTTGGGGACAACCTTTAAATCCACCACCAAATACATGCACCTTAAATGTCTAACACACCTAGAGACAACTGTATACTTTGAAAATGGTCTCTCAAAGGATTGAACAAAGTCTTAAAACCTAACCTTCAATATCACAAAGCTGCATTCAGTTTGAATACATTCAAAGTGATGGAGTATTTTTTTCTGTTCACTGCTTTTTCCTTTTTTGCATCCGTCTTGTTTCTTTACTGGTGCGTCTGTAGTAAGAAAATGCACAAGTATGTGTTTTATACACATGTATAATGATCAAACCAATCCATGATTGGCCTCAATGATCCACAAACCACATCTATGCTGTATGGCTCATTAGTTTGACAAATAAGATCATTATTCTAATCAATAACTGACTCGCTAATGAGCCAGCCAACCAAGCATGGGAACACACAGACATGAACAAATTAAGCACAATGCAGGCATACAGCTGGAGCTCTACGCCACAGAGCTACTGTGTGGAGTTATTTATGACCTTTCCCTCCTGCGTAAAAAAAAAACAACAGTGATGTGGCTGTGTCAAGGTGAAAGGTTTATTTTTGGATTGTTCACACAAACTTAGAAATAACCTTGCGCTGTAAATGAAGCAGTGACATGACAAATCATGATTCAAGGCGATTGAAGCATTAGACCTGCAAACATCAGTGAGTAAATCCATGCGAGCGTTTACATGGGTGACAGGATGAGATCACAGTGTCTTTAACTCTGAAGACGCTGCACAATCACAACATGAGGTGATCTGAAAACGACCGGAATCTAAAAATACAAAAATATCCCCACGTGTGCTCCCAACTGGATCACAGTGAATTATCTGCAGGAAATCCGGCTATGCCCCTACATACATATCTAGATATCTCACTAGCTTCCACTTAACATTCCCTGATTGGCTCAAAGTCTTACAGCGCTGAGACTGTGTTTATGTTGTGGTTAATATCACCTTTCTATTCTCAGTGCCTCTAAAGCAGCCAACAGCTGAGGCAGATCACAGCTAAGCATGTGTGTGATTTAACAGGAGTTTCTGTGAGCTCTACCAGCAGACAGGAAAAGCCGCAAACGTGTGTGTCTGTCTTTGTGTGTGCGTGTGTGTGTGTGTGAACTAAAAGTGTGAGTGGAAGTGATGATGAGAGAGAGGCAGAGAGTTGAGGGGGAGCTTGCGGGTGAGTTTGGGAGCGAGTGGATGAGTGACTGAGTGTGTGATTAAGCGTGTACGGGCGTGCGAGGGGGAATGGTAGTGTCAGTGAATTAGCTATTGAATGAGTGTGTGTGAGAGAAGAGGAGAGTCAGCTACTGTGTGTGTGAGAGAGAGAGAGAGAGAGAGAGACTGAGTGATTGAGTTTGTCAGTGACTGAGAGAGAGAAAGATCGAGATGGAGGGCAAGAGAAGACCAGGGAGAGCAAGCGTGTGTGTGTGTGTGTGTGTGTGTGTGCGTGTGTGTGTGTGTGTGTGTGCGTGTGTGTATAAAGGGTTCAGTTAAACATTCGTCTTTGTGGGTCATTCATTAGTCTACAGACAAGGCACTGGCCAACTACATGCTAGATAATGTGCTTTGCATAATAGCTACCAACAGCAAAGTATATCACCATTCACTTACCTGACACACACACACACACACACACACACACACACACACACACACACACACACACACACACACACACACACACACACACGGCAACCCAATCTTGGCTTAAATATTTAAGAGGAGCTGATGCTGGACTGGCAATCTGTGTGCGTGTGTCTGTTTCATTTTGTGTGTATATGTGTTTATTTGTGTGTGTGTGTGTGTGTGTGTGTGTGTGTGTGTGTGTGTGTGTGTGTGTGTGTGCGTGCTGTGTATTTGAGTGTGCGTGTGTTTTGGATGGAAGACAAATGTTTCCAGCCTAGGCCATGTGGAAAATTGCCTCCGCTCACTCCAGTTACACAGAAAAAATAAATAAATGTTCTCCTCGTGTGTCTCCATCTCACGGTACAGACCGCACTGAGTGCAACACAAGTACACGTTATTGACTGGCTTCAATAAACATATGTGACAACATGCCATGATGCATAATGAATACAGTAATTTGCAGTTAAATACACTGGGCCCATACCATGTAACATAGCGTCTGAATTGGAAATATATGTACAAAACAAGTGCAGCAATAGGCCTGCTTCTGTATGAGAGCATGTCCAGCATTTCCCCATACACCCACTTTAAATCTAAAAAATATATGTAAAAAGACCATCGACCTGTCCAGAGCCCAATTCCTTTTGGCTTATTTTAAAGCACATTTAGGTGAGTTATTGGCAGAGAAGAAGATTACTGTCTCAATGACCCCATGACCAACATTTCATTATCTTGCCTGGGCATTTTTCTTACTGGTGCCTTAGGGAATAAAAACATTCCAAATCACAGGGTTAGTAAGATTGGAAAAACACTGTCCATTTAATCTAACACTACCACTGCACTACCAGAGGTGATGCTGAATGTGTAAAAACAAAGAGAAGGGTGTGCAGAGGGAGGAAAATAAAGATTATTGAGGAACAGGTTGGAGAGCAGGGACAGGGATTAGGAAGGAGGTTGAGAGTTCAAGAGGGGACAGCTATTTCAAGCTTTTGAAGAGGAGGGCAGGAGTGACCTTTCATTACTGTTTTCGTTGGGCCAAGATTATATTCAGGAGCCAAAATGCGCTTTTTTATTAAAAGAAAAAGTTACAAGGGTCATATTATTAGAGCAGAGGTTCTACGTCTATGCCGATTAGAATATGGCCTCAGCTAGCTATGTGATGCAGGTTAGGGGGATATTCTATAGCAGTCATTGTATAGTATCACTGTACAGATCCTATTCAGAAACACAGAAGCTTTCTGAAACAGAGCAGCAGCATGGCTTCTGATGAAGTGAGGAAATCAGGAAATTAAAAACATTTTAAACACAGAACATCTCTAAAGCTGCTGTAAGTGATGTATAATTAATCACTGATATAGTGCTCATGCAGCAAAAAGAGACGGGGGGGGGGGATGCTAACTGCAAAAAAAGAAAGTTTGCTAAAACAATGACAACGTGCAGCAGCTTTAATCTAAACTACAGTCTCTAGAAAAAACATCTGTTAAACATTTGCATTATGAATATATATAATCTGATATATCACTTGATAAATAATACAAAAAAATAAGCAAATTAGCTTTAGCTTTAGATGGAGAGATGAGATGTTACAATTTATTGGTTTCTCTCTCTGTTGGCTCAAGCTAATTTGAACATTTACACCGTGAAAAAAAAGCTGTACGTTTCAAACGTGTATTCAACTCACTGACGCATAGAAAAGCCACTATATTACTTTGTAAAGAGACTGAAGTCATACTGCTGTAATGTAGAATATATTGTATGACTCAGTTAGTCATTGAAGTGACATGACATAACTACCAGTTATATAACTAAGCTATCCCAAACACTGAGTGGGATGATGAATAAAAAGAGTTAAGCAGGGAGAAGAGAAGAGAAGAGAAGAGAAGAGAAGAGAAGAGAAGAGAAGAGAAGAGAAGAGAAGAGAAGAGAAGAGAAGATACTTGGACCACTATTTGGACCTGACATGTTTTGTGGTGCCCTGTTCTTCATGGCGAAGTGTCTGCGTTGATGGCACGATGACTCTTCTAAAATAGGCAAATGAATGTACACTACATCTTCACAGGAGGAACAAGGGAATGTTTCTCTTGTCCATGTTTATTTTCAAGAGTGCAACCCCTCTCACTCCAGGTTAGAAATAATTACAGAGCTGGCAAGTTACTGTCAAACTGTGTTGTAAAGCAACAAGAGTGACGCTCACTCTGCCCTTTGAGCATTTACATTCTCTGCTGCTGCAACACTCACAATTTAGTTTTCAGTTTGATCGGGTTAAAAAGCTGTTGATGAGATAATGACCTTAATGAGTTTAAACACTCATCAGCTTCTGCTGAGCAGTGGCACAGGAGGTTTGTTATTATAACTAAGCAGTGTTTCAGGTTTATGGTTATAAATACGGGCTCAGTCTACCATTGGACCACAGTGAGACATCACTGGACTATGTCTGTGCACCTGATCACAGCACTTCAGTGCCAGACCCATGACACACAGTCATAAAAACACACGCAGTGTTTGGGATCCATCATCACCTGGCAACAGCACTACTAGTCATGCAAGGACAGAAGGATACAGGTAAAAAAATAGCCTGACTGAACATCACATGTTAAAGGGAAATTCTGGTAGTTTTAAAACTGCCAAAAGTTTGGGGATTGGTCCAGTAGATTGTTTCAGTTGGCAGCCACAACATGGCTGCAATGGCTGCAACAGTATCCTCTGGGGCAACTTTTGACATTACAGAGGAGGCAACCAGTGCTTCAACTCACCTCTCACATGACTTGTTACTGTTTTCCAGTAACAAAGGGGATCTAATTTAAAAAGCAGGTCTCTCTCTGGAGGAATTGTTTCTCTGATGTTGTCAGGCACCATTGGAGCTGTGTTGTGGCTGCCAGCTGAGGCAATCTATTGGACCAATTCCAATTATTCACACATCAAAACATGTAAATATAGGGCTCAGTTTAAAAAAAAAAAAGCAGCTAATTCAATAATGCATACATATATGGGAATAACATATACAGTATAACAATACTGTGTTAAGGGTGTAAGTGTATATATATATATATATATATATATATATATATATATATATTGATTTTAATGGGAATATGGCCAGCAAAACACACAAAGATGCTTCAAAGTACTATGAGTAAAGTGACACACAAACACAATGCAGGTACATGTAATGTTGCTCTGCAGTTTCTGTGGTTATAATAGATGGTTCTGCTGGTTCACTCACATCTCAGGGGAGAACACAGTACAAACATAGGACACAATGAAATACCCTGCATTACACACACAAAGAGCGGCATCGGCACACACACAGTGAAAGTATCCCTCTAACTCATACTGTGGCTGCCAAGCATAGCCACTGTTGGTAAAATTCAATACAATAGACCTTTTTTCGTCCCTAGCCATGGAAATGATGGTGACAGCCTCACTGTCAATAAATCACAAATATTCACAGAAATCCAATATCTTTGCCTTATGGCACATACTGTAATGAAAGCAGCAAAAAGTAATCCATCTAATGCCTTTGGTGAATTTGCGCCAGTCAAGCAAGGGGTGTAACATAGAAAGGATCTTTTTTCATCGTTCAAGAAAAAAACTAAAAAAGAGAATCAGATTTCTGCACAGCTCAGCTTAGCTAAATCTGCTAGATTTTTAATGGATTGACTCGGGCAGTGAAACAAGTTGTACTTGTCAGGAAAAATATCTTAAAGACACAACATAGGGAAGATGTATAAAGGCTTTTGAAGCATCTAAATCTTTTGATCATATGAATTCTTGCCAAAAGCGAAATAATCACAAGCACTTATCTCATTTATAATCTTACCCATCACTTCGCATTTGTTTCATGATGCCAAACACAGTTCCGCTCCTGCCACACAGCTATCTCAGTGCATGAACTGACAGGTGGTTATGAACAAACAACAGGTGTTTGAGGTTCAACAAAAGGCAGCAGGCAGTTATGCATGTTTATTGCCGAGTGCTATATTAGAGACGTGACATCATGAGGGGACTATGAACAAGCATCCCCACATTTCCTTCTTTCTCATCTAGAAAGAGTTATAACGTCTCGTTAGTGCTAACGAGCCCACGGCTGGCTGCTTTCAGAAGCTTAATGATGATTTGGGGTGGAGCTGCGTGACCTGACCCTCAGCTCTCCAGCCGGTTTTCTATAGCTTCTCAGCTCTACGGTGGCCAAATGCAGCCAGCCAGGAATTAACCAGTACCACTCAGCTCCCTCTCAAAAAGCATTTACTTGCAGTTACTACTAACCACTATCACTGTGTGCCATCAACATTTCAGCGGCAGTCCTGACCCTTGTGAAACACAGTGAAGTCTCAAAGAGCCATCAGCATGCTGAGGTTTGATGGGATCATCATTAATCTGCTGGAGAGTGGGAGATGATGATGCCAGTGGGAGGGCATCCATCTCACAATGCAATGGGAAGGGGCTTGATCCCTAACAAAGGAAGAAGCCATTAGGAGGTGAATGGCTTGACGTCTACATTAAGCTTGGGCCCATAGCAATTAAACAGTTATTACAATGTCAGTGATTGTGCTACAGGCTATCACACTTGCAACTGTCCCTAGATATATGCAGAGGCAGCAATTTGATCAGAGCAATTAGAGGCTGATAGCAACACTAAGATGAAGAGCGTCGGCACTCCTGCTCCTCTGTTCCAGTTTCTTTTTTCTCGACCAGTCCCTCTCCAGGGCCCAGCCTTCAGTTCCACTGCTCTTCCTCCTCTCTCACACACTCCTGAGTGCTGTCTCATTGTTTCGCTCTGTCTCTCAGCAGTGCCTTCGTCTCTACAAAGTGTACTCGTGCTTGGATCCGATTTATGGAGATATTGCCCTGAGATAGATGTTCTTTACACGTGTAAATGAGTGTATATAAACTTTTGACCATGCCTGTATATTCGAAATGGAACCAGGGTCAATCAAAATAGGCCTACATTGCCTGAGTGATGCTCCTTAAGTGGCGATAACTTGCTAACCTAGAAGGCTGTAATTTGTTGACAGCCCTACTTTATCCTGTATTTGTACAGAAGACACACTTTAGTAGGCCCATTACACTATTCAGACTGGAATGATCTGCCTCGAAATCAGCAGTGAAGGAGGGTATGAAGCTCATTTGGGCTGTGAAGCATAGCTTGATGTCCACTGATGGTCTATTCAGGACTGGCCCTGACCTCTGAGGCCTCAGTTAATCAATTAAAAAAAGATGAGAGCTCATCAGCCTGCATGACTGGGCTGGTCCCATTCTGTCAGTTGGCCTGTCTCTTACCGGGAACCTGATACATGGTGGTAGATAGGGTGACAACTCGGGGACTTGCCATCCCCCCCATCCAGATTCTCTCCTTCTTTCTTCATCCACCTCCCCTCCATTCCTACTCTGTCCATTGTCCATTTCTTTACAAGTTCACTCTCTAATCAACTTAGCATTCCTGCCATTTTTTTCTTGCCTCCTTGATCTTTTTGTTTGCTATTGATTAACCTGTCTCTCACCATCCCTTGGATCTCCTCAGTGATTGTTGCATGCTCTGCCAGCTTTTCATTTCCCGTTCAATTTTTTCCAGCCACTTAATCCAATCCTGCAAATTCCTTTCCTTCCTCACTTTCTATCACTCACACATTAAGTTCTCATGATATGCGATTGACAGATGCTGACTGTCATGCTTTAGTCTGTGTGTTCTGTGTCTTGTTTTGTTTCCTTTTGCCAAAGTTCTGCTTTAAGAAAACCTTATTTCGTTAAATCTTAGTCTGGCAGTATCCTCCTGCATCCACGGCTCTCCCAAACGCTTAGTTTCAAAGGAGACAATTCAGAAATAGCCTCCCAGTCCCAGACCTCAGCTTTCTCTTTCTGAAAAGCAGCTTTTAATGTCAATTGAAACCTTTCTTACAGGTGAGTCAGGCTTGTTGAAAGCAATCACAGAGCCCTTTGAAAATGCTCAAGTGCTGAGGTCCCGCTAAATGCCTGATTAAGCTCCACAATACTTTATGTAAGACACACAGACGTCGAGCACAATGAAACATGTCATACATAAAATGATGTACGTGCATAGTCTGACATGTATTCTGACATCACGATAAAAAGGGTTCATACATTTTAAAGACTTTTAAACCTGTTTACATGATTTACACGTGAAACTACCTTCACAGTAGCAGCAGTAAAAATCTGATCTATCGATATAGTGTTCGGTATCACCATTTCTGTCATGGCCCAACCCAGATGACTGGGCTCTGTGCCCCGGTGCCCTTGCCATGCCATAGATGGTGAGAGAGGAACTGGTTTCAGTGTTGTCTTAACACTTTTTAAATAATCTTATGGTATTTTTCATGTAAACCCGTGAACTCCATCTAAATATTCTATGTCTCTAAAAAAAAAGTACTTGACATGAATTTGGTTTTATGGTTTTACCCACTTTTTCCTTTCCTGCTGCATCATGGGGCGAGACAAGAAGAGAGTGAGTGTGATGGATGTAAATGTCCTGTAAGTGATCCTGCCTCTGTATGAAGAGTAACTGTGCTCCTGTATGTGGGCCAATAGAGATCACAGGTCAACCTGCCAGCGTGAAAATGCCCCAGATAATGGTGATTCCAATTTCAAAGCAGCAACTTGACCCTTTTGTCTATGCTTGATGAGTCAGGGTACTTCTGAGACTACCTCGTCTCTCGGCCTACGCTCCTCGCTGACTGACAGGCTCAGAAGGGTGAGCTCGCGCCATGTGTGTCAGCATTAACCAAGTGAGCGATCTCTGTGTCATCATCCTTCACCGCCGTAAGTGAACTGGCACCGGCAACTCGGTGCTCACTTGACGAAGGCCTCAGTTGGCACCTGTCAGTCAGTGGGCAGCCAACTGTGGCGCCCTCCATTAGCCTGGCTGACAGCCCCGGACCAGGGGCATCACTCACTCCCTCGCCTCATCAGCTGTACGCCACCCTGCCAGCACTTGCTCAGAGCCTCTCGGCAGCGCACACACAAGCGCATGAATGCAAACACGCACATCCTAGCCAAGAGCCATTCACCTTGACTCTGCCAGAAAGTAGTGACCTGGAGTCGTGTCTGGGGCAAGGCATCACCTTGACAACTTAGACTGACTCTGACATCGGCTCCCTTCTTCTCTTACTATCCCTCCCCCCTCTTTTTCTTCCAGGGCATCTTTACTCCATCCCTCCCTCCATCCCCTCGTCCCCGTCCCCTCCCTCTTGTCCTCTGAGGTCCATGGTTAATTCATGTACACACACTTGGCTTTGGGACTGCTAGCCAGTCATTTCACTGATTCAACTTGGCTGGGCTTCAAGGTTGAACAGGGCACACATCTATCTGAGACCTTCTGGATGTTCAAAGCTTGCCAGAGACCCCAATGTTCTTGTTCAACCTCCATCAGACCTCAACACTTCCTCTCTTGCTCTATCTATTCCTAAAAGCATTTTTTTTGGAAAGACTGTCTTAACAGTGTTGGCTTATAACGGATTAAAGATGACAAGAACCTTGATCTCTAGTTTAAAATATTGTTGGTGCCCTAAGTAGGTCAAAACCAAGGTCTCTGAACAGCTTCACAGCGTTGGCTCTGTTTGCCTTATTCCTGCTGTATCTGGTTAGTTGCTCAGGGCCACAGAGGTAATTTCAGATCAATATTCACCGTCTCAAAATTCGTGCCGCCACTCAGAGAGGGCAAATACTTCTGTGCTGCCGCCACAACTCCAATCCAACCTCTGTCAGTGAATTGATACATTTCATGGAGTAAACACCTCTGACATTGATGTGGGATCTCAACACAGTTTGAGGTTCTTTGTGTGAATGCATGACTTGAAAGGTCATGTTTGTGCAGAAATCCTGGGGGTTAATTTATGAGAGGAGGGCATGTTTGGGCACTGATGGCACAAGTGAAAGGTATGACTTAAAGAGGTCATATAATGCCAATTTTCAGGTTTTTACTTTTATTTGGGGGTACTAGTAGACTAGGTTTATATACTGTAATTTTCAAGTAACAATATTTATCATATGGTGCATTGCTACAGCTTCCCTTTTCACAGAGTGTCTTGAACGCTCCGTTTATGTGCATTACTGAACAGGCAGGAAGTAGCCACTCAGATGCGGTGTGGTGTGGCTCATGCCGAGCAAGGTAGTGTGATCTAAAATAATGTTGCTACAGCAGTATCAACTGTATGTCTGCTGACTGACTGGAGTGTATATATTTTATAATAAATACATACAAATACATATTTTTATAACACCTGCTACATAGTGACGTACCTAAGTTACAGATGTAAAGGCTTGACTCTAAACCAGGCATTTCAGGCAGTGCAGGAGCAGTGTTTTCGGTGGGGGAGAGTAACGCTCTTTTGTGTGGACTTTGGGCTTGGCGTGGACATGCACAAAAATGATTCATAACAAAATAAAGGACAAGCAAACACCCAAAAATCACAACATAACCTCCTTCATAAAAAAGTATACAAAGGAAGGGTAAAATCGTAGGCAACTGGACTTGTTTCGGTTGAAGTATAGCCTGTGTCTTTATTGACTCCTACATTATATGTATCACAACAGTGTGTACAGCAACAACAAAACTTGATACTAGCACTTTAGAGTGTGTATTTAAGTGCTCTGTGCGTGTGTGAGTCTTGTCCTTCTGTTTGAGCAACAGGAACACGTGTTAATGAGTGTTTACTCCATGGCTGACTGGACCATCAGGGTCCAGCGCTAACCTCCTATGTCTGCCACAATTACTGATGCAGTGCATTCCACTGGCCTGCCACACACACACACGCACACACGCACGCACGCACACCCATGGTTCAGATGACCAAATAAATGTGACTCCATTGTACTGTGTGTGTGTGTGTGTGTGTGTGTGTGTGGTTTCTATCAGCTTGCACTGTCACACCCTTCTCGTGTGTATGTGTGTGTATGTGTGTGTGTGTGTGTGTGTGTGTGTGTGTGTGTGTGTGTGTGTGTGTGTGTGTGATGCAGCTGACAGAGAACAATAAGAATAAGATAGGAGAGAGATAAAGCAAAGCGCGACTCATTAACATGACAGGATGACTAAAAAGAACAAATTTAAAAAATAATAAAAAGACAAAGCGTGTGTGTGTGTGTGTTTTGGTTTTAAGGACACAAAGAGCTCTCAGGGTTAGACAGATTTAGGTGTTTGAAGACTCAACATCTGTATCATACATGGGACAAACCACCAAGTGAAAAGCCATAGGGTGCAAAAATATTAAAGTCAGAGCAAATGAAAGCAGACAAGTATTCAGTGGCCTTTTTCTTTCTCTGCTGGTTTTCTAATATTTACCAGCTGTCTATCCAAAAGGTTATCGCTGGCCATTACCATTCAGCCCCACTGAGGTCTGGCCATCGATACCCAACGGCACAGTGTAAATGTCAAAATGTGGATGGGCTGAGTGGCTGCTCTGGCCATAAAAATGAGCAGCAGCTCTAGTATTCCTGCTAGAAGGAACTTCTGTAGGTTACAACTATCTGTGCCGGGTTTAAAACACAAACTGATACAATATGAACTACGGACAGGAAGAATGTTACACATTCAAGAGGTTAGTTTATCTGTAGCAGAATAAAGATTCTGTGGTAAAGATGCACTGCTTTATATTGTTCAAGACCTGATCTGAATTTAGACATAACCTGAATTATTCAGTATGTAGTACTAATTTAATGTGAGGAAAAAGATTAATTTTCAGTGAAGACATGACTAGGGTGCTTTCAATGTACATGAATCCTACCATGCTCAAAATGCATCTATAAACCAGGAAAAACAGAGCATTGGCCTTCTAATCAAAGCAGAAGGCCTGGACTTTGAAAGGTGGAAATTTCCCAAGAGATGCAGCACTGGTTGGAATCCAATTTCCCTCTGGGTTAACCGACCGTTCACGCAAATTATAATTCAAGGAGACAGTGACGTGATTAGAGAGAGCTTATCCACTTTCATATGGCAGTTTAACCAAGACAATCAACAACAGTAAGACAGAAGTGCCTCATGTTGACATCGCAAACTGTTTGTCAAGCTTTCGACTGCACATTTTTATTAGTGCAAGTTAGCCCCAGTGTCAGGATGTGCAGAGGACGTTGACTCTGAACACTTAACGCCGTGAACAGATGGGAAGTACATACAATTTTAGATGCATTTCTAATAATAACAACATCTGAGTGTAGTTCTCACATGGTTCATCACCACACAACATGCAGTAAAGTGAGTGCCTGTTATTAAGTAGCTGCAAACACCAATGAGGAAATGTTAACCTGTCATGGTTTCACTGTGTTGTAAAAGATGGTGATGGAAAAAGAGTGAAAGGAACAATAAATACAGGCTGTACTGTTATGTCATCAGGGAGTGCATTATTGCCAGGTATGCAATGGAGCCTTTAAGGCTGTAGCAGTGACTTTACTGCTCGATCAAGGGCCACTGACAACGCTAATGTCTCAGCTAAATCAACTGGAAAGAGAGTAGCAAAATAAGAAGCAAACATGTCCCAGCGCAGTGGCTTGTTAGATAATGAATGCAGTTCCGTTAGTTGAAATAATCGCCACTGTTTTATAGAGAGTTTAATTCCAACATGGAAGCTGCAACGCAGGAAGCACTTGGGTTTGCAGTTTATTGAAAATGCAGAGGTGCTCTTTGGGTCAAATCCCTGATCTGTCCACAGCAGATGCCACAGTAAAGAGCACTTGAAATGAGTCCTCTATCTCTGTGTCTATCTTTATTAGTCCTCTCTCTCTCTCTCTCTCTCTCTCACACACACACACACACACACACACAAACACATTCCTCACAGGGAACGTAAAGCTCCCTCTCTTTTACTCAGGTTTTTGTTCCGCTCTGGGTCTCCCTCTCTTTCCTTTTACTCATCCTACTAGTCAGTGGACCCAGGCACTTATGCAAATAAATCATGCTCTCCCAATTACTATGCAATTTACTTACAACAAAGCAAGATAGTGTGGAATACTGTCATTTGCATAACAATGACAAAGAGGGTCTCAGAAGAGTTGTCTTTTAAGAGCTTGTTGAGGGGGGAAGACACTGAATAAGAGACAGAACAGGTCAGAGCCAATACATGGACACAGTACAGCTGCATGCTTTGTTCAGCACCATCTGAAACGTGTTAAAACCACTGAGGCACTCCTCAGCCTTTACTATTGAGTCAAACAAAGGGGACGCCATCCACATTGTTAGATTAGGTGTCCTGTTGCCAAGACAACCCTTCACTTTTTTGGGCAACTAGGGTAGTTACCGTAAACTTCATTAGCTTGAAAAGCTTCTTTCGTCTCTTCAAGTGGTTCACCTCGATGCTGCTGGCATCAATTATATCAGAACTGGAGAGTATTTCTTCATGGAAAGAACTGCAAAGAACAGCACTGAAGACTCTTGTGGATGAAAAAGAAATATGTACTGCTCGTCTCTTGACTGGCTTCACGAAGAGATTTACCAACAAGCTCATCTGGTAGCACTCTCCTTCTACATTATACGGTTGCTTAATCAGATTGATTTCAGTTAGCTGGTGATTGACAGTCATAGACAAACGGTTTGTCCAATCCCCTGCCAATCATGTTTTGAAAGTGCCTGTCCTTGGTGTAAAAAGTCAACTTGCGCATCAGGTTATGCTCCAGTGATGTATCCTTAAAGCACTACTCTACCATTTTTATCAATTGGCTTTTTGATAAATTACCATTCTCATCGTTACCTTGGCTTGGTTAAAAGATCCATCTCCGTGCATTCAACGCAAGCACCCAAACATAATAAGGTCAGGTTAGTGCAAAAACTGGAAGCACCTGGTTTTTGCTTTAATAGCCAATAACAACACCTTTAAAAAAAACTGTCAAAATGGATTTGTATATATATTCAGTAGTGGAAAGTATGGAACATTTGCTGAAAATCAGCTTTTATATATTTGATATACGTTTTTTAATTTGATGTATATAAATATATCATTTTCCTTTTACTCCATTTACTTAACATTTACAATGTAAAGTGTGCAAATCCCACAACTTTGGAAAAAAGAACAACATTTCTGCGATATTGTGAATAATTACTTGGCCAACTGTTAGTGGTAAGTAAGTAAAGTAAAAGTAGTGCTCATTAACGATATCATGAAAAGCACAACCATCTCAAACTTTCAGTGTGGATACACAATAAGGAAGCAGGTTACAAATGCATATGAGGATGTTTGATGCCCCTGTCTCACCTCTCTGTGTGCCCCTACCCTCATTTTAACACCAGAGCAGTAAATAAGCCACACTTTGACAAGTTTCCGCAGTGGCAGACAGAAACCGCGTTGGCACCTCTTATTGTTTGTTATATTAAGAAAGAAAGAGACTTCAGTAGATGCCATGTTTGGGATAATTAGATTGGAGCAGTGAGTGGCTCAGGGTCTGACTTCCTTTAAGCCAGCAGGACATTTTTTGGGCAAAGCAATTAAACAGCAACACAACATTCTGCTAGAAAAGACTTGTTGCTTCCCCTCCATTTCCTGTGTCTTTTTCAGCTCTTAGTGACATCTGGAAAACAAGGTGAATAATGGGCAATGACAGTAAAACATTATATTCTCATATTTCTGTGTCCATGTTTCACTCTGTAATCCCAGTTTAATCTAACCTCAGTCTAATCTTAAAATTCCTACTGGTCCAATTCATTTTTTTGATTGCTGGTTGTCAGCGTTTGTGCTTGGGTGGATTTTAGACATTTTAGGGGCGTTCAAATCACTTCTTCCTCCTTCATTGTGGGATGTCTCATTCCAGGACATCCACTTACTCTCACTCTTCGTTCCCTCGTCTCATCATCTTTCCTCTCTACTCACAATCTTTCACTCTTGAGCTTTGCCAGCCTTCTCTCTCAAACTTCCATTTATATCTCTTATTTCTCACTCTACCTCTGTTTAACCTCTAACTCACTGTCTATTTCTCACGCTCCCTTTTTCAATTCAGCTGAAGTCAACAGATTCCATCGGTATAAAAGTCAAGGAGCTATATTACTGATGCAGGAAGATGAGTGCTATACATTCTGCCATTACCTCCCTCTCCATTTTTTCCAGGTAAAGGAATGGACTGTAGAGGGACGAGATGTGCTGAGCCTGGTGCGAGCTGAAGGTTAAAGCCAGTCATCCTGAACTGTACAATTAAATCAGAGAGTGGCAGTCTGAATGGGCCGCTCCCCTGGAGGGCAGCAGATAAAGGAGGGTGGCCGCTCCACTGAGGAAAAAAGACTTCATGGTTTATGGAGGTCCGACTAAAGCGGTGAGAGCAGAGAGACAGAGAGAGTCCCACTGTGTGACAGGGCAACCCTGCCCTCACCTTTACAGCCCCTCTGTCCCTCCATCTGTCACACACACTCACATCGCTCCCTAACGTAATTCAACTAAGCAATCCGCAAACAGCGTCACTTCAGAAAATGTGACAGTGACAGAGGTAACAAGCCTCAGCTCAGCTTTAAGTTAACATCTTATTCCAAAAAAATGTTGTAATTGTTGAAGATTTGTCAAATAAAAAAGTTAGGCATCATTGACAGTAGAGATAAAAGGTATGGATCATCTTCCAGGCAATGGCAATAACCCATCATACCTGGCTCTAATGGCCAACACAGATAAGATAACTGATTTCAGTTCTTTTAGTGAGTCATGACTGCGGGGTATTGTTAACCTGCTCAGATTGTGTTTTTATTCAACTTTGTTGTGCTGTGGAGCCCGAGTCAGTACCAGGTGTTTTATTTTGATACACTATGCCATTTCACAGTCTGCCTTCCTGTCTGGCTCAATCTGCTCTGTGCAGATCGACGCAGCTGTGGTCCACTTTTGTCAAAAACTCAACGCGTGTTCTCCATGGAGCAGAGTGGAGAGCCACTTCTGGGACAATGCTCAAACTTTCTAGGAGCAGCCGACGAAAACACAAGCATCCAAGCTGCCACGATCAGCTTCGATGACCATACTGTGGCTGTGACTGTCCCAGTGGAAACTGAGGGTAAGAAAGCCTAAATTAAATGAGCAAAATGTTAAAATTCAATATTCTGTGGATCTAAACAGATTTGCTCTCTCTCTCAAACCCTGTCAAACATGTGTTGACTTCCTCTGGAAGTGTTGAGAACATATCCACATAGGTGACAACATGTTTGGCTCTCTTTTCTACACTACACTGTGCTTTTTAAACCTTTAAAACAACATTCTGACTGCTATTGCCAATAATTTGACGCTCTAATATACATGTATATCTCTCATCCCTAATAGGTGGATCAAAAAAATAACTGCAAATTGTATACCTGAGGCCATAATGATTAAGCTTTTTGTGTTTGTTGATGCAAATAGCTGCTGTTAACTTCCAACACACCCTTCAACTGCTCACAAAGCATTTCATAAGAAGACCAAGAGATGAACCTGACGCAGGCCACAAGCTGAAACACTTGGGCAAAGTTGTTCTATACACTACAAGTATAGCTTCAAATGATCTTTTTAAAATGACTCTTAAATGACACATTGTTGACATCATCACTGTACTGTGTACAGAGTGCAACTCTGTAACTGCATTTAGAATACAGGACAACAATGATCTCCACTGAAATCTATAATGACAAATTTTGTGTTCTTGGTGTTGGATCTGACAAAAAAAACAAAATCAGTTTAGGCTGAGAACTTACTATTGACAACACGTGGTAAAAACAAATGATGTAATGAAAGAAACTTTTTCTGAATGGATGTTCAGTCATTTAATTTTGCTTTCTTCAGGAAAACTCTCTAATGTATCATTGCATCATAATACACCCTCACTGTCTGATTCCCACACTCCCCTCATCTTTACCTCACTCCTTCCCCCTGCATCCCCCTCTCTCTCAGCCGGCCCCAGCTTTTGGGGGGAAACCGCTGTGGTCTCTCAGTGGACGGAGTCGAATCCATCCAATTCAAATGGCTGTGAAATTGGGTTTGGAAATGAGGTTGTGTGTTGAACGAGGTGGAGTAAAAAAAAAATCGACACGGCTTCGAGCAGCGTGTTCGGAAGGGTTTTATACGATAGGCTGCTCTGATGAAACTCAGCACTTTGTAGTGTTGCTTAAGAAAGAGTTTTACAGCTAAAGGAAAAAATGTGCTATGGCTCATTATAGAAAGGCCATGCATAATCACACTTGACATTAAAGTTTGCCCATGCTGTGATAGGTACCTAGTTTTACGTTCATGTGAGAAGTTTACAGTGTTACACTTTTTAGATGGAAACTCCTCAAGCGTGGATGATGTGAAGTGACCTGTGAAAGCCTTTGAATAAAAAGATTTAAAATGCCATAAAGTTATGGAGGATCAGACCAAGTGGGGAACATTTTCTACTCTCTCTTACTTAAGTTTACATTTTTTTAATTATTTTTTTAATTGTTTGAATGAATCAGTAACACAGAATAAAGGACCTTAAGTCCTGCAGTGTGTAGTCCTATCAAAATCACTGTTTCCCATTCGAAGTAGCATTGTCTCCACATTTGGTTCATTCCCAGCATGCCCTTGGATGTTTCCATTACCCCATTAAGCTTTGTTGGAGAGATAAGGCTGTGAGTGAGCTCTCCTTAAACACACACACACACCCACACACACACACACACACACACACACACACACACACACGCACACCCACACACACACACACACACACAGCTTATAAACCCTCTCGACGGAGGCCTCGCTGTTGTCATTAACAGCATAAACATCCACATTTGGCCCCCCCAGCTGTGTTGGGGTGTGTGTGTGTGTGTGTGTGTGTGTGTTTGTGTGCGCGTGTGTGTGTTCATCCTGTGTCATCTTGTTTCGTCCTGTGAGGTCTCTCTTTCGGTCTCTCTTTCGGTCTCTCTTTCGGTCTCTATCGGTTTAAACTTTAAGTTAACTTTCCTGTACATTAATAATTAGTTTTTCTCCCATAATGTAAAAAAGATCATATCTAACAGATGTACAGTATATGAAAACTGAATCAATCTTGTACTGCGCAATTCACTGGTACTGATAAACGAGAGTGATTTCACTTAAGGGAAAAACCAACCCGGGCACTGTGAGCATATGGTTATGCTGATGCCTTCACAAATCTTTGAGCAGAGGAAAACAGAATTAAGCTAAGCCAAACAGTTAAATTAATAAAGCAATAAAACAAGGAACTCACACAGCATGACAAATAAGTTTGTTGTGGGGAAAGCAGAATGCGGCTGCTAGTGAGATACACCATTTAACAGCATGACATCCCTCCAGGCAATTTGCTTGTGTTTATCTATATGTGTGCGTCTGTTTGTGTGTATTTGAGTCGGGGCCCTTCGGCTGTGCGAGGATGTGTGGATCCCCACGGTGACTCATGGTGATAAGTGGCAGTGGGCTGCTGAGGGGCCACGGAGAAACGGACGGCAAGATATGCTCATAGACGGGAGGAGCCGAGGAGATGGAGGGTGGTAATTGCAAGTGCGCGGAGGAAGATGGACATTAACAAGAGGAAGGCCTCATCATTAGGGCTCTGAGTGTGTGCAGAGGGGAGTTGAAGAAACGGATGTTGAAAGGATAAACAGGGCGGGGGCTGGTAGAGGTTTTAAACCCACCAAAAGTTTCTCTAAGTGAGTTTGAGTGTCACAGAAAAAAACAATTTCCTCCCTGGTCATGATGATGAAAACTCCCAGATAAGTGTTATTAAGGAGAGGAGCGCCGGAGAAGAAGTGTGAGCCACGGGGAGAGGAGGAGGAACATGATAAGCACCGTCTTTGAAGGACCCAAAGGAGTCACTATATACAGCATTCACCCAATACCCAAGTGATTCAATTATAGGGTGCCATTACTGGGAGTAGTCAGGCCTGAGGTGAGCAACGTAAATTTCAGGAGAGGCCAGAACTCAAAGTGAGGCGCAGAGGGACTGAAGGTGCCCGAGGATGGCAGCTGAGATATATAGCAGGTGATATGAAGTTGAATTTAAAGTTGGTGGGGAAATATAGCACCCTACTCAACACATTTCCTCTTCCTGTCTGCGTTTTGTCCCTGAGTAAATCACTGAGAGGGGTACCACTGCTGCCAAGGTTGACGATTCAATTCCGGCCGGGACATCGACATCATTTAGTAGATATACTTGATAAATGTATGTTGATATGTTTTCTCTGTACTTAGGTGCACTTTCCAAATGCCAAATCCTCTTAGTGACTTTTCCCAAAAACATGCATAGAGAGCATTTCAAGAAGAAAGTCGCTGAATGTGTCCTTTCAGCTCACTAGTCATACATCCCTAGAAACCTGACCAAAATACAACTAGACCTGAGAAAGCAGAATATGTTATTAGTGCTGCAGAATAAATGCAGACAGGTAGTCAGCGGCGAAACAGCATAGTCCATCCAGTTCATTTTCAAAATAAAACACAGTGTGCCAACATGGGATCTACTACAAAGTTGAATATATCAATAAAAAAGACACTTAGAACGGACAATTAATGAAAAATTGAAGTACGTTGCCTACTCAATCACACTAGATGCGCAAAAATCAAGGAAGAATCAGGAAATAAACACACTCTGAGCAACTCAATAACATCAGTCACTCTGCTTCTGAAACACTCCTGGTGGGATATGAAGTTGCAAGGAGGACGGAACAAAACAGCAGAGCACAAGCCAGATGACAGAGGTGAAATCAGGTGTAAGTGCTGTTATTGGGAAATGTATTGTATCAGTTGTATATGGGTATTAAGGTCATTATAGCTGTTAAATGGATCCGATAGTATGAAGAACAAATTGCATTAACTGACTGAGACTGACAAGCGCAGCATTTCACACTCCAGCACAGCAGGTAGTCACATGCTCCTTTAAAGTCGGTATGTAATCCGTCAATAAACACAGGAGGAGAAGAAGCAGTGCAGCATGCTGTTGTCACACTCGTGGCGTCAAGCGGCTGCACTTGGGTGGAGCCACACGGGGTAGACCAGAGTGCAAACCTGCTGTTGCTAGTGTGGACATTTTTACAGTTTTAGAGGAGGACAACAGGTTTGAAGTGTTCCACTAGGGCTCAGACAGGAAGAAAAAAAAGTTGAGGATTTTTTACACAACAAATCTTATCAGAGCTGTGGAATATCAAAACATCCATCTGTGCTCACTACAACTTTACACTCAGATGTGTGTAAAGGAAGGGATAATGCCCAACAAGGTGTCCGTAATCAGGAATCAATGGACGACGCGGAGGCCTAAGAACCGTCCGACGCGCAGCGGAGGTTTCAGATTTCCAGTTTGAAACGGCATTATGGGACGAAGCATAGGAATTTTGAAGAGACATTTCCTCAAAGTTCAGAGGTAAGAACAACAAAAGGAAATGCACTGAAATCATCATGTCATGCTGCAAGCAGGATTCTTGACACATGTATGACACAACAACAAAAAGCAACAGAGTGCTTAGAGTGGTGTGGATTTTGGGTCAGCACAAGAAGCCATTCTCAGATGCAGAAATAATGCATGACTGAGGTGATCGACACAATGTTTGAAGGCAAACAAGAAGAGGAAATATTCAACTATGTATTTCAATTCATGTCAAAATGGAAACGACATTTTAATTTAGTCCGGATTTTTGTTGTCCTTTTGAATGAAAAGAACATTTTGTATTGAATACTACAGTATGATTGCATGCGGCCTGACCGACCTCAACACATGGACGAAAAATCGTCGTAACCTCTGTCTAACCCTAACATAAAGTGGGTAAAAAAAGCCCAGTCAAATGCCACATTGTCAGATCCAGTGATTTTGCAGCAGGTTTCTGTGATTGTAGCTGGCTAAACTCAGCAGGAGAGAGGCGACGGGGCACTGTGACTGTACACTGATTAGCTGATGGATGACACAGGAGAAGGAGCTGACTGATACAGATGAGAGTTGTAATGGCTTTGACAGAGAGAGCCCCGGAAGCCGGTCAGCAAAGAAAACACAAGTTTCCTCACGGCTGCAGTTTTAAAGATTACAGTCACAAGCTGCTAATATCTTTAAAATCGCTTTCTTTATCACACCGCCAGCACAAGCCTCGAGAAGCAGCTCAGATACATGTCTAAGCAGCACGATAACCTGCTGACCTGTGTAACAGAGAAACATTCATACGCTAGATGAATGAACGCTTGGAAGTAAAGTCAGCAACAAAATCGACCTTGCCTCGTCGCCTTGCTGTTTATTTTAGAAACACTTTTTTTTCAACCTGCCCTTTGAAGACCTTCACAGAGACCAGCCACATTCAAAACTCTGCTGAATAAACTGCAGCAGTTAAGGACAAAATGTTGCTGAATGTGCAGGTAAAATAGCAAGAAGGGTGGATAGATTAATGGAAGTTTCAACCTAGCGTATGTGATCTCTGTAATCTCTGTACTAAAGTGTTGTCTAAGTGAGATCCTCTACTATATTGTGTGGCTGTAGATCTCTTTTCTGCATAGTAGCTAACCTCAGGAAATAAAGCGCATCACACAGCCCATTGTACATGATTCAACTGCTTCTTAGTGCCAAAAAGTGTCAACAGTTCAGTCAGTTCAGTAACTGATATTACTGATAAAAAGGGGTTAACAGAGGATTCTTCCTTTTCCTTTTATGAGAGCATCCTGACAGTTGGTAAGAAGATAAACACTCTCAGGTGCCATCTACGTACGATCAGAGCAACATTTTAAAGCAATCAGCACCCACTTGACCCCCAGGCCCCGTCAGGCGAATACCCTCTTAGCTGTGGCATTATATAAAGTACGGTCACATCTGTGCCTTTCAGGGAGGGTCACTGTACCTCTCTGAAGGGCAATGCATGGTCAGGTAGGGGCAGTTGCGTGTAAGAGTCCATTAACTTAGGGAGACCTGTAGGACAGCTAGAGTGGCATGTCGATGGGGGCCGTTCACCTTGACCATACTGTGCTATGTATTCCCAAAGGAGCCGAATGCTGAATCCACAGAGTAAAACATTTCTACAATTGCCTTGTCTGCTGAAATTACCTGTCATATATTCCCAGTGGCTGCTCGCTGCTTACCGCTACAAATTTAATGGAGAGAGAGACAAGGTTAGGAGTCCAAACTCACATTTTAATTATAAAGTGCCAACGCCATTCTCCAGAGTTGCATTGGTAAGCAGAAAACCCATCTGTCTACCGAGTTAGGCGGGAGGAGGACAGCAGGCCAATGTACTGTACAAACAATATAACAATGCGCAGTCAATCAAACTGAAGTCATAAAGGAAGGCTTCACGTCCATACCTCGGGTATGGCGGCAATGTGAGTCTGATCAGTTAGCAGCTTGCAGCAACTGCTTGCTTCACTTCACAGTTACAATACATGGACTGCAAAGGCAAAACACGAAGAAAACGAGTTTCCTATTTATAGAAACATCATGGAATGTTTCAATCATCCCATTTTCACCAGTTAATCCAACATAAGAATGAGCGCTTTGGGGCGAAGTGGAGGTGATAACGCAAATCTCAACAAGTGAAACAGGCTACTGTTGGAACATATTGAACATATGGTTCAACAACTGGGAAGTGGATTTTGCTTAGATTGTGGTTTGTATGGACATTTCAATGTGTTTTTGTTTGTTTTTTTTCTTACTACAATGTTTGACAACTGACTAAAGTTGCTGTACCAGCTACAAACTACTGAGACCCAAATTATTAGTTAATAGGCTATGTAAAGATTTTAAGTGTTGTGATGATTGAAATGTGAAACTTCAATACATCAATATTCAAAACCACGCTCGGTGCCATGAAGAAAAACTGACACTAAAAAGTTACTCTTCTTTATGAAGCTAATTTTTTTTCTTTTTGGATCAGGCATTTAAAAGATAATGTGCAGGGTTTCTGCCACAACAGATGTCAGAGAGGGGGTAAATGAGAATAGCTGGTCCACCTTAATGATCAGTCCATCCTAAGTGTCCATGGATAGAAGCTGTTGCTAAGTCTGTGACTAACCCCCCTTCACTTTGATCAGTAGGTTGAAAGGAAGACACAGCTTAGCTTGCGTCCTAACAAGCTGGCCATACCGGCTGCTTATTTAGTGCGTGGCGGCTGCATTACTGGGCTGCTGCTCCTGCCTGCTCCCTATCTGTTTGCATGGAGTTCTTCTTTCATAATTATCAACAAATATGATGACATGATTTTCCATCACCCTGCTGAAAGAGGGAGAAAACAGGAGGGAGAAAGAGAGAGACTGAGGAAGGCAAAAGGAGTGCACAGGATAACAAAACTGCCCCTCACCGATTGTGTGTGCGTTCTCTTAATGTCTGTGACATATTATACAGATACACACATTAAAACTATGGAATGCTGGTGCCGTGTTGATATGACTGTCTATACGTAATTTTTCAGGTCTATTTTTTGCAGAGAACCACCTGTTGACACACATGTGAGATGAGTTTAAAATGGACACTGAATTCAAAAGCAAGACGTTAAGCCACACACAAGCTACTCATGTGGCCAGTGTACCATTTATTCACCAACAAGCAGTCAAAACTTTGCATGCAATGCACTACTATGTTTATTTTTAACCTGCACACTGAGTTATTCCTGAGGGGAGTTAGCTATCTTTGTAATGCTTTTTAGTGTAAAAAATATTATCATTTTGACAACATTCATATAAACCAGATGCATAGGGCTCATTTGAATGTCAGTATTAACTTTATACACTCAGTAGAAGTAGACAATTTTTTTTAAAATTGCTCCCTCCACGGTCGAGCTACTGTCTAAAGTGAAAAACATCCAAAAGAATCCCAATTAGACCTAGAACCCCCAATCACAGTGCTAAGAAAAGGCAGAGTAATTTGTCCCTCATTCTGGCAGGAAAAGCCCTGCCTGGTTGAAGGCCGACTAACTAGTGAGAGCAGCTTTACAGGGAACCAATCTAAAGGCGGATTGTGTCATTTTTCTGTAGTCATTACACTGTGCAATGGGTTTTCACTCCAGAATCATAAATCAGTTGCAATACTAAAAACAATGTTATCTGAATATCCAGTGTTTTTGTTTTGCAAAATCTTAAAGTGACAAACTGCAAAAAGTGAAACTTACACACAAGCTCCCAGATAATCTCACTATCCTGCACTTGTGTAATCACCTGAACTGCAGAGGTTGGTGGTAATTCATCAATGACTTCAAGTGCAAATATTCCACTAATCCCATGTGATTTAGGCTAAAGAACAAGGGAGAGAGAGAACTGACTCACTGCCAGGTTCTTTACATAATGAGTTGGGAATAGGGAAGCTTTCATGCTGTCCCCAGACACCAACATAGTGAAGTTATGGTTGATCCATGCTGTTAGCAAAAATAAACCAGAGAGAATCCGATTTCTCGGTAGCAGGTGCACTACATCCAACACCTGAAGGTGTGGGTGGAACACACACGAACAACAATCTCCAGACACGACACAGGATTCCTGCTGTAACGGCTGCCAGAGAGGGAAAAAAACTCATAAGGCCAACAAACAAGGCTGCTCGCAGGCCTTTTCTCGAAAGATGAAACCTGTGTCGCCTCGAAGGGGTTTGACCCGCAGCAGCCTTGAACTAAAAAACAGACCTGAGAGGCATGGAGAGGAAAGTTTGGCAGGAGTGCGAGATTGGAGTGCCGTGTGCGAGTTGCACATACTCTCTGCACGAACAAGCGCATCGCTGTGCTTGCGTGGATTTGAATGTGTGTGAGACAAAGAAAGAGCATTAATCCAATTCCTGGTGACAGAGACTGCCAGTAGAAGGTAGGGAAGTGTGAGAGCAATTCAGAGCATGGTGAAGCACCAACAACCCCCTCCAAGCATTAATTAACTGGCAGCTTGCCACATCTTAACTACCTCTGTGTGTGTGCGTTTGTGTAATAGTCAATATACAAGAGGAGGCAAAGAAACAGCAGTTTTCTCCTTCCTGCAGTGCAAGCAGACTGGACACAAACAGGGCGAGTGTCATCTTTGTGAGCAATTGCACAGAAAGCTAACACTGCCTGGCACTCTCATTAATTTCAGTATCTGGAACAGTTACTGTCTTTTATCAGCAAGGGCTGGTCTAATGGCTCAGCTATGGGGCCCGTAACCAAGTAACTCCCTGTCATCACAGCTCTTCAAGAACCAAACCAGACTGTTTACTGGAACTCAAGTGTGAACCAAAGTGACTCTCCAATAAAAAGTCATATGTCACGCTGAGATATAGCATAACAGGAAAAATGTGTTTCCATTTACGTCAGTTCTTCGATGTCTAGCTCAGCCTAGGTCACAAACTGTCTTAGAGCTTTATGTCATACATAACTATCCAACTCTCACAGAGTATGTATTTGAAGTGAAGTTAATCAGGCTGCTCTCTCCGTTGTCATAACAGCAGGCGGGCCGCATGCAGAGGAAGCTTGTTGTTAATTATGTAGCCGATCAAAACCAACACGCAGGGAACAACATAACAGCAACCAGGTGCACTTACAAGTCTGTACAAAATGATAGAACGGGTAGGCCTAAATTAAAAGGGGCACGTCTTATCACAGTCATTGCGCTCGGGGATAATGAGGGATATGATAACAGAGCGTCACTCACTCTGTCTGCAAAGGATGTGTGATATACAGTAGATGGGAACCAACAGCAGAATATGCACACATAGTCTGCTCATAAGGACCCGCTCATTCTCACAAATACTCACAGAAATAGTGCAGACAAAAAAAAAAACAAAACAAGAAAAGGCAATTTGCGTAATCAGAAAGAGCGATAGAGAAATACAATAAAGGTAGATAGCGCTGAGGCAAATGTTCACAGGAGTCAACAAAGAGATTAGATGTCTCTGATCTAACAGGGGATCAATATCTCACAGCCCAACTTGTAAAGTGGAGAGAACCAGCTGCAAGGAAGAATGTTCAGAGGCACATTACAGGAAGCTGCAGAACACAAACGTCCACTTTTCTTCACATCCAGCCTGGGTGTAAAACTTTTATGATTTGATAAATAACCACGTTTCAATATGACAAAGAAAGACTCCTTTGTTGAGGGTTTTGTAGCCCTTTTATCCACTCCTGGCTGATGCCACTTAGTAGTCCCAGTACACGGCTGTTCTCAATCACCCAAATCTCAAAAAGACTTTACAAGATAAAAATTCAAAGCAAACCGAATTGCTCTGATCAAAATGCTACAAGTAAAACTGAACATGATGTTAAAGTTCATGTTTATTCATTGTTTTTTTTTTTTCCTTTCCTTAAGACTTTATTGGTGCCGGGCGTTGTGTTGCTGAGCATCAGTGATTTCTGCCACTTAAGTGCCTTATATAAGTCAACGTATTGCATTACATTGGTGGCTGTGGTACGGTTCACAATAATATAGAACAAAAAAATATAGAAGGAACAAGCCTTTCTAAATGTATGATAAGGTACCTATTACAGCCATATCATCCAACCATACAGCCAACTGTTGAGATCTTACGAGACCTGTTAAACTGCTTTCTCGTGATGTAGCCTCATTTTAACAGCCTCTTAATAAACACAGTATTGTTCTTTGCTGGTCCAAGGTCTGCCTTGTGTGGATGGAGACTCTTTGGGCCAGTCATGGTGGGGAAAATGTGGGCAGTGTCTGTTGTCATGCCAGCAGTGCACTTGCCTTGCCATGCTCAGTGGTGCCTATGGCCCTACTTTAATCATGAGCAGAGCGTTTGTTTGGTACTGCCTGTACAACAGAAAATAACTTTGACTGGTTTTAAGTTACGTTTCAAGTTAAGCTTTATATCATGCATCTATAATAATTGATAGTTGACTGTAGTATAGTGTGTTCTTGTGTGTATCTTAGTTCAGAGTCCATTAGAAACCAGCTGAAACAGCATGAAGAGACCCCTGGCAGCGCTGAATGTCACTTGGTTAAACCAGGAAGTCTCCTTCTTGTTCTTTTCTTTTTCCTCATTTGCACATGGGCTGGATCACTCACTCCTCTCCTCATGGAGCCGAGAGACAATACAATCGAGATGTATTCTTAATTTTTTTTTCTGCCTTTCTACCCTCATAACTCTAAAAATATTACCTACAAACTCATTAGCTCTATACCCTACACCTCTCTTCATAAATCCCTTCATCCCTTCCAACCTTCTGACCTACTGTCCTCTTAATGTGCTTACACAGTTGTCTACCTTTCTCTAAATCCATCTACTCTGTACCTGCTGTCTTCCCTCCCCATCTCCTTGCCTCTTTTCCCTGAACTAACCCCCCTGCAGAAAACCATCACCAAGGACACTCCTCGCACTCACCTTTCTATTTACCCAGTCGCTCTTTTAATCCTGCTTCTCTCTTTCTGCAACTGTTACATTCCATCCTTCATTTTTTTTCCTGTACCCTCTTCATAACTCCAATTCTAAATCATGTATAACTAAATCAAAATCGAGAGAGGGGATGACATGCAGCAAAGGGTCACAAGGTGGAATCGAATCGATGAGCTATCAGGGTGTCACAAAATGTGTTCATCTTATTAACACCTTTTTTGCACCTGTTAAATTTGCAAGAGATTCATTTACATGCACAACATGTAAATTCTGCCACTAGGGGTCTCTTTATCAAAACCTAAAAAGCAATTGCTGAGAGTAGTGTTGGCGGGCCGTGTGGTACAAGGGTTGGGGTTTGGAGGAATACACGCCAGGGCCAAATGTATAAACCATGCATACAAACAAAAAAATGTACCACGCTGATTACTGCATGTATAATAATCCAAGGACGGTAAAACTGTGCATCTGTCAGTCTGAATATATGAAGGTATTATCGGTGAAAATAATCTATAAGTGCACAACTCATAGAGTACGTGACCTAAAATTTACTGATTTACTGACAAACACAATCACTGTCACAACTACAAATTCCATTGTTACAGGTGCTCAAACCTTTTGCACCAAAAATACCTCCATAGAATAGTATGATTTTGCAAAGTGGCTAAGAAGAATAAGAATGGCATACATGTGGGTGACATTTTATTAAGAGCATTTCTTTCCCCACTAAATTACATTACATCTATAATTTAATAAACTGAAACTATGATTACACAGTGATGTGCAAGTTGTTTACTTGTTAACATACATTTATACATTTGGCCCCTGGAGTCACATCGGACTCTGCTCTGATCCATCGCTGTTTACATCTTGGACACAGATAGGAGGAAAGGTAAAGGACTCAAAAGTAAATTTATCTTCTCTCCTGTTTATCAACCTGACTGCAGCAATGATCCATGGAGGTGACCTCCATTGTCAGTTGTTTCTGGTTTGTAATGTTGACTGCTGACTGTAGCTGCAGGGGAAATGTATAATATTTTTATGAATGTAAGATTACAGAGAGGAGAGTGGAAAAGAGAGAGAGATCCAGAGTCTTTGGGTTGACTGAGAGGATGACCTAAATTCAAACACACAGACACACACACCCTCTTTGACTGAGGACGCTCACCAGTTCACGGCTATTGTACAAGTAAAGTAATCAGGCAATTAGGGTCAAATAAACACAAATGATTCTGAAGTCAAATTTGCATGAGGGATAATAGAGGTGAGTACACAATAAAACAACCATCATTATCTGATGTGACTCAGGGACAAATGTTAACAGACAAGGTAATGTTTGAACGTTTTATTCAGTCTTGTGCTTCCACATTCTTCCTCACTCTCTGACTCGGAGGTTATAGGGACAAAAAACAAATAAAATGCACAGCTAGACTGAGTAAACTTGTGGATTTCACTGGTTTGAACATTTGTGATAATTCAGTGTTATTTATACTGTTTAACAAATTATTTTTTACGCAACATAATGAAGAAATCATATCACAGTTCTAAGAAGAACTTTATCAATATTGGCTGTACACGTGGAAAGAACCACAAAACACAGAACAGGATGTAATAATGAATGACAGGTTAGAGAGAAGTTCAGACCCTGCTGACTTTTTGCCTTAGCTTTCTTAAAGGTAAGGCTTAAAATGTATGGAAGAGGAAACATTAGTTAAAAAATAAGATTACGGTCAGGGTGTCAGGGTATTCACTTTAAAACATTTAAAGCAAAAACAACCACATTCGTGGTTTTGACACCGCCATGAATTTACTCTATTCAATGTCTGTCTGTCTGTTCTGAACTGTAATGGGGATTGGGAGAACGATATGTGAATGGTATTGTGCAGAAACCAAATGTTACTGTGACATTTCTTTTCCAGGGCTACAGTTGTAGGGCACAGCAGAGCTACTAGACACCCCCTGCCAACAACCATCATCACCTCTAGCCCTCTTTATTTGCTGGAAGAGGAGAAGCAACCAAGAACACCATCATTACTCGGCAGGAGGGAAGGAGGGCAATGATAGAGAAAGAGAGGGGACAGAGGGAAAAAAATAAGTGTGAGAGAGAGGCTCGAGGTGGCAGTAATGGAGAAAGAGGAGAGTGCGAGAGAGAGCCAAGATGTGAAGGCGGGCTTTTACCCGATGGGGAGTGACGGCTATCAAACGTGTGAGTGTGCAGGCGAGCATGTGTGAGTGGCGTGTAACATTCCATTAACAAGATCTGTTCTCCACCATGGAGGACGCCACAAACTATACTGCACACACATTAGAGCGTGTGATTGTATTAACATACAGATGGTCAGCGTCACGCAGTGTCAGCCCTCCACTGTTATTGTATGTTGATGTATAACGTTCCTGGCTGGAGAAAATGGTCTCAATTACCAAAGAGTCTGACATGTGTTTGATGCACTGAGGACGCCACGGGCTTCACACTGCACACAGTAAATTGCTCTCAAATCAGATGAATAAATTGGAACTTATGAGTTTCTTTGGTCCCCATGGAGTGTTTTGGACTCCATGCTGTCTAAATTGTGCGTCAGAGAATTCATTAGTATTGAATAAAGTGTTAGGGAGTGGCCCACAGTCTGAATGTTGTTTCAAATACTTCTCTATCCTGCCGAGAATAAGTAATACTAAATCTCTATACTGGATTTCTACTTGGAGAGCTCAACCTAAGCTGCTTTTAAAAATACGCAGTCTTGAATCTGTGTTCCCTTAAATTGCTTTTTCTTTTTTTTTTTTTTTGTGCTAAGTGTGATTTCAGTTCTCAGTTAGCGCTTCATGTCTGGCCCAATCAGACATCAGTGGGTAAAAGTAAGGTAAAGTTTTAATTTGAACATTTTTTTGTCACGATACAGCACGTCCACAACAGTGCTAATTGTGTGGAGGTATTTCCCCACGTTTGGAAGTCCACCATTAGCTGAGTGGATTTAAAGGAAACACCGGACTCAGTTTTCCAAATGTTTGAAACGTACTTAAAAAGCACCTCTCTGGACACAACTGAAAACACATTTCTTGGCAGTTTATAAAGTTGAGGGGAACACAGGGAGGCTGGACAGTGCCAAGCTCAGCCACTGCTTTATCCACACACACACACACACGCACGCACACAAACAGATATTGTGTCTGCCAGTAATGGGCGATAGTATCTCTGGCCAGCAGACACCTGCTGCCATTGTCCAGGCTCAGAGCCATCCACTAGTCATACCCCAGAGCTGTCTGTGTGTGCGTGTGTGTGTGTGTGTGTGTTAGTGTGTGTGTGTGTGTGTGTGTGTGTGTGTGTGTGTGTGTGCCCGCGCGCGTGCACGCACCTTGTTAAAGGACTAGGGGATTATAGTGTTGCTACTGTACTTTTGGTTCTTCTCTCGTGTCTCCACGACAACACCCCAGGCGCCTGCCACCAAGATTTGCCAGCTGCTGTAAACACACATCCGCTACAAGTGAAGGAAACTGTGGCAATGGTTTTGCCAACCACAGGCCCTTCTGCACACAGAGGCAGGCATTTAAAATGATCAAAGTAACGCCATTTTCCCATGAACAGCACTACTCTGATTTATTATGCATACAGCCTGAAGGCCTTCACAGAAACAGGTAAGTACCCAGTCCAGCTGTCTGTGCAAGATGGTGAAATGTACTACACCCTGCATCACCATCTGCCCCACTTTGATATATTTAAATTCAATGCCATTAATACCTGCTGGGGCCATTTTTTTAATTACAGTCACAACACTCAGTAAGAGACGCAAATACTCTTCAGATATTTGCCAACAACAACTCTCGGGGTTTTAGGATATTTACACATAATTACTTAAGCATACTGCCTGGACAAAAGTAGAATGAACAAAAGGTACAGCATCTACCCAGGGCACAACCGATGGCTCAGCACTTTACCAATTACCACAAGCTTGTGTACTTCCCAATTAACTGTGCTCCATATAAATATATTCATAACAGCAGAACCTGGATTTATAGATCATTAGGTGAATTTGTCTTGCTATTTTTACAGGGGAATCATTTAACTTTTTAGCATATGTGACTGTTTTCAAATGTATTTGGGAAAAAAATAATTAGACTCACACAGTACAGATGTGCATGCAAATACTGGTGTGGCCACTTAAAAGTACTTATGCAAGTGTCCAATGAATGGCATATGTTGTTATATAAGCTCATGTGACTGGCAGAGATATACAATGATGCTCTCAGACATCCGACAGAAAAGGCAGCAGCAGGGCCCTACAAGTATCTGTCTCAAAATATATGTTACATGCATATAGCTAATACAAAGTACAAAGTAAGTTTCAGAAGGCACGACACACATAGCAGAGATCATAGAGTAAGATATTTGCCTCCATCAGCATCCTGCGTCTAATGATGACTGGTTGTCAAGGTTTGAAAGTAGCAACTGCTAAATACAGGTGACTTTGTGTAGTGGTGGCTGAATTTACTGAATCTACCAGCCACAGGTCTACAGCCTGGTGTAACAGAGCGATTTGTGACGGTCCGCAACACAGACTGATTCGCAAGTCTGCTTGTTTCACTCTGACACTTGAACAAGGAGACACAGAAAAACCATGTGGCGCTACATCACAGAGGTTAAGAGGTCTGCAGAAAAAAAAAAAAAACTCGCAGAAAACAGGTCAAAGAAGCAAAAGTCATAACTCATTTTTCATGAGAAGTGGAGATTAAACAATACCTGAGAGTTCTGTGATATAACGCCACATGGTTTTTCTGTGTCTCTTGCGAGCATGTGACCAGCATTTTTTTCCCAGCTGCCTCGGCACTCTCATGTTGTCCGAAGTCAGCTGTACTGAGCCAGCTGTTTACCTCCGACCTTCAGGACACTGCTCTCTCCCCCCCCCAACGGTTGCTCCCAGAGCACTTTGATCATGTGCCAACCTACCACTTGCCAAGCTGCCAAGCATACCGCCAGAGGCCCATCATCACCGCCTGCCCTTGAGTCATGAAGTGATGCACAGATACAAGCCCCTGACGGGTGTCCTGTTGCTGGAGCGAAAGGACAACTCGGAGGCTCAGTGGAGCTCTGGTCCATTAGTAACATCCCGAGTCAGGGATGCAACAGGGCCACCAACGTCATATAATCACGACACACACACACACACACAGAAAATCTTGAAAACGTAAGAGAAGGATGCAATAATGAACACGTGTCATAGCCTCTGCCTCCATATCTGTGCCATTCTGACAAGACCTCCACTTGGACTGAGTTGAAGGGTAAAGGAGAGCCAGAGGAGAGACCATTAATAAAGACATGACATAATGATGAAGGACGACGTGAAGCCGGAAGGAAGACAGAGATTGGCAGCCGCTGATCACTCTTGGAAGATTCGTGACAGATTATCTGACAAAGTTTCAACAGTGAGGATAGAAACATTTTCTGGTGAGCCTTCAGGGATGTTTTTTACTCTTTGAACCTTAATATTGTTTTTCTGCAATATTACCTCAGAAATCTGCTGACTGGTTTGGATGGAACAGCATATGTTGCCTAGCAACCTCAGTTTATTTAACACTGAGAGTCAGCATCTCAGTGGGATGCCTGTTTGAGACGGGGAGCTCTGGAAACAGTCTTACACTTAGAAATACAAATAACAAGTAAGGAAATTAAAGCAGACAGCTGCCAGCTTCAGCACTCTGGACTAATACGACACAGTTATGCACAACCCATTTGCTTTCATTCACACTCTAATCCCAACTACATTTAGAGTGACTGTATCATGCTGTGGCAGTATGTTACTTGAAAGAATTGTGCTGAGAAAGACACTCTTTGTATTTTCTTACCTTACATTTAATTATGAATATATTTTGTTTTTTCACCCACCCTGAGGTCTTGTGCCTTTGTGCACCAGTCGAGTTGCAGTTCACATCCATGTCGGTCCAGACCCACATAATAAAGAGTAGTAGTAGTAAACACTTCGAAGGAATTTAGTAAAAGCTGATAAAGGGGCAATTTGGAAGAATTCAAGTTGAAAACATTCAAAAACTCACAAACGCTATCAACAGAAATTGAAGAAGTAGCAGTTTTGACATTTTCATCTCTGTGTATTGTTAGCAGAGATATCTACTGAATGTTCTCTTGGCCCAAAGCTTACGTGTTGACAATAGAAATACTAAACAAGAATAAATATATACAACTTGATATATATTATGCACTATGGAGGCCGTGTGGAAAATGTGATGGGATTTTGAGGGATGTCTGTCTGTCTGCAGTGTGTTCTGAATGGTCCACATGAGTCTACATCCCTACTTATCATAGTCTCCCTCATTGTCTTGTAAAATAACCTGATGAAGGTCTGAGTACCGGAACGTTGTTGTCATTGTCATTGTTGAGTTTTTTCGTTAAAATTCAGTAGCCGCATGTGAAATATGATCCAAATCTGCCCTTTCGTTCCTCAGTTATGGTGCTGAATAATGGCCAGAGAGCTTGTTGTTTGCTCCCAACATCATGATGTCACATTTAAGTTGACCTTTGACCCGGAATTCTTCAGTCTGGCAGACGTCTGCGACTATCACGAGCAATGAGGCGCAAACATGGCCATTTATACATTGGACATACATAAAATACTTGTTGTATTTTCTGTAATTGTGTAATTTTGTGTAATTTCTGCCTCTAAATGTGTCTGTATTATTACTGTTTTAATCAATGCTTCCATTTTTGCTATCCCCTTTGCTGCTGTAATAGTGCAAATTTCCCCATTGTGGGACTCATAAAGGCTTATTTTATCCGATCTTATCAAATCCAATCAGTTAGTAGAATTATATGATTTGTAAATTTTTGAAACACCACAAAAACACATTATCAAAAAGTATTTAAAAAATTTAAATGTAATGTTACATTACATCTGGAATTGTTAGGGTTTTTTTGATCTTTTTTTCCTGCACTATTATGTTTTTAATATTTTAGTAGAAATCAGCTTGTCAAGTTGAAGAATGAGTGTGAGACAAAGGAAATGCAGTCTGGCCTTCATCCCATTCTCCCTGAACTCGTATCTTCTGGGAGTTCCTCGACATTTACAAAGTATTTCTCTTCGAACTGGTCAAAACCTCCTACTTTGTCTCGGCAGTGTTGTTTGCTTTGTTAGAATACAACATTTCAACAAAGGGTAGCGAGCGAGAACGAGTGAGTGAAAATAGCAGGCACGCTGTGGGAGCGTTTTGTTTGTCTCAAATGATTTAATCATTTAATCTGCTCACAGTATTAAAATGCTATATTTCAAGTTGTCCCTCTAGTGTTGCCATCCCCTCCCGTCTCCATCCATCACAAGAAACATGCACCCACACACACACACAGTAGGACAATTAGCTTGTATCTTCCTATCACCTGTCTGATCACTAGAAAGATCCAACAGATGGAAACACTGCAGAGAATGATTGTGCGATTATACCTAACAACCACCGAGCATATAGTGACGGACTGGTAGAGATAGATGCCTGGCAACACACACATCGAACCACCCACCCACACACACACACACACACACGCGCACACACGCACACACACAGTTTCAAAGTCAACAGTAGAACCAGATGCTGTCTTATTAAACCCTCACACTGTACAACACAGACACTCCGGCTCTCCCTCTTTATCTCTTCCCAACCCTTTCCTCTCCTCTTCTCTCTCAGTCCATCCTACTCCCTGTGTATCTCTCCCTTGCTCTCTACTCCCCCTAACAATCAGCACAGCCCAGCTAATGACAAGCTGCTGATAACAATAGCAATTTGAAACAGTAGATGGCTGCGCAGTATGACTGATGATCGTGTCATAGCTCTTTTCTCGCACACATACATATACCCTGCGGACATGAGATATGTGTGGCATCTTGTATGACCTTGAATTGGTATTATGTCATGTCTGTGCATAATGAGAGCTACTAATGCTGCTTCATGCCTTGAGGAGGGACGACAGGATTGACGAGAGGAGCTGAACGCTGAGCGGGGGCTACTCTGGCTTTTCCATTGTCATGACGGGAGGGGATGACAGCTGACGGGGCATCAGGATGCGGTGGAAGCTTTGTAAAAGGCTTTTAAACGACAGTAAATGGAACAGGGAACACAGCAGGAACACAATGACAGAGAGGCAGATTCAAAGAGAGGAGATGTAGGAATAAACATGACAGAGTGAGAGAAAGAGGTGCAATTGAGCGGGTGATTAAAATGAGATAAATGTTGCATCTGTTCCAGGAGACACAGAGGTGGGGAGACAGTCACACAGGCGCAGACAGAAAGACGTGGGAGGTAAGGGTAAAGATGGAGGATTTTCTTTATTCCATTTAAGGAGGCAAAAATGTGGAAGTTTAACAGCTTTTAATCCCAAATATTTGCTCTGCATAATTGTGCATTACCACTACAGCTGAGACTCAGCGGAGTGATAAATGATATCATCATGCAAGGAACGCTCTGTCAGCCTCTCACTTCCTGTCTCAGTTTGATCTGACCGAGCTGGTAAACTCATTCAAAGTGAAAGTTGTGTTTCTTTCTGAGAAAACACATTTACACATTAGCCTACATGTCAAAAACTGTCAAAACTACACCCCATTATATTCTGATTTGAAAAGCATTTTGAATAATGTGTGTGTGTGTGTGTGTGTGTGTGTGTGTGTGTGTGTGTGTGTGTGTGTGTGTGTGTGTGTGTGTGTGTGTGTGTGTGTAATAATAATCTGTACATTACTAATAATCATTATCATCATTCAATTGGTTTGTTTTCTCAATAGAAAAATACTCATTATTACAGAGACATTGGATGTGATCTAGTAGTACAGCATGACTTAAATACATTTTCTATGCAAGTTTTTCACGAGCTCATTTTCCAAGAAAATTTTAAAATGAGCACTGAAAGAGCAGAAAAGCCTGATTTGGGTCATTTCAAAGTGAACTGGCTCAGACATTTGAAAAGAGAGGAATGTCCGTGTGTCAGTGAATTCAGCACCAAGGACAGAGGCAGAGTCAGAGTGGAGGAAATGATGAATGGCTGCAGTGAGCCATCCAGCCTGAAAAGAGAAGGTTTACAACACATTACCTCATCCAATCGCAGGCAACCGCTCCTACTCAGCACTGACAGCACATCCCAAACATGACACTCTACCTGGACAAGTTCAATCCAACCATCTGTTCTGCCTCTGAGTGGACCTCATTGCACTTTTGACCCCTTAGTGCTTTTCTGACCTTTGTTGTTCCTACATCCCTTTGACAGGAAACCAAACAGATACCAAAACATAGAAAAATCCCTCATTCACAAATTATATAGCATGACAGCATGATGTCATTTCAGTACCATCCTCCTGTTGTCTCCAAATCAATACTATCACCATATTTGTGTGCAGTGCGATTCTACAACTGTGATTTAATAATGTATCCTTTGTCCAGTATGTATACCAGTATGTACCCACACACGGAGACAGTGTCAGGAAAGTTGAGATTCATCCACTCCTGCCAGACACAAATACAAGAAATGGACATTATACATAGTGCTGAAATGATTCTGAACTATATCAAAGCTCTACCTGCTGCAATGTGTTTGCCATAATTACAGTAAAAGATATGGTAAGAAAATGTATAATGTGTAACCGTGATCGAAAACAATGTATTGAAGTTTAGAAATCTAATGAAAATCAGTAAAGAAACGGTGTTGAGCTGAGGTCATGAGAAAAGTGTTAAAGATCTGGTCAGGTCGACATGAGGACAAGAGGAAAGGCCATGCCTCTGACAAAGGCGGTTATTTCTTAACGAAGTGTTATGAAATCGTTAGCCATCATCAAGGGACTATTAATCACTGAATGGAGAGATGGCTGGGAAAATGTCCTCATTTTAATTAAGGACATAAAACTGAGCCACTGTCCAAAGCAAGAGAGTATATAAACCGAGAAGCGCGGACTAAAATTTCTTCTTCCACTCACTCAGGCCTTGAAGAAACACCTGAGACGGAGAAAGTGAGCAGCCTAAACATCACAGAAAGGACATCAGCAGAAATAGACCAAGGGAATAAGAGCACAACAGATTAACCATTTTTGCCAACATGGTGTGGATTACAGTTTGGATATTGGAGCACTTTTGTTCACTCTGCTGGCATGAAGTTTGGACTCTGGGGAAACTGAGAGACCTTGGGCGGGGTTGTGATTTGCCTCAAGGACTTTAAGCAGGAACCAGGCCTCAGCTCTTTTAGATTAATTTGTTATTTACAGTACTGTGATTTTATCAATAAGGATTTTTGATAATGATTGATGGTAACTGAAATAAGTATTACGCTGTATGCTTTGCCCTTGCTAAAGTCTTTGCAATAAAACCTACATAGTATAGTTAAAGTAAAAGTTGTGGACATTGATTTTCTGTCTCTTTGATGGAAGTTAAAGTTAGGTGTTAAGCGTGCGAAATATCTTAAAAGGTTACTCTAGCCTACCAAATTGAAACAGCCCCTCAGGGTCTACCAAAAGCCCCTAAAATCCAACCATTTACAGGCATGGCTGGTGGCCGTATCTGACTCAAGAGATTCAGGCAGTGAGAAGCCAGGTGAGTCTCCTCACTACCAGCTTGAGAAATCCCTATTTAAATCCCCACTTTTTAAGCAACCTTTTTGTAGGTTTAGGGATCTAACCCTTTATAAACAAGAGCTGGTCGAATTCCTCCTGGACAGAGGTAAAACTCGGGGTCAAACACCTTATACCTTGAGAAAAATTGGAATGATACACTTCTAGAGACTTAACATCATTAGTCTAGTACCAGAAAGACTTGTCAATTTGCTTCCACATAGTATAGAAAACATATGCCTTTGACTATGAGCACATACGTCATTTCTTGCGTTGAGGCGCGCGTTAACAGTGATTCTGTTTTCATGTCAGCATGACGCTAATGAACTGTGCACTAGTTATAAAAGAAAATTGGGTCCATTGTGGATAAAAAAGAATCATGATATTGTATGTAACGATTTGTAACAATTTATACGTACTAATCCCTTTATTATTGGCCATATGGGAAAAATAAAACCTCTCCACCTCTCCCCCTTGTCTACACTGTATAGGCCTGTGGAGGATGTGTTGAAGTCGTTTAAAACTGCTCGGCTGTGGATTTGTTTGTGAAGGAGTCAGATTTTTACGTTCAAAAGGATGTGACTTTGTGCACGTTCTCAAGTGCATCTCACTGCTCCGCAAACACAAAGCGACAATAGCTAATGAACTACACAGAAGTTCCACGCGGTCCCCTTTAAGACAGTCATCTTCTTCCCCACAACTAATTGTCTACAAGCTATGCAGTTTGCACACTTTTGATCATTATGCAGCAGTGCTCTTGTTTTACACAACGCACGCACCGCTGAGTCCTTAATGCAGCATCAGGCAGAAGGCACGTAGATGTGATGTGAAAGAAAATGCCAAAGAGAAAAGAGATCAACAGCAGTTGTTTTTAATGTGAATACTTCTGTGAATATTCTCTTAAAACCCCTCATGCTGGTGTTTTCCACACTAAGTTTGGTCAATATGCCCAGAATTAAAAGAGAAGCAGGTTAAAAAGTTGAATTCTTTCATTTAATCACCCACGGAATCAAAAGCATTCCCACAGCCCTTTCAAAGAGTTATCACAAGCTCCATGTCAGACAACCCATGTAGGGGTGGTATATGATTCACAGGGATCAATAACCCACTGTTTCCCTGCACACTCTGTAACAAATGATTAGACTGTCTCTGGATTGGAGCCATCTCAACATATTGGTGGGGATACTTACATGAGCCCACAGTTCATTCAATTACCTGTCCCTGTCCAAACACACTTGCCAGAGCAGCTGTGTATGCTGAGATTTGTTTGCACAGATGATATGTATTGAGCCAAATCCAATTATATGCACTCCCAGCAAATGGTGCTGTAGAGATGACGGCGATAAAGTCTCCAACAAAATAGAGGCGAGCAAGTGCCAGTAATATCTGCTGTTTGCAGAAGATTCATTCCATGTCAAACCTGGATTTTGCCTGAATCACTTCAACGACAGCGTAACAGCGGAGAAGCTTTACTGATGTGGTGAAATACAATCACATACAGTACGAACATGTCTGAAAGGCTCGTTCAGGATCAATAGATAGATAGACACTGATGGTATCTCAACATGGTTTTCCTTTTTCTATTTATCAGACGGGGACACCACCTACGCTGATCACCTAAAACACAAGTTTAAATTGGCTGGTGACTCAGTGGGCCTCTACCATCCCTCTGCGGTTTTGATAGCGCTCCTATGTGGAGCTGCTGGCAATGAGACACGTCTCATTATGTGGAAAATCACCCTGGTTCAACCGATGCCATGCCAGGCAATAAGACAGTCGCGTCGTCTTTCAATGCAATTTAAACGTCTGCGAGACAATTGGAAACAACAGTGGCACTTTAGAGATCACAACCAGAGTGGAGCAAATTGGACAACTGGCTTTTCAAGTCTGTATCGAATGCTCTGTAAAGTTTTAATGTGCCCGTGGAGGGGAGGGAGGAAACACTTCAGAGGAATACATCATAACACACATCCTGGTCAAATTCGTCTCCACACACTCATATTCCTGTTGTGTAGACAGAAATACACTTGTCTGTTCATTAAAAATGCACCCTCTATGACTAAACATTCAGCCTGATATCATTTCTCATCTGCTTAAACTGCAAGAATGTGTGGTAAAACAGCTATTACGGTTTAAAGTTGCCAGTCAAATAACACAGAGAGCAAACTTTATCCCTGCACTTAAGGAAAACTGAAACCATCATTAGTGGTGGCGGCCGTCCTGGCTTCAGCTAGCTTCAACAAAAATTGTGTCCCGACCAAGATGAGTATGACAAAAAAAAACAACAGGAGAGCCGCCAGTGCATGAATGATTCATCAACTATAAAATATTAAGGAGCTGTAAATCAGGGTGGAGAGGAGGCGGAGGAGTAGACCTGTAACTTAAACTGAGCTGACGAGCCCTTGACTAATTAACAACAGAGGAGAGAAGAGAAGAGAGGAAAGAGGTAGAGAGGAAGGGATGAGGTGGAGAGAGAAAGCAACACTGAGCGACAGAAGGACAAAAAAATGAGGAGGAGAGAGCAACAAAGAGGAGGCTGACATTTAAGTGAAGGATAATGAGGTGCAGAAGAGAATAAGGAACAGCAGACAAGGAGAATAAAGGCACAGAGACGATGCGCGGAAAAAAAAAACGGAAGGTAGTTCAAGGTGAATACTGAGAGGGGCTGAACAGGAAGCTCACACGTCACACAATTCATCCTCATATATTTCTGTCAGCATAAACTCCTCATACACGGACTGGATGGTTAAGTGACGTTACAGTGAGGATCGACCTTGTCCCCTTTGCCCTGGTCGATATGCTTCATTCTAGCGTTGATCTCAATTAATTATGAGTAAGAATATCTTATAATGACAGACAACTTGTTTTGGTGTGTAAAATTAAACCTCTGTGACAGGTAGAAACACAGAATTTGCTGTGGAAACTGTGAAGACAAGTTCAAAACAGTCATTTATTTACACTGAAAATCATATAGGAAGACTAAAAAAAACTTGTCCCGGGACTCACAAGAGTCCAGACTATGTGTGTATGAGCAATGATGACGATGTAAAATCCCTAGCCAATTGTTGTACAGGTCCTTGTGCGGAAAACCAAAAATCCTGTAACCCCTTCTGACAAACAGCTAAAAGAATAGTATATAAAAACTGGATTTGTGCTTTACTCAGCTAATGTTTTAAGTGCTGTAGAGGGAATAATAAAAATGTGACTGTGGACATTAATGGGATATTATAATACCGAGCAGTCTGATTCAGTTCAGTTCAGCTGGTTGCATATTAGAAAGGCTATTTTTGCATTTACATTATGAAAAGCTGTGGATGGTACCAGAAGAACTTCTGTTTTTCACTATCCATCTACTGAGGTACCTGGTGTGGGGTAACACACTGCATGCCACTGATTGGTCAGTTGGAACAACCAGAGTCATCTCATCTGCTCAGTATGATATAAAACTTTTCTCTTCTACCTCTTCTACAGTATTTTATTTTAAAGCTACTTATATGAGCACAGTATCGGCCTGATACCCGATGCCAGTATCGGTATTGGTGCATCCCTAATAAAGGAATGAATAAATAAGAAGTGAATTAATTTGTGTCAAGGATTGCTCTTAACTGCACTACAAAGGACTGTTAAATCTCTGAAATGATGCAACCCACCGTTTCTGTCACACTCGCTCACACCCACACACCTTCCTTGTCTCCACAGAGGTCAGAGCCAAATCTCTTGTTAACAAGAAAGAGAGGACCTACGGGAGAGTCCACTATGCACAGTGACAGTGTGCCAATAGCTAGTCACAGCCCATAGAGCCATGTAGCATTCCTGCTAAATCCACTACAACAACTGTTGCCAGGTCCAGAGCAAACAGCCAGCTGCTCAGCTACTGACGGGGTGGGACAAGGACACAGGACCTAACAGCTCTGAATTCAGCGGGGATGGGACTAAAGCCTACCTCTGCTAGATATCAGAGGAAAGCTTAACACCCATTCATTCATTCATTCATTCATTCATTCATTCATTCATTCATTCATTCATTCATTCATTCATTCATTCATTCATTCATTCATTCATTCATTCATTCATTCATGCATTCATTCATTTACATTTAGGGGACTGTAAGTCAAAAGCAACTTACAGTAAATAATACATATATTCATACATTGATGGCAATGGCTGCACATCAGGAGCAGTTTTTGGGTTCAGTATATTGCCAAAGGACACTTCAACATGCAGACCAGCGGATTCAAACGACCTTCCGATGACAAAATGCTGGCTCCAACCCTGATCCATAGCTGCCACCGAGGTGAAACAGGATGAAAGCCTGGAGACGCCTGGCCACAGCACTGACCAGACGAGCTCACCAGCTCTATTGAGTAGACAGTAGGAGGTAGGCCTTTCACTGCTGTGACACATCACTTTCTCCACTGTCACCCTCCTATCACAAAACCTGTCACTGCAACACATCTGCGGCCAGAGCTGGTCGGGGGCTCAATTTCTTCTGTCTGAATCACTGATGCACAGCACAAGTTTTAGCCATTTCACTTCAGATCATTAATTTTGGCATACACCAGTGCATGAAGTCTGATCAGTGTAGAAATACATTGGTTTGCACCACTGTTTGTCCCATTAATATCAATATCAGTGTATGATTTGGAGAACATTTTGCCGGTTTATAAAAGGTTCCCTCCTCTGGGGGGAATCACAATTGATTAAAAAATTGTGAAACTTAACTGTGAGCTGGTTGGAGGCTACATTTATTCAACACAGCTGCCAGAATAAATATTGGCAACTACAGATTCATCAAAACTTGACATCTGTTTATGTTGCAACTTCACCTTTTTTTGGGTTCAGTTTCCTATCTAATGTTGTGACAGTGCTGTGCTTACAATCCGGTTAGGTTTGAGCAAAATCAGTTGGTTGGGGTTAAAACAAGATCAAGATCAACACAGCTGGAAACTGCCCTGCAGTCAAATTACGAATATGATGGTTGAAGTATATTTTCAAACTGCAGTCACTGGGTTAGAAGCCTTGTAACCATTTGCTCCACCACCATCCCATCCACATCTCGATATGACAGTCAGGTCATAAACATGTGACTGTGATAAAAGACATATTGGCATGTACAGTATGTCACATACCAATATGTTTCATTCAGGCGACTGGGCTGTGTTGACTCTTATATGTGATTGCTAACACTGAAGTGTAAATAAACATGTTTATTCACTAATTACATTCTGGTTTCATGACATATAGAATACTTGACAATTTGAACCAGTCCTAATACTGAAAAACTTGAATCTTCAAAAGTAAACTTTCCACCAACTATAAGTGTGTCTTTTTTGAAGCTTCCCAACAATAATCAATTATGATGTTCAATCAATCTCTATTGTTGGTTGTTACTTGCAATTTGTAAAGACATTGTCTTGAGCAAATCTCAGTCAGACAGAGTGACAGTTCATCAGCGACCAAGTAACAATAAACTAAATTACTGCATTAGTCTCATATGTTAAGCAGCTGATGGTCATTAAACGGATCAAATGAAAGATTTGTTGTTTCTTCTGAATGACTTTGAGAGAGTCGGCTCCAACAGCCATGAATCACACTTTCCATCACACTGACGTGTTCCATTCAGAATAGAAACAAATGAATGTGTGTTTCTCCTTTTTAATATTAATGATGTTTGTACGTGTTTGCCTACATGTCTGTCTTCATCAGACTAGTCTGATTAGTTCTTTAGTCACTATCAGTGTATCAATATTAGCAAGCACAGTATTGTAAATTGTCCAAAGATGAGCCTAGACTGGAAAAACAAACAACCCCCCCACCCCAAAAAAAAAAAAAAAATACATGTTTGGATTATGAGCTGCATCTTCAAAAGCTGCTGTCTGGTACCAGTGGCAGAGACATACGCCACTTTATACACTCACCAATCCACAGACAATCTAAAAAGCAGCACACATTTCAAATTTAAATTACTAGTCTGGTAGCCAACTGACCATGTTCAACTAAAATTCACCATGTGTAGTGAGAAGCAATTTATGTCCCTCTGTGTGCTCTGCTCTCATCTTCCTGATGGCCAATTAACAGTGTTTGAGGGTGACAGCCAAGAAAATGTCATTGCATCGTTTTTCTACGAGGACGAGACGAGAGATGGAGCAGCAGGTGCTGTGACACAATGTGACACAATGTGACCCAAAGACTGACTCACATCCAATGACAACCACGCTGCTTTGATCGACAGTGGATCAACTCCCAAGTAAAAAACACCACAACTCTTTTCTGGGTCAATTACTTCTCAAGATGAAGGAGGAAAGAAAGGAAGGAAGAGAGAAACAGAGAGGGAGGGAAGGAAAGAAGGAAGGAAGGACAGAAGGTATAAACCCCAGCATTTGCAGCCCATCTCTTCTCAATAGATCAGACATGCTGCCCTTGTTTCAGTCCTTGCTGTTGTTCCCTCTGGATCTTATTAACGTTTTACCGAAATGCAGCAAACATCACAGCAGCTGGAGAGGCCAACAGCACGAAGGGGAGGAGGGGTGTGATATCCCAAAATTGACTGACACTGTTATCACCTGCCAGAGGGAAAACCTCTGATATTGCAGAGGGTTTGTCAATGCACAATTTAAAGGAACAGACTGAGGTTTTGTGATACAAAGCGGTATCACCATTTCTTGAGTGTTATTTACCAAAGAACATTTTCTGGTAGAAAAGTTGAGTGGAATCAATAAGCTCACCATATATTTTCTTTAAATGAAAGCTGTCTAACAGGCACAGAGCGGTACAATTCAGCATGCTCATCAAAAGTCAGTCTTATGGATGGCTGTTAAGTAACGAGCTGATGATGTGCACATGATATATTCCGTTAGACCTGCTGTGTCAACTGTTGCTTATGCAGACAAAACAACTCTTGACACGTCATGTGTGATCTGCTGTCGCTTGCTGCTGACTGACTCTGTATCCATGGATTAAAGCAGGCCAGCTGCTCACAGTATCAGTTTGTGGTTATTAAAAAAGTATGGACATCACAGCAGGCTGCTGGTGACAGACAAATGGACAGACAGACAGGCAGCTTGACTCAATGACAGGCTGGAGGGCAGGGGTTATTTAGATCTGGCCATTCATGTGTATGTTTGCATATTGACATCCATCTTTTAGGTCACAGTTTGATCTAATTCTCAATTAAAAAAAAACAACGTTTTTTTCCAGCACAGATGAATATACCATTGTTAGACTATCGCATCTGGATTTGTAATCAACAAATAATTGGTTTGGTTTGTTTGTGTTCTCAAATCCATCCTGAGTTTAGCCCTCTTTCCAGACAAACTAATCCCTGGCAAAGTTTTCAGTTCTGTTCAGTTTGTCAATGCTGCCTTTGAATTCAGGTTGTCAAGACTGAACATTCCAATTAAGATATAAGTCATGATACCCCTAGTGAACACAGTACATAGGGGGTGTGCCTGGCAGTGATAGAATGTGGTGAGCACGAGCGACAGCTATCGACTCTGTATGACTGCAGCATGTGCAGTATCAGTGTGTGTGGAGGGAAAATCTTGTGTGAGACGGGGAGAAGGTAAGGCAGACAGAAACGAATACAGATGAGGCATAAAACAAACAAAACACAGACATTTTGAAAACTTGCAGCCTCCAAATCAAAGAAGGTTATTCCTGTTGTCGAGTGAGGCTGTCCAGCATCGTTGACGGATGATCCTTGGCACACGAACCCCAGCTCTCCGGGCTGCACTCTGGAGCCATTACACAGAGATCTATTGGAAAACTGGCATTAAGAATGAATGTAGTGCCTCTGTGTCCTATTAATTAAGCACTGTGTCTATTGAGGTCTGGTAGCAGCCACATTAAATGCAAGCCTAATGTCATCAATCAGAAAGTCAGCCTCACGTGCATGTGCACACCAATACACACCAGTGGAGCAGGACAGCCACAAGACGAAACACTCACATGCATGCTCGCACACAATCCACAAATCACACTTAGTATCTTTCCTTGACTGACCTGATTCCAAGCTCACAGCCACGTTCAACCAGGCCAACAGAGAGTCTGTTTAAAGTTTGCTCGCACGGTTTAAGAAGGTTCACTTTGTTTTATTATGATCTCCGACTGCAGACTTTTTTTTATTACTATCTCTTTTTTTTGAAGGACTGTTGAAGAGTGAAAGAGGGAAAGAGAGGGGATTTCATCGTATCATAATACACATTAAGATCTCATACACATTTGGTCAAAAACAATGGCCTTTTTACTCATTTTGCCTAATACCAAATTTGTTTTTTTTTCTGCTTTGTGGCTGAAATTTCAGAGCATCCTTAGAATCTATTCTTTAAACGTATCATATGGAGTTTTCTTGTAAAACAATCATGTTTCATTCAGGTTGACTCACCAAAACGTGTGTATCCTTGAGGTCAAACACACACACTAATGACTTTGCCTTCCTCATTAACATTAGCAAAGTCGTGGGTTTAACAGGCGTGTCCTCATCAGCAGCAGCTCAAAAAAAGGGATGGCGTTCTCTTCCCTGGCTGCCAGATCGTTCTCTCCACATAGTAGTATTCATGGCCTTGCTCTTCAAGTAACTTCCAGCAACCTTTACGTAATTAACCTTGTTTTTATCTGAGACTAACCTGTACGTCTCATCTCATGCTCAAACACCTCTAGACTCGGCCACCAGCCTAGCCAACCAACGGATCCCTCCTCACCACAAGCTCATCCAAGCCACCGGCAGATTCCCAGCTAGGTCAGCGTCCATCCACTTGCTGTGCTTCCTCAACAGAATCCTTTAAACCCTTCCCCTGCCTTGGTTTCTTTTACTTCCAGGTCCAACAATCTTCTACATGAACTGTAACAGTAATAAGTTTAATGTTTAGAATTCAGTCTCACCCAGTCAGCCTAGCATGTCTATTCTGTTGACAATCTCAATTAGACATAGTATATCCAAGAGCGTCAAAGTAAATTAGCCTATATAACACCACGTGGTGACAGAATCTGTGCTTGTGCTCAATAGTCTCTGGTCAACGTCTGAGGACACTGACAAAAATGTCCTGCATGTGCTGTAAAAATCAGACAGTTGGCAACAGGAAACCAATCAAGTATCCCAGTACTGGCACACATTATGAAGACGCACCCATGTAAAACAAGGCTACATTGTCAACACACAATCAGTCCAGCCTATACTGACTCAGAACTACAGCTGTGAGTCTGTTCAGGACCCATTCAAGCCAGATGGGGGCCATGTAGAGGCCTCTGATTAAGAGAGATTAAACCCTTCTGAATGAGCCCTTATCTTGTCGTCAAAATGCAATCTCATTTCCTCTGCACCAAGATACATCGGATAACATCATTACCATGGTTGTAACCGTGAATTAAAAACTGTCCTGATTACTGCTGAACAATGCTGGGCTCTCACTGCTGCAACCAGGCAAAGTGAATTATCCACTGAATTGGCACATCATCTAGCAATTCTATTGACACAACCTATTCAGTGACCTTTCTATCAGCGGCTGCTTTGACTGGGGCCCTACAGGCTTCAAAGGGGAAATCTGACAGAGAAAGGGCTGTCAGTAGTTTAACTCACATCTCGCCTCCTTCTGCAGCTTGGCAGAATTTCCCTGCTCGTACAGACACAAGAGATGGAAGTGTTGAGAATTATTAAAGAGGGGAAAATCATTGTTTGATTTGACACAGTGTCAAACCCATAGTGCAGTTTTAAACAAACTGATTAGAGAAGTAGAAGTGGGAATTATCTCGAATGTGATGTGTGTTGGGGAAAAACTTAATTCTCCCAGGACATTATGTCTCTTTTTCCCCCCCCCCAACAATGTGCATTTTAGTTTATCGTTGGCCGGACTTTTGTAGACGCTGAAAATTAAACAGCATAAACAGAGAATAAAAGAACTTGAAATTAATTTCGAACATGTTAGCACTGGGCAGAATGTGTGAAAAAAACAGAGGGCGGATGAATATACAATAACTGGAACTGAACTGTCTGGAAAAGAAGCCAAGGGGTTTGAGGGAGCTCCAGAGGAGGCTCAGAGGACGAGGGAGAGGCCAGATAGATCAACAGCAGGAAAATACATTAGAATGTTGCCTTTCAGCTGCTAGTGGCTTCGTTTACAACATCACCGCATCCATTACCATCAATTAAACTGGTGGCCTGGAGGCTCCCACACACCACATTCGGTCAATAAACAATTAAGTACAGGCAAAATAATGGACTAATTGGAAACAGTCGGGGGTTTACATCAGGAGACGGAAGCCAGAAGAAAATAGGAGAGGTGGGACCGAATGTGAAATGGTACAAAGAGGACAAAAGGAAGAGGGAGTCAGAGTGGAAGAAGACAGAGGTGCAAGTGCAAACGGACATTTCAGTAAGAAAAGACTGAAAATCACACTGAATGAGAGGAGAAGAGCAACAATGAGAAAAAGGTGGAGATGAGTTAGTGCAGAAGGGAGTGTGACAGAGGAGAAGGAAGACATGAAGAAACCCTTTTGTATGAAGGACAGCAGGCAGAAATTAGGGAAAGAAGGAAAAGGGAATGTGGAATTTATAAAAGAATGAGAGGAATGAATGAGGTTGTTGGAATGAGGTGATAAGTCAAGGAGAGGAAGGAAGACACGAACAGAGAGTAAGAACTGAATGACAGGTAAAGAAAGCAAAAGAGAGGAAGGACACTGAAAAAGCATCGTTCTCCCAAGTTACAATTTTACAAGAAAGCACAGGAGATAAGACACACTGTTATTCAAAGATTAGTATTTTCTTGCTAAAATTAATTTCTTTGAACGCTCTAATGTAACAGGGGACATCTCCAGGAAAACTGTGTGGAAGCCTGTGAAAGCACACTCAGCGAGAGAATACTTTCTTTTGTTGCATTCAAAAAGAAATGTCTGCAGCAATACAAATGACATTTCCACTCCAATTTTTAAGTCTAGATAGACAATATGTAAATGGTTCCTCCTCAGACTTTCACAAAGAAACCTTAAAACTCCAGTTCCCTCTCTCTTCTTAACAAGAGCATAATAAGTCAACACAGAATCCTATGCAGCAAATGAGAAAAGACCAGATAAATAAATAACTATTTAGAGGATTTCTTTAAAATTTATGCACCTCTGGAATGATGTTGCCCGTCCCGCTCACTCTCACTGGATTACGGAAGTTATGCCATGTTTAAATCCTGAAAACAATTTTAACTCTAGTCAGTCACAAGCAAAACAGCTTTGCGGTCTTTTGTATTGTTTTTGAGACTGAGTGACTTGTGTTTATAACTTAAAATGTTTATCCTTACCATATGATGTTCACTTTCTGTATGCCAAGTTGTTTGCATATGTGTGTATTATGTCAGCTCGTGGATGCCAGGGGCTGGGCTGACAGGCAAAAACAATGTAACTTGTGAAAGATGTTAATTTGTATTCCTCCACACACTCAATAAATAAATGCTGGAAATAATGAAAAAGTAAAGGGCCGCCCAGAGGCTCATGAATATTACCCAAGAAAACCCCGAGCAGATGGAGAATTTTCCTTCATTTTAACATTTATACACCCAGACAAGGGAGTCTAAACATAACTGCTCTTTTCCAGCAGCGACTTGCTCACATTCACACTATAAACACATCAACATCTGCTTGCTGTCACACAGAAACAGCATTACACTGGTGGGCCACCGAGCAGACACTGAAACAGTTGTGTGTGAAACGTGCAAACAAGAAGGAAAGTGAGCAAGGCAGATTAGGCCAGACCGCAACCGAGAGAAAGAGAGGGAGTGTGAGAGTGCGAGCGCAAAGAAAGGGACATAAATTCAAATCAATTGAATAATGAAGGAGTGTTAATGGCCTTCCTAATATAACCAGGCCTGCCATTAGCAGATGCTGGCTGACAATCACCCACAGTTGTATAAATGCTGGCTCTACAAAGCCTAGAGGACTAACAGTAGCTTTACACAGATATGCATACAGGCATACAAAACATCTGGTCGCTGTATTGCACACATATGCACACACACTCTCATACAGTGTCACCACCTCTGCGAGGGCTGCCATCGGCACTGTCTGCAAATAGGATTAATTACACAGAAGACACTTTCTCTCTCAGGCCGTCTCTCGTTCTGGTTGCATGCACAAATGTGACTTCATGTCTGTGAGTCTGCGTGTGTGTTCATACAGCGATCACATCTACATACCGTTCTCAGGGCGCATGGGGTCTCAGGTGCCCTGATCCTAATGTCATTAGAACCATGTCAACACGGTGCCTCATCATTAAACTGCCTACCCAGAACACACTAGGCCAAGCCAAGGTCAGCGGCCACATTCACACCGTGTACGTGTGGGATGCACTCTGTGTGTCTGTTAACATCTGTGTGGTCTGATCTGTTATCCTTCTCTGACATGTGTTATGACCGTGTGCACAGACAGGTCATGCAAATCTGTTGGTAAAATATAAATGAATGTGTGTTAAGTTTTCAGCAATTTAAAAGAGGGAAGTCACATTTTTGACACGGATGTTTATTTAGTGCTAATGTAACAGAAGGCAGAGGCTGTAGAAAGTTTTAATCAAAGGCTCGATTCATGGCTTGACCTATTAGAAAGACTGATCATTTCTGGTCGGCTACATTAAGGAATGAGGGTGTACTGTGTGTTCGATCTCTGTGTAAGCTTGAATAGATGTGGGCTCATGCTCATGTGTGAACGTGGTTCTTGTGCACTTTGGTATGCACACATTGTTCCTCAAGTATGCATGTGTGCGGTTATGTATGCTTAAGTCGTTATGAGGTGTGACACGGCTGAACCCTCACGTGGTCCAGCAGGCAGAGGGATCGATGGAGAGGCTCCCCCTCTGCTCCCAGAAGCTTTCTGCTTGCGGAGCGAGAGCATGGGAGCCAGATTAGCCCAGTGCTAGGATGTGCTCTCATCAACTGGAAAGTCAGGAGGGCAGGGCACACGCATGCATAAGCACACACACACACACACACACACACACACGCACACACGCACACACACGCACACACACGCACACACACACACACACACACACACACACAGTCACCAGTTCCATGAAAATCCAGTAGCCCATATGAAGGGTGAGTGCCTCTCCTTCCAACTGTAGAAGTAAGTCTATGAATATATACTAAACATTACCTCAAATCTTGAAGGGCTTTTTTTTTTTTTTTAATCAAGAAGAAAAATAATCATCAATACCTTTGCCCATAATGTGTATATGTATTTAACAGTAAGAATATTAGACTGCATATCTTAGAATATTAGAATACCAGCTGTATTTCTTTAAAATGCTGGTTACACACAGAGATGGGGCTGGGCAGTGGCCAAACACAATGGACATCGATGAAATGTATGCTTCAGCTGTATTCACACTCAATCTGGCAATGAAGCACCTTTGGATGGTCTCACACTCTAAGTTGCTGTTTGCATACTTTGTTGTCCAGAGATTTACGGACAATAACATTTGATTACATGAGTAAAGTCTGTTCTGTAACCAGATACTAACATACTCTAAGCATACTGCAGACAGGACAGAGGAGGAGAAATTTCTGACTGGATCACTTTTTTTCAATGCAGTAACTCACATCAATCGAACTGTGCTGCTTCAGTACTAAAAAAACGACAGTATATCAGCAAAATTAAATGATTGCTGCCTGTCTGACAACTGTTATTATCTTTGCCAGCATGCTCCTCAAGCTCCTGTTTGTCAGTCTGGAGCGGACACAGGGAGAGGTAATACTAGTGAACGACTCTTTTTTAGTGCTGTTAAAAAACTCCTTTGATGGGTCGTCACGATCTGCCTCAGAACTTGTGACAATGTTGTGCTGTGAGGCATACACAAATAAGAAGTGCTCTGATGTCTGACAACACTTCGCTCTGCTGAGAATACATAATCAACTGTGGAGAGTTTGTCATAATATGTCCTTTCAGTCAGGCGTGGATTTTATAACTACTGCTGGTATGTTTTCTTCACTGAAGACAACTCAGATGGGACTAGCTCATTTCTTTTTACTCAGGGTCAAATTCCCTAGATCCATACAAATAGGAATGGCAAGGGTTCACTTGTCTGGATGTGTCTCCCTGGGTTTCATTCACATTTTAATATAGGTGATAAAAATGTAACAGCATCTCACAGAAACCAGTATGTTAAAGAGCAAACTGTCCAGAAGACACAACAGTCAGTTGGTCAGATTTATTTCAGGTGCACAATCATAGTCCCATGCATTGAGCATGGTCCCAATATGCTTTACAATTGAGAAAATACTTTGGATGAAACACAAGATATCCTTATACATTGCTGTGGTGCATGGCAGTTGATCTATGATCCTACAGGTCACCCTCCATGGTTTGACACTCATGTGAACCAGGGGTGTAAATCACAAGTGTCATCACGCTACAACATTGGCTGATATCCCAGAGTCTCCCACTGTACAGTTCTGATCATATTCAATTCAAGGGCCCTTTGATGAGACCATTCAATCGATGTGTCAAAGGATGGTTTCACTCTAATGTAAACCGCATACTCATTGTAAAATTCAAATACCATCTCGCGAAATAAAGTTTCACTGTCACTGTTACTACAACATTTACCAGTAATAATTACCTAAAACATGACTCAGTGAGAAGTAGCTCATGAGATTGTAAAGTTTGTCTGCTGCCTTCCCCTTGACACAGCTCTGCCTGCTCACTAGAGGAGCGCCAGTCTCCGTGGCCCTGTAGCCTTTGGTGTTGAAAGACTAATGCTTGGTGTATTGTGTATTGTAAGAGCTTATAAGACAATAATAAATCAATACAAAATATATAGTGTAGAAAATTACAGAATACCATACTGCATTGCTGATTAAATTCAAAGGTGTTACGTGCATCCAAAAAGACCAAGAACATTTTTTTAATTAGCACACAAAGTATGTCGTCATAGGACTGCGAATAGAATCAAGAGACTACTGTCATGTAGTATTCAAATTTGCTTTATATATTGGAGAAATTAGTAGTTAATTTACAATTTTTCACCTTTTTTATTTGTTTTGGTAAGTCAAATGAGATTTAACACAGAGCCATTAAAGGCACCACCTGATCCTTCAAAGGTTATTCGGACAGTCAGAACAACTGGCAATAGGTTTAGTGATCCATAGCAACATCCCTACAGGTGCCACACAACACCAGAGGCAATGCTCTGTCACTCCAGCACCAAGTTCAGTTGTTTGGGGAGGCGAGGCAGCAGCAGCTGCCATGGGGCACGGTGGACGGGCCAGAATTATCTGTCAAAGTGACAGTGTGTTCATTCCAAATGAGGTGTGTCAGATGATGTGTGTGAGACAGAATAAACATCATCACTCCACACTGGGGCTCGGTGACACGTAGCCACAGTGTATAATTTCTCCTACTAGAATGAAGATGAAGAAGTGTGTGAGTGTGTGAGGTAGAGTAAGAGAGATGATAAATTCATATTGGATCAAGTATTTCCATAAAATATAACTTTTAGATGGAGATTTTAAAATATCTATTGATGGAGGTAACGTCCTATGAAGGAGACAACGTATTTCAATTGAACTAAATGTGAGTTACCAAATAAATTATAAAAGAATTATACTACAATAGATTTCATTTCTGCTGAAAGAAATCCCCCATCCGTTCAGCCTACATCAAATCAGATTGGAACATGAGAACTGCAGGCTTTTAAGTTTAACAAGTGACTTTTAATTGCCAGTTTCCAATTTGCAAAATGTACTTGTGGAGCAGCTATTGGACAGAAAAGGCTTAATTACAGGGTCTGAGGTGTAAAGACAGTATGTGCCTGAACACTACAGAGAGAGAAAGAGAGAGAGTTGACTAATTAAGTGATATTACATTTCCAGCTGGCTTTACCTTGCTGCACAGCAAACCCCCCAGATACACAGGCACGCACACATGCATGTGCACACACACACAAAATTCATTACTGTGACAGATACTGTAGTAGGTGTGACGGTGGAACAGAGGGACATACAGCACTGACACGTCATGGGACAACTCATGGAAAAAAGAAGGAGAGAAAAGAGAGCAAGTTCAGATCAAATGAAGTCAAGAAGGCAATCAGGAGGAACCGGTCAGGAAACGAACCAGTCATTTATGCACACTGAGCCTACACACATATGCACACACACACATGCATGCATATTTTAAATACACAAGGTAAAACAGCAACCTGTGATATCACCTGTAGTGTGTGTGTGTGTGTAGTGTGCAGCCATAACGTTTATTTTTCCTACACTGGTGTTGACGTATATTGTGATGGCTGCGGCTTGTACTGAGCGCATTTATGTGCGAGTCGTTTTACATCTACCCAGGCACTGAACATTTCGTTTCAACAGAAAAACAAAAGCCTCAGATGATCTATTGACTTCAGTGATGTTCTTTGGTGAAACACTGCTTCTTAAGTCCAGTTAATAAAAGGCGGGATTTCTTTATACTGTACACTACAACCTGTACATGCTCGCATCTTCTATCCAGCACACAGACCTGTGCCAACTGCTCCTGGCCGACTTTCCCTCTGTGGTTTATTTGACTAGCTCTACAGACGATGGATCCGATAGCCTGTCCACATCCATTCATCATCCCGCAGTTGTGACACAGCTCGCACGGGGGACACAGAGGGTAAGCATCAGCGCTAATGTTGTATTCAAAAGGTGGCTCACCATTGTTGGGCATTATCAGATGAGATGCCAACCCATGAGCATTTATCAGACCAACAGTACAAAATGTCAGCCATCGGTTTGACATGTTGTTTGCGAAGAACAAAGTAAAGAGGCGCAGAGTGATGAATGTGACAATGACTCCACCTCCAAATCGCACTTTCTGTTGTGTAAATATGCCAGCTAACAGTCATTAAATATCCATTATTTTTGTTACCGTTCAAGACAATTACCTCACAGAGTCCTTTATTCCTGATTTATTAAGATCGAGAGCCTAAACAAACAAAATAACAATGACATGTTCAGCAGCTGTTACTTCCACCAAAGAGGCTATGTATGTATGTCATCCTTTTTGTTCATTTCTCAGAGAATGATGCATCTTGATAAAAAAAGATCAGTATGTATTTAGTTGGCTTGTGCCTATGAGGGAGTACAATTTAATGTAGATCCAAATGAAAACCAACATCTAGCTTATTTAAATATGTTTTATTTGATATCAGCCTAGGCTTATTGAATTAAAGGGGACTGTTATGTCTTAGCAGAGGTATGTGCTCAACCTTAGTGAGCTCCAATAAGAAAATTAGCTTCCCTCCATGTCCGTTTGTTTGTTTGGTGTCGGTTGGTTTCTCAGCAGGATAACACAAAATCTCCTGAATGGATTTTCATTAAAGTTAGATGAATGATCGGCCTCACCTCAGTTTTTCTCTCACTGTCTCTAATGTTGCAAGATTTTCATTATTTTATATTTTGGTCATTTCTCAGGGAATACTGCATTTTGATTTTAAAATGTTTAGATTTAGATAGCTGATGCAATTTGATGCATGTTAACAGTTACTGCTGGTTTATAATCTAGATTGATTAGGCGATATCAAACTATTGATATTGGATTATGTTTGAATTATCTAAATGGGACTTTTGGGACTTTGTGAAGGTATAGGGACAACTAGAAGTGCCATTATAGTTGTCATCTCAGATTAGCCTGAAAGCATGCTATAATTCACTAATTAGCACTGAATGAAAAAAAAGTAGAGCCAAGAGTGGTGGGGATGTTATTAATTTTGCTGGTATTTAGTGATAAAGAAGTGCTAAATTAACAATTAGACCTGGTGATGGTGATAGGCAGAGAGTTATTGTAATTCATCCGGTCTGTACCTCATTTAATGGCATTCATTCAATGTTCTCACTGAAAAACAAAAATCTGACAACCAGCCTGTTGTCAGATCACTCAGTCTAGAGCGAAGTGGTGGACTGACGGACCAGCTGATCAACCAGCATTTTCACTAGCACAGCTGAACATATCATAGTGCATATTTGCTGTCAAAAATTGTAATAAAAAATAAATAAAACTAAAGATTGGATAAAATGTATATCAATGTGCAATATCATCTGATGATATGATGGATATGATCTATGATGGAACAAGAGGTTTAAGAGGTTAAATTATTTGCCGCCTTGCCTCTTTTACTTAAACTCCATTTCCCATTCTTTCTTTGTTTATTCTACAACCAGGTGCCAAGACGTCTGATTAATGGATAATAGGGGTTGAACTCTCAATGTTGAAGATGATTTAAAGGACCTGTCTCTGAGGCGACCATTACCTCCCACCCCCGGAATAGTTAGGTTGTCACAGAGACAGAAGTGGTCCTCAATTATGGGATGGGTGAGCAGAGGAGCCCAGAACAGTCTTTCTTTCTTTCAGTTTTCTTACAATATTTATCTCTTCTTATTGCTCATACAGTACATATATATATAAATATATATATATATATATATATATATATATATATACACACATACATACATACATACACACCTACCTCGATATATATATATATATATATATATATATATATATATATATATATATATGCATGTATGTGTGTGTGTGTGTGTGTGCACGTATGCAGAATTTTCAGAGCCAATTATCTAATCTGAGAAGTCATAATATCAGATCCATGTTTTCTTCAAGGGCTATATTGGCTTGAAAGGATTGTCATAACTGCTGCAGCTGCACTTCATTCGCTTAAGACAATTTGCCTGGAAATTTTAGTTCAGCACTGGTCAAGATTTCCAGAGTTCACTTTACCAAAAGTGCTGCTTTTCCTTCTGGTCTTTTTGATGAAAAATAATTATCCCCTCTGCCAGACAGGGCCGATATGATTAACCATGGAGACGGAGATAATGCGGGGAGGAAAGCAGAGTAGGAATAAAAGGGACAGCAAAGAAAAGAGAAGTGAGTGGGGGAACAAAAAGAGGCAAAAGCATAGAAGGGATGTGAGAGAAGGACTAGAGAGGCTGGGTTTGAGTGAAGACAAGTGGAGAGGTGGCAGAGGATTAAAAATGCTTGGGGAAAGACAGCCTTGAGTAATTGTAAGACACAGTGCAGTATGGTGGGGTTTGGTTAGGAGCAATTAGAGGAAACCATAGCCAGCACACTTAATAGGCTGGCTGGTGGAGGAGGAGGAGGAAAGGGGGGTGTTAAGAAATAACAGAGAGGAGAGGAGAGGAGAGGAGAGGAGAGGAGAAGAGAGGAGAGGAGAGGAGAGGAGAGGAGAGGAGAGGAGAGGAGAGGAGAGGAGAGGAGAGGAGAGGAGAGGAGAGTTTCAGTCAGTGTACCTCCTGCTTACAGGATGATGTGTTTCTAAATCTCACAAGTCAGCTGGTAGTATTTCCCTCATCTCCTTCTGCCATGACCACAGATGTGTCTCAGTAAACCTTATTGAATCAATTTCTTTCTTCAGTGCTCTTCAACTTAACCCTCTAACCCTTACTTAATTTTCTTTGCTCATTCCTCTCTCACTCTGTTATCAATCCTTTCGCCTCTCTGCTTTTCTTGTTCTCACCTCCCTGAAGATTAGAGGATATCTTTGTGTCTCATCTCTCTCCTCTTGACATCTACAGGTTCCACAGGAGGAAGACAAGCCTTGAATCCTTTTAGCTTTTCCTAACTCTTAACTCCCTAACTCTTCCAGCACTGGAAGACAGCTCTTTGACAAGACTCCTGTTGCAGGACTACTTTCTAAGAGTACAGGACAAGAAAAGACCAGGTCTCTTTGAAACCAAGCAAAGGTTTTGCTATGTGTTGTGTTGCATATGTATAATTACAGGTGGGTAAAAATATCGATTCCTCAGTGCATTGCAATATATTTTTTCCCAATTCAATATCGATTCAGAAAATCCTCTGAATCGATTCAGGCAAGCAGCGGCCTCGCCCGCAACCTCACTCGAGGGTCGGGGGGTGATGCGCCACAGAAACACTGCTGGAGTTGTGGAGGTGGGTAGCCGATGTGTGAGGCTCCGCTCTTTCAGAGACTGTAAACTCCCAGTGCAGCCGGTCTCACCCTGATCTGATCTGACTTGTTCCATGGATACAACACTCCCCCATGAATGCTCAAACAGATTGGGATCTAGGGAATTTGGAGGCCAAGTCGACGTCTCATTCCTGAGGAGATTTTGCAGTGTGCCTACTGGAGTGGCACTGCAATCTGGGACTTCTGTTACCATGAGGCTATGCACCAGTAAATGGTGTTTGGGTGCGTGGTGTATGTCACGGCATTTAAGATGAAGATGATCATGTTATTCACCTCACCTGTTACTCCTTTTAATGTTGTGGAGGTGTACATTTTATCTTTCAACTGACTGCTTGTTAGCCTTTCGTAAGTCCTCAAAAACTGACCTTGATTCTGGTGTCAGACAACACCAGAAAAAAAAGAGGACAGTACAGCAATTAAGGAGATGGTGTAATTTGAGACAAGCTGACGTACTTTGTACAGTACAGACACAATAGGAAGATGTGGCCTGGCTTACACTGACAGAATGATGCATGGAAAAGAGGCCTCAAGGTGTAACCTATAGCCAGCTTACGTGGATTCTGACACATGAATAAGCCATGCTTGTGGTTTGCTGTGAGAAACAGAAATTTTGAAATCAAACAAAAGGGTGCTTCCAAATTATCCCACACCATATGAATTTAACATTCTCTCTCTGCTGCTAACCCTAACCCTACTAATATCACTACTTCTTGCACTTTATTTCCAACAGAAAAGGAAGCGGATCTGCATTCATGTTCCATCGTTCAGTTTTGAAAGTAGTTTCAAACTTGTCTCTAAGTCCATCTAATTGCATTTAGCCTCTCACACACAATCGTGTCTAACTACAAAGCTGCTGTTGTTTTGCTGCCAGAATCTTTATACTCTTTTATGTCAGAACTCCCTCTCCCCCACAGGAATGATCTAGACCAGACTTTTCAATACAACAATTACCTCTGCATCTGCACCAAACATGACTCCGAAAATCAAACAGGCCATGACGTTCAAGAGCATAACATTTCAAGTCTCGACAGTTTGTTATACAACTGATATCTATACCAAAATAATTGAATTACTAATAACAGTATCAGCAAAAATGTGCTCATTAATCTAGAAAAATGTGTGTAGTTTTCAAAAACGGTTTGCCAAGCATTACAGTTGAGCGTTTGAACCTCAGAAGGGAATTTCAATCAACTATTCCTTTAAAATCTATGAGAAAGCAAATTGTCATTGCTTACATGTGCTAACAAAACAATGTACTCATAATATTTTACATCTACATACACTGTCTAACATGCTGTACAACATGTAGAAGAGTTAGCAGAATAGACATGATCACACACTGAAATGTCAAAGCCATTTAAAGACTTATTTTATCTGTAAGAATTGAGAAAAGATGCATTACTAAAAAGAAAGAGTCAGAGCATGGCACAATGAATTAACGGATCTTGTTTCACACACAATTAGAACACTCTCTCTCCCCTTTCATGCTCCATGAAGTACACACACATGCAACCCAAACACACACACACACATCATTGAAACATAGCCATATTCAAATACAAACACAGTCAGACAGACACTCGAATGCATGTGCACTCACAGCACAGTGAATTCAACTCATGAGTGGTCAGAGATATTAAGTAATTGCCCTGCAGTCAGCAAAGGTTCATGACAAGGTGAACAGATTCAGGTTATCTGCATGTCTGAAACCATCTGGAATCATGCCTGTGTGTGTGTATGCGTGTGTGTGTGTGTGTGTGTGTGTGTGTGTGTGTGTGTGAGTGTGTGTGTGTTTGTGTGTTTGTGCGCGTGTGTGTGTATATATAGGCATAGTTAGCGTAGAACTGGAACAATTAGTCAGTTAATCAATAAATTAATCAACTGAAGATTAATCTACATTGGGAAGTCCCAAGCATTCTCTGGTTTCAGCTTCTCAAATGAGAGGATAGTCTGCAACTAAAAGTATTTGAAGACTATTTTCCTTTAACCTCCCCCTGCCAGCCTTAGATCATATCCCTCAGGATCCGTCTCTCTCAGTCTCCCTACTGTCTTGATAAAGAAGACAAATTAAGACTTCACTGCCGGCCCTCATTTGACAAACTGAGAGCTGAGAGCGAAGACAGTCTCCCTAGCTTCTGTGTAATATGAGCCATAAGAAGTAGGGGGCATGGCTTAGCTACACCTGGCTGTCTGTGGTGAATAATGCATGTGAATGGGACCCCAGGCAACAGAGCTCTCAAGTGTGGTCACTGCGCCGGGGCCACAGGCCTAGCGACAAGCTGTGATAGGGTTTCACATGGCATCAAGGGTTATCTGTTGATCCGAAGTCAGCGGGTGAGCTGACCAGCACTAGGGTTTCACCTGGCGCCCTGGGGTTATCTCACTGACACGGAGTCAGGTTCAAGCATGACGGTGTGGAGTGTCCCCAGATTTAGGATAAGTGGTTTTGAATGCAGGTGGAATCCCCTCAGGAAATCAACAGGGATGCCACAAGTGTATAGATATTTTTTTTTTTTTCCTCTCTATCACATTGTGGATCCAGTATGCGGTGATGCGGCTGATGCAACTGGGAATAACAACTAAAATGTGTTTCTGTGGTGTTCTGGCGGCTTCTGTGATAGCAATTTTCCTGTTAATGATAATGCGATAATGTTACTGATCACAAGCATGATACATAATTCAGAAGTTCCCAAAGTTATCCAAAGACAGGTGCGTTAAATATGATTCAATGGATGTAAATCGACAAAATCATGTGTATTACAGTTCATTTTATATTCAATGACATGAATGCCAGTTTGTTGCAAAAAACAGCTTCTGTATAACAAAGATAAAATGTACTGTAGCTGTGTTTTCAGTTTTCGCCTCTGCTCAGTAATCACGCTTTTCCCCTCCCTCCTCCTTTCCATTTGCCTCTGTTCTGTCCATCAACCGCTCTTTCCATTCCCTGCCTCTTCTCTCTGAAGAGCACTACATTAAGTCCTAATAACACTGGAAAAGACATACTACCTAATAACTTGAGTCTGTGCAAGTGCCATTTGTCCTTTCGCTGCATCTTAAGGGCTCAAATAAATATCACTGCGACCACATTAGTGTGATTGGCTGGATATTCAAAGCCTAAGCAACAGTGAAAGAGGTTGTCCCCATTTCATCATTATTGACAGTTGTTTTTGTCACGGTTTTGTGCGTTCAAAGGATCTCCCCAGCGTAATATTACAGACTAACACTGTCAGTGTGAATCGACACAGTTACAGATTCAAACATGGCCATTTCAGTAGAGGAAAATGAAATGGAGATACTAATGTTCACATAGAAATATACAAATGCACGAGAACACCCACAGACACATAAACACACACACACACACCAAACTGGAAAAGCAATGAACCAACAACATGCTATAAACCCATATGTACAGGCGTAGGCCGATGCTCTCTCTCTCTCTCTCTCTCTCTCTCTCTCTCTCTCTCTCTCTCTCTCTCTCTCTCTCTCTCTCTCTTTCTATCTATCTATCTCTCTGTCTCTTTATCACCCAGTTTTTCTCTCTCACACACACACAGACAAAAGAACAAGTGCAAACCCAAAATTTCAGACACAAAAACACACACACGCTCACACAGACACGCGCACACACAAACACAGGTATGCACACACGAACACATATACTCAAGAATACATACAAAATTGAGTTTGCTGAAGCGTAATAATGCTGTACGTGTTCAACATCATTAGTTGTGCTGGGTTATTAAACATCCCCCCTCACAGACTTTCACAATAATATGTCAACACCATCAATCAGCTCTGCAAACATAAGACTGTGGCTCTCAGTGGGGTTCAGAGCAACACTGCCAGCCATCAACTTATGGTACTCGCTTCTGCTGGCTTATCCCAAATGATCAAATAGACTGCAGAGAACGCATCACAGTACTAGTCAAATACAAATGGTTGCCATTAACCAAAACAGTACCACTCATACGTTGGGAGAAAATAACGGATCATAAGAAATGACATAAGGAGCAGAGAACAGGGAACAGTTCAAGCATACATTCTTGTAAATTATTACAAGAATGTACAGCTCTACTTAATGCTGTAGAATGCTCCATTCCCTTGAACGAGCCTTCCCAACGTTTGGCAGTCAATTACGGTAAAAAATAAATTGTAAAAAGACACACTGTGTGAAGTTTTTTTGGGTTTTTTGGGGGGTTTTTTCGTGCTGGCAAGTAGCTATGTAATAAGCAGGATAATTCATAGAACGGCGGTCATTATCAGGAAAATAAGTCCCGACAGGACGAACTGGACCCCTATGCAATGCTAAGGCGTCCTGTCGGGACTAATTTTCCCGATATTATCCCTTACTAAAACTGATGGAAGCAGGTACACTTAAAACTGTAACTCCTCAGAACCTCAGAGGGAACAGAGTCAGTGCTCCAGGGTCAGCATTAACTTTGAACTCACCAAACCCGGATGTTCAAAGGTCCCTTTGAACAGAAACATTTTTTTTTGATGAAATGTTTGACTTTTATTCTGTAAGATAAAAAATTCATCATCACTGCACCTTCTCACAAGCTCAAAAAGGTACCTGTGATAACCCCCACCTCCTTTTGCTGCCCGGCTGGCTGCTGGTCTTTGTTTTTGTGGGCCACAGAGCCGGCCCTGGGCATAGGCAGTATAGGTCAATGCTAGGAGCGCCGTTATCCGCGGGGGGGCACCGAAAATGGGGGGAGAATATAATAATGAATAAAAAATATATATATTTTTTGCCAGTGCTATTACTACTATTATTTCTAAATATTATATAAGCCTACAGGAACATAACGTCATAGCAAAGACGCACTGTACCTGTCCTCTGTGAGGGGGGCGGGTCGAGAGGCCAGCTGCCTGAATCTGACCTGACCGAGACCCCAAGACCAAGAGAGAGATTTACTGACACTGTAGCGGAATCACAACGTCCCAAAGACTGAAACCATCCAGCGCCCAGTGAAGGAAAAGAAGGAAAGTAGAGGAAGAAAAACGTGAGGAAGATACAGGTACAGTAACATCAATGTAATGAAGCGAATGAAATTAAATAGATTAATGATCGTAGTTACCGTTGCTGGAGCAGAGTATTAGCTTGCTAGCTTACTTCGGACAATAGCAGCATTGTTTAATAATCAATAAAAAGCTGAGTCGATGTGTGTTAATGTTACTCCACCTTAAATTCATCAGGGACATTTGGAAAGTTAACGTTAGGCCTGTTCAGGTGTTATCTTACATGTGTCTTTCCTGATTGTATGTCAGTTAAAATGCTGTTAGTTTTCCATCCCCTTTGTAATAGGGTCGTTGTAAGCCTTTGTTTATTGTGTCACAGTTTATGTTTGTTAAGTTTACAAGTTTACAATAGTGTTAAAATGCAGTTAAAGTGCATTACTGTTAATACCCCACACCTTAGCTTTCCCATATCAATCATTTTAGTTTTATGTATAGCACACATCAAGCATCTGTTTTTTGTTTTTTGTTTTTTTTTATTAAAATGTAACATGCAGTGGTCACATATACTTCCCTTTTCTCTTCAGATGCACTTTTAAAATATTTCACCACCAGCCCAGTGACACAGCATCAGGTGCTCCTGTCCCTCTACCTCAGCACAGCAGGGTGACACAGCATCAGGGCTAAAGGCTGACTGGCCATCTCTTCTAACTGACAAAGTAAGATGAGCGTTAGTTCACAGAGGACCAGTTCAAATAAAAAAGCAGTTACACATTTCCCAAAAACAAAGATGGGAGAATGTCAACATGACTTTTGCAACAGATTCTTAATCAGTGCTGAATAAATCAAAAGAAGCTGGCTGATGTACTCAAACAAGAATGATAGCTCGCACTGCTTCTGCTGCTAAATGTTTTCTCCAATAGAATACAGACTTAATAAGGAAGAACTAGAGGACTGGAAAAATGCAAGCCACTTGCTGAAGGTTCATGAGGATAGCTGGGAGCACAATACCCACATGGCAACATGGAGGGAGTTGAAGGTTGTTTTGCAATGCAGCTGACATTAGATAAGTGAGAGATGGCACTTCCTGAGGCTGAGAGATGCACAATGCCTTATTTATATTGTATTTTTATCACTTATTTCTTTCTTCAGTTTTTATTTGGTGTGATATTTTTGACTTAAAAGAAATAAAAAGTTGAATACATACATGCAGTTTCTGTGTGAGCGCATGAACACTGATTGTGAAATTGACTGCGATGCAAGGGGGCGCCGGCTAAGATCTTGCCTAGAGCACCAAATTACTCAGGGCCGGCACTGGTGGGCCAGTTGAATCCAGTAGAACAGGAGCACACCAAACCTTTTCTATAATAGAATAACCCTGCTCCCTTAGCTCCACATACATCTGTTTTTGTGCTTTCTAACTTTATCATCTAACTACCCTTGCATTAAAGTTACACCTCATAGCACTGTTTATCTTCTAATATTCTGATTGTAATAAGTGCTATATAATAGGCCACTGGAGTTGTTTCTTGAAAATGTTTCATCTTCAATTCAGGAAGTGGCTCAGTATTATTGTGATGATGAGATGCTGTTCTGACCAGGCTGGACCACAACAAAGGGAGGGGTTGAGGGGCAGCGCTCTGCTAATGTTACAGACAATTTCCTTGGGTTGTGCCACTTGGGAATGAGGGTCTATGTTAACTCTGATTGAAATCAAACTAATATGCCAGCAAATAAACCAGACCCACAATACTAATGTACTGTATGCAGCCATAAACAACATTAGTGCCCTTCCTAAGTGAAACAACACAGAGGGTAAATGTGTAATGAATGAAGCATCAGCTATGAAGAATAATGGTGAGTGACAAATTAGAGCGGGACAGATGAATGGTACTTTGAGGAGTGCCTTCGATTTTACCCTCAGAATGAAAGCCATAGGGAGGGTGGTTATTCAAACCCACACACTGCTGTGGTTCTCTGGCACTCTATAAGCAGCAGAGGATCCTACCATTCCTGGAAATGTACCACTAATGGCGGACAAATAAAATACGTTGACAGTTTATCATCAATGGTGAATATCTACAATAAAATTCATATGACCATGTACGATAGTCTAATTTCTTTTTAGAACATTCAAAGGATACTTCTTTAGAATGTACATATTAGTCATTAGGTAACACAACTGTGGTTCAGGTATAGCTGTGGCCATCTGAATCTTTGGCAAATGCTAACAATTAGGGGTGGAAAGGTTCATCAAAAAACCCTGTCCCGTTTGGTACACTTGTCACGGTTCAGGGTGCATGTGTAAAGTTCGGTTCATAAGCACGCGCAAGTTCTTTTTCTCATTTACTAACAAGGCGACGTGTGTACACTCCAGAGCAGCAGATGGCGGTACTGAGCTGGATGCCAACCACCAGTAAACAAGAAGAAGCGCTACTAGTCAGCTGTGTTTCCAGCATAGCGGCTCGCGGGCTAGCTTGCGAGCTTCGATGCTGAAAACACAGCCGACTCGTCAGAGCAGGAAAGCGCAAACAGCCGGCTACGTTCTGAATGAGTAGCAGACGAGTGAGTGAAGTCTCTGGGTTAGACTTCCTCCAGTCAGCGCGAAAACCATGACCACAAAACCGTGATATGAACCGAACCGTGGATTTTGTGAACCCTTCCACCCCTAGTAACAATGTTCACAAGCAGTTTGGATGTGAGCTGTTATCAACATATTAAGTTTTGTTCTGAATGTCGGTGCAATTCTAGTAAACAAAGGTACTTAGCAACTTTTGGCCTCTGCAGATACACTGTTTTTTCACAAGAAGAGCGTATTTAGTACACATCACACAAAAGAGATCCAAATTGACAACTACCACTAAAATGACCTTCCTTCAAGTACAACAGTAAAAGGCGGACACACTGAACATGCAGTCCTTGTAGTGAAAGGTCACTGAGCCTATTTGGGACTGAAAAGATTAACAGAAAAACAGTTAGGGATGCAACACAGTCTGAATACACAAAGACAATCATCTTCATCTGCCTCCCCCAATTGTGCGCACTTGTGTAACTGAATGTGATTATGGGAAAGAGACAGGAAAATACAGCGAGGGAGTCAGGGGGGAATCCTTGGCCTCTGTTTTACATCAGCCAGTAGTTTGAGAGACATACACACATACACACACCCACACACACAAACATACATTTAGACGCGTGCACACACACATACGTATACGCAAACACACACACACACACACACACACACACACACACACTCAAGGGGGTCTTGGGTATGCAGTCAAAATTGTGAGGAGAGCATTTGTTTAGCCACACGAATACACACCAAAGAGGAAGCAATCCATTTCCTCGGCCTAATGTTTCTGGAGTATCTTCAGTGAAACATCTCTGCAACAGTTCAGTGTTGAAGGACTCACATCTGATTAAAACGTTCAGTACTTTCGGTATAGCTTCATATGCACATAAACATACAGATACAAGTGCAAAGAAACACACACATCTCTCTATAAAAGCAAGGAATCTGTGTGTGCGTGTGTGTGTGCGTGTTTGTGTGTGTGTGTGTGTTCCCCAAATATCTCTGCGGGTCAGGATCAGACAGACCTGAGAGTTTCAACATGGCTGCTGTTTGGTTCAAGGGCGTGCAACGTCAGATTTGTTTGGACTACAATGATACCGTTGATAAATTATTTCACCACATTCACGTGCGCATCAGAGCAAATCACTGCAGAGCTCATTTCCACGACATACCTTAAGAAACAAGCAGATTTATTCTTGCAGCGGTGCGAGCTGGACCAGGATTTTGCCAGCGGTCCGGTCACGTTCTGTGCATCTAAACTGACTGTTGTAGATTAATGAGACTAAACGAGTCTGGACCGAGTCTGTCCGGGTCTGAGGTGATCCGGAGATGCGCAGACAACAAAGTGGAATCTGAATCTGGATGTTCGTGTGTAGCTAGCTGCTAGCCACTAGGCCACCCACACGGCCCAAGTCCCGAGTCGACGGACGCACCAGCAGGTCCAAAGCCGGACTTAGGGTAAATAATGTCCGCCACGCTTTTTCGCGAACATTGCCGTCACGTTTGCTTTGTGTCTGGTGCAGGAAGAAATTGTAAAAACGGGCTTTTGTCACGAAAGTGTCCACAAGCAGCAAGTTTGGTTGCTGAGGAACAGGAAGTTGTGGGAGGGATGTAGGCGGATGAATAACAGGCAACGACAGTCGGTGTCGAGACAGCAATATTGAGAGTTGAGAGATTTATGACATTTAGAATGTTTGGAGTGTATAGTTTGTGTGTTGTGTAGTGTTTGGTGTAATGTGTTTAGAGTGTAGTGGAGTTCTTCGTTTTTTTGTTTAATGAGTCAAAACAATGAGGAGATGCTGAATGTGGAGCAGGCAGTGCAGCTCTTCATTCAGCTGGAAGGAGCTCAGGCAGACCTGAGCACTGCCTGCATTTAAATGTAAATAGTTACATATAACTTTGTAAATTTTTAAAATGTATGCACATATTTAGCAAACAACAATTTATATTTGCATTTTAAGTAATAAAAAATGGCTTGTTAAACATATTTGTGGTTTTCACAGTAAAAAAATGTAACTTTTTCTACTCAGACTTTATGTTTTTTGTGATTTTAGGTCCATTGTGTTAATACAGTAATCCAAAATAAAAAAAATAACTGTACAGTCACACATGTGAGGTTGTGCTGAAAATAATGAAACCAAGTAAACAGTTTTTAAGGTGAAATATAATGGCAAAATCAAAAATAGTCAAAAATGGTCAAATATACCCTGGAATGTTGGATTTCACAACAAACCTGAAAATGCCTTAAGTCCCACCTTCAAACACAGCCTCATTTGACCATCCATGAAAAAGCTACTTAACCTCCCACTTTTCTATAGGAATACATATTTCCTACAGGCAATGCACTAGTCTGCCTGAACATAAAAAACAGTATTAAGCACAAAAGGATGCACACTCTTCCAATTCTCATTATACACACTTGAATGCACACACAACACAAACCTTAAAATGTATATATCCCATTCCAAACGGCCTCTTTTTAATATGACATATTACTCTGTTTACCATTCTTATTCTGCCACAGTGCCATTTCCTCTCTGCGTTTAGCAGCATGGAGCGGTGATAACAACTGAAAGAGCCAGGCCATTTGAGCACTTGGACCACTGACGAGAATGAATCACAACTGATGGTTGTATTAGGGCTCACACTCTACAGGAGGGGTTGATTGACAGGTCCTGATGGACTAGTGCCATGTAGGCAAATGAAGCAATAAAGCTATAAGAATGGACCCGCTCTACCTATTCACCCTATTACTGTCTGTAACACGGCTCCGTCTATCACTCTTGAAAAGATGAGTGCCATGTTAGGTGAGCTCAGCTGGCACCATGACAGGACCCATATGCCTCCTCAGAACAGCAACTAAAGCAAAGCCTAAAGAAGTGTATGAGAGGCAGGCACTGTATGCACCAACACAACATAACCAGCGGTGTTCCATGCCAGAAACCACTAGCATAACTCTAAAATGATCAGTTGATTATTTCAGTCAATACAAAGAAAACTAAACTTTTTTTTTTCTACATTAATCAGCTGCAAACCAATCAGAAATAAGTATTAGGGGACCAAACATGTGGACTAACTTTGCTCAGAGATCCTTCTGGCCTTCAACTATAACAAGGTTAAAAAAATCTTTACGACATGATGGTTGTGTCACTTGTTCTTTGGCTGACAATGACACAATATCGCACATCAGCAAACAATGGCATGGCAAATTGAACAGGATGAATGTTGTTCATTGTACTCCAGCTGTTTCAATCTGATATCAGACTGGTTTCTGCATCCACGTCAGCAGGCGTCAAAGGTGAGTACTGACATATACAGTACAGGACATCTGTATTCACCACATATACAGTAAGATACTCATAATAAAATGCTTTAGAACAGGCTTCCACTGTAGTCCTGGATATGGACCAACAAGCAAGATGGACAAGCGTTGCATAGGTTAACAGGACCATAATGGAGGGAGGCAGACTCACTGTAGCCATTAACACAGTAACAAAATATCTGTCTATCACCCTGTCTGTCATCTATCATGTCTGGCTGGCTGGTTTCTGGTCGGTGTGTAGGTGTGTGATTAAAAGAGACTCGGTGAGTGATCTGATGTGTACCATTACAAATAATCGTTTTATGTCTAAGTCTTTTTTATTCCACCTTAACTGTGAACCACCCCTTCAACCTCTATTGTAACACCTGCTGCATTGCTTTGTTGACGATGCTCAGTGACTGGAACATGGACTGTGTCAACCATTATAGCTACGATCTGCCAATTTACTTGTTATGCTCATGTGCAAAACTCAACTGACTGAGCTGTATCCAAGCTGGCTGCTATAAAGACATAAAACCACCCACAATAGGTTATTTTATGGTGGTTCAAATCCACATGAAAAGTGAGAACCCTGATCTTCAAGAACATTACCATGAAGTAACACTTAAAACATTGCTTTCACAACTGACTACTTGAGAGCGAGCCTGTTTGCTGAGGTCATGATTATATAAATCTATTAAGATTAAGATAGATGTGAGGTTTGCTCACCTGTCTCATCCAATAACTGTGCCATCAGTCAACACACTCAACACACTCTAATTGTTAGGCGAGTACAGATATGATTATGCAAAAGTTCTCTTGAAAAAACGTTTCAGCTCGAGATATGAAAAATTGATTCAGAACCAAAGGCAACTTTACTGGCAGACCTGTCAACAAACTACTATGTTCGTGCTCTCATGGGAAATATTACAAACTTTAATTCACAAACACAGGCGCTGCTGAAAAATACTTTTCACAACAGAAATATTCAAATCAGGCCCGAGTTGTGTGCGTGCTTGTCTGTATGTGTGTGTGTGTGTGTGTGAGAGAGAGAGAGAGAGAGAGAGAGAGAGAGAGAGAGAGAGATTACAACGAGGCATTCACGTGGACAAGTGGACAGGATACCCCTATTCATATTTCAGTCGAGGTTTCCACATGCATATACACACTTTCCACTGAGACTTTCCACAACAGTCTCTATCTCTGTTGCATGCACGTGCACACACACACACACACACACAACTGAATTTGGAGAGTGAGAGACAGGGAGAAACATTTACATAATGTATACATGCAAATTCAGATCAGCATGGTGTAGCAAGAGGACTATCAGAATAATCAAAATGCAAGGAGAGCTTCTTTGAACCTCTGTACTGATACTTCTCTGTCATATGATTGCGTATAAAGCCGCATTCTGTGGCCTGAAAATGTTTCGACAAAACCTGGACAGAAAGACAGTAAAAGATACAGAGGTGCAAGAAAAAGAGTTGATACCTTTTCTTAAGGGGGGATTAAACCAATTGTAAGATCACGACTTGAGAAATACAAGCTGATTTTAATGTGTGCAACCAGACTTTTCTCTACTGTTGGGACACAGTGCTGTAGCGAGAGGTCTCCTGTTCTGGTAACTTTGCTGGCAATGGTGGAACAGGGAAAGCTACCGATTCCAGTGCTCCTGGTGACAGTTCATACTAGCAAACAGACCAAACGATGAAAAACACTTGAAGACAGCGGCAGTGAGAGCAGAGGGGAGGGAACCGCTAACTGCAAAATGGACAGAAGCTTTAGCATTGATTTGTGTCCACTTTAGCTGTAACAAACTGGGAAACCATAGTGCTCCCTGCAGCACTATGCATGGGTAAGCTAGCAAAGCCAACTAACCCTAAACCTTAGCCCTGAACATGTTGGGATAAAAGGAGGGCTTTTGTTGATTGTAGATCAAAGATATAGAATAAGTAGCTGCCATGTTGGAAGCTATCACCCCATTGATTCATAAAAAAAGTTATTCACTGGGAGCATATGCCAAAAAAGCAACGTGCCATCAAGATTAATATTTTGTAATCATAAGAGCAACACACCACAAGCACACACACACAAACACACTGAACTGACACGTACCCCACAAATGTATCTGCTGTACAAATGCATGACTGAAGGTTTTATGTGTTTAAAATCTTTGTACCAGAACCTGAGATGATTTAGGATCAATGCAGTTGTAAAAATATTTCTTTACAACACATTTCCTTTACGGGTGAAATGTTAAGATTAGTTCTTAATAAATGCTCAAAGTGACTTCTTTCCATTTGTAAGATCTGCTAATTTAGAGAAGAAGCGCCAGTGACCATCCGCATGCTGAAGGAGGGTTGCAGAAAACCCAGGGAGCGAATGAGGTAGAGGGCATAACTCAGAGTGACGAAGAGGAGACAGAGGCAAAGGCTCTGGGGTAATAGACTAAACCAGCTCACATATTTTAAGCTAGCCGAAGGAAATGAATATTGAGCATGCACATGCACACACAGAGACACCTCTGCGGTTTGTTCGAGCCAAGCCTCATTCATATAAGCACATAAGCTCCTGCATCCACCCAGTAATGTAAAGTTAAAGCTTTAAAGGTTCTTTTTGTCAGTGTCTCTACATGTATCTGATAATATTTCAAATTCTACAGCTGAATAATCTTTTGTATTATTAATATAACTGATGTTGGGTTAGAGACACAAGTATATTCATATGTGGTTATATAGAGAAAAGTGCAGTGTGGAACATAAGAGCAGATTACACCTACATCTGTTGTATGACATGTAGCAGTGTCCCCTAGGGAACACGTGAGAAAAAAATTCTGATGAGCTACATGTAGGAAGAAAACAAAATATGTCGCACAATGGTTGGATATTGTTTAGGCACATTTAAGCAAGATCCAACAAGCAAGGACTAAAAGAGGCAATGAATCTCTTGGCATATACATGAGGTTGACATTTACACCAAATCAGGTCAGCTTGGCCAGATTTCTCACACCACAGATTTGGTTTGAGTCAGACTTCAGTGAAAAGCTAGTTATGAAAACACAGCGAGGAAGTCATTGCTGTTATTAGTGACTTGTATTATTTGGCACAACAAAAACCATGTGCTCCATCATTAAAGGGCTTGGGGTTAGGATCTGAGCGATAATTTACTCTAGTCACAAACAGAGACAGTGTGATTTTGTCAGAGCAGCAGTTACTTCCATCTAAGACGGTAACAAGGCCATACTGTATCTAACAACCTTATCACGCACAACAATCATGAATAGTGTTGTTAAACTTTCATATAAATATAAATGATCTCAGATATATATTGGCATTGCCTTGACTTTGTGTATGGAGCATCTGTGCAAAACGATTACAAAGGGTGTCCCAGTGTGAGGGAGGGAGGCTGCGCAGCCATCGGCCACTTTCAGAGCCAAATTCTGCTGATAATGATTGTATGTAAATTGTTCTATCAGCCGCCATTACCTGTGGCTTCAAACTGAGTGAGAGATTTTTATCTGCTGATTTCCCTCATAACAAGATTACCAGTATATTTGAATAAGCCATTTCCCAGGCAAAGATTAAACTGACTTCTTAAATAGACTTAAATTTGTTTTTTCAGCCTCAACTCAATGGTGTCTGTGCTGTATACTTAGCATGGATATTAAATATTGTTTCACACCAAGAAAAAAAAACACAAACACACACACACACACACACACACACACACACACACACACACACACACACACACACACACACACACACACACATTACTTTGGATTACCTAGAGCAAGTGTGATTGCAGATGCCTAGAATGATTTGGATGGTGCAATGGTTCTATTGCGTCTTTGTTCCTACTGTGTGTATGAGTGTGTTTGCAGTCTGGTACAGCACACTGGGTGACTAATGAGGCGGACACACAATGCAGCGCTATCACACTTCGACGTGTCATGATTCATTATTTAGGTGTCATCAAAAAGTAAGGGGGATATGCACACACATTTACACACATAACCACACTGTGAGCTTAGCACACAGGCCCCAAGGGTTACGCAGACAGAGTAGAATTGGAGCGATGTGTAATTTGATCCTGATGCACCTCAATTTGGTGCTATGTGATCTAATTCAGGGTGTTCCTGAACACATACTTCCCAGTCCCAGTGAACTTGTACTGAAGGTTTAATATTACATGAAGAGTGTTTTAAGGTCCAGTCCATGTACTAGTAACACTGTTGGTCTGAACAGAGTTTCCTATCAGTCACCTGTTCTCTCTCTCTCTCTCTCTCTCTCTCTCTCTCTCTCTCTCTCCTCTCCCCCTACCACCTCCCCATCCTCTTTCACCATGAACTAAAGATCAAGTTTACTTCATTATTGTGTCCATTTGTGCTGAAACAAACAAAAAGCTCTCTATCCCTCTTTTGAAAATGGACGCCTGTCCTTTCAGATAAAAACAAAAAAAAAACCCTAATGTAGCTTGTTGTTGTGTGGGCGACAGCTGACAGCATTAGTCGTGTTTGTGTATTTGTACGTGTTATGTGCTCTTTGCTAGAGGTGGGATGATCCACAGCAGTCATCGGTGTAGAGTGCTAACCTCTCCAGAGAGGCTGCAGGTCTCTAAGTGCTTTGCTTAGCTACTGCTGCTAGGCAATCAAGAGTCCCCATAGTCGCACAGGACAGCCTGCTCCTCTGGGTTTGCTGCATTATCACAGCACAATGCTGTTAGGACACTCACATTGTCTGATACACAACTGTTAGACCTCAAGATCCGCAGCACACTCAAGACGTCGCTTCATAATGCCAGAGGGAGTTTCCAGCACAGTCACACAAGCTGGAAAAAGAAATGCTTAACTGGTGAGGGTGGGGAATGATATTCCAGACTTACCCTTGGGGTTTAAAGGTTTTATGGCAGGAAACTGCTGGTCAGTAGTGTACTGTAATAGGTCACCTGTAACCAGGTGGCCTATTATTTAATTCAGGTTTAAAAGGGATATTTTATGAAACACACTCCAAACAGCCATGGATCCTCTTGAGAGTAGTAAGCATAAAAACCTTTTTTAATTATCATGAACAGTCACCAAGCCATTCTTAAAACCCTATACTGTAGCTTCAAAACATTCAAAACTGTTTTGCACTAAAGATTTACCCTGAGTTCAAGGCCAATATCCAATGCCAATGCAGGAGGTTTTTGTGACATTCATAAAGCGCAGCTGTTAAGGAAATTAAGACTAGTCGTGTATCAGATGCAGACCCACACCAACCTGAGTGCTACCCAATGAGGCCAACGGCAGATTTTCATAAAGTTGAGATAAAGAACATGGCATTGTTGACACAGCTGCCTCCTCCCCATGGAACAGATATAATTTGTCTCCGCATTACAGCTACAATAAGGAGGGAGAGAGTGTTTGACTGGTGATTTAAGAGCATGGTAAAAGTGGAAGATAAAAAAGGGCAGCTGTGATACAGCAGCTTCAGGGGATGTTCATGTAAGCAACGATTGAGCTAATGTCATCAAATTTCTATCTCCTCCAAATGAAGTTGAAATTTTTCTCCTGTGGATCATCACAACTAAGAGCTCCCTCTGCAGCCAAGGAAACAACAGTACAGACTTCTATCTAGTGTGTGGTCAAATGAGAGGTCTTTGGTCTGGGCATTCACAAGTTCAGAAACAGATGGCACGCACACATGGGAAATGAGAAGGGGTGTTCTTAGTGCACCTTGACTGCACAGGATGAACTGCTCACTGATGTGCGTGAGATTGGACATGATCCTGACCACTGGACAGTTAACCTTTAGCCTTAAGTTATCCTTAAAATGTTGGAATTAATCCACCCAGGAAACAACTCTAGTTTTAAACCAGTGCGCTGATCAAGGACATTAGATTAAATCTAATATACAGAACATGTTTATGACAGCGGGGGAAACCAAAACACCCAGAAAGAGCTCCGGGTAACATGCAATCTGTGCACATGGAGCTGCTGTGAGGCGACAGACAGTGCTAACCACCGAGCCACCGTGCTGCCAACATGTCGTTAATGTGACATGTCAGTGTCTGCTTCTATGATATTCTACACATACTTGTGGTCATTTAAATGGAGTGTTAATGAACAGCCAAAGTGAGTGCACACATTTGTATGCAATTATGTGTTGGACAAATTCAGCTTAAACCGTGTGTATTTCACAGAGCTGAGTCAGGGTCTAGCAAAACACCAGAAATTTAAAATATCAGATACAGTTAAAAATGAAAGGAAATAAAAAATAAAAGGGCTGTAAAAAAAACACCACATATTGTTAATAATAAATGAGTACATGAAGTTGGTCACCAGACACTCAGTTTAAGTACTCATATGTGACTTGTTCAACTTTGTTGTGCAATGTACACAAATTGATATTTTACTTTGATGCATAGTTTGAGAAGATTATGTTATCCTGGACAGATAATACAGGAAAAAGTCTGTATTCAAAGGATCTGTCACCTGTCAAAACTCTGCACTTACAGACACAAACTGTCAAGCAGCCTCTTGAAAGAGGATTTACTCCTGCTCCAGCAGCTCAACAGTGACAACAGTGACATCCTTGAATTGATCTATCTCGTGATGGCTGCGTTCAGAGCTCCTTTATCAACATGTATTAGAACTCACTCCGTCACAAGATTACAGGCGGATGGCAAGCAAGGTTCTCTTTTCCCTGATAGATGGGAAGAGGGAGACAGAAAGACAAAGGTCGTGAGAAAGTTGAAGACACTGAGTGTCAATGAAACAGGAGAGGAAAAGCTGGAGATTGTGAGGCTTAACAACTGGAGCCCAGAGGGAAAAAGGGAGCGAGAGACAAACAGTGAGACAAGTTAGAGAGACTGAGAGGAGAAAGATAAGAAACAAGGAGGTGAGAGTTAGTTTGAGTGAGAAATACTGCGCTTCAGACACAGAAGGTCACGGTGTCCAAGTGTACAATTAGAGAAATATCTATCCAGATAAACATTTATTCATGTCCTTGCCTCATCTACTCTGTTTATCTCTCTCAAAAAGAACAGAAACACCTATGCTCTCATTTTCACTTTGAACCTCTCGCTAGTCACCAAAGCCATACAGGTAATACCCAACAGAGACAGTAGGCCATTGTGTACAAAATCCTATACAGTATATGTTCAGTGTATGTGTGCATGTTTCTTATCACATTTACCTGGAGAGCATGATTGATTAAGCTGGTGAGCAATCCGAGTCGGCCAATTGAGCCTAAGAGCGAGAAGGGAGATCCATCATCATGAAAGCTCATGCCCAAGCTTGGCACTAGATAAATGGGCTCAGATGAAGCCTGTGTGTGTGTGTGTGTGTGTGTGTGTTTGTGTGCAATGTGCTCTTGTGTGTGTAAAGTCTCTGTATGCATGTAGGTGTGGGTCATGGTTACGCAGTGTTACTAAGTTGAACACAAGCACAAAATCAGAGGCTATGCTTTCTTTTCCCCTTGAAAGAGGAGGGATGAGCGAGAGACTGGAGGAAGGAGGCAAAGGGGGCAAGAGGAGGTGGCATAGTGTTTCCTCCCCGTGTGCATTATGGATGAGGCGTGTTGACCGTGTTCGGTCAGTGGCTCTATGATGGCTTGAAGGTGGCCTGCTGGGGTTACTCTCTGTTTGTGTCTTTGTGGGCTTGAGTGCATGCGACCATGACAGAGAGAGAGGAGTCACCAGGGTCACACACGCAAATAGATATCAAACACCTCACCTGAGCAAAAGTTTGTAATCATTAACTATCTTTGAGCACAAATCAAAAAGGATTTTCACTTACAGAAGAAATCACTGGCTCAGCACAAAGGCGGACAATTGAGAACAGGCACCCGAGGGTTTCATCAGAAGACACGATCCTCAGCAACAGTTCAAAATAATTTACTCTTAGGTTACAATTTACCCCTATGACACGCACTAGGCTTTAACATGAACCTAGAAACAGTGTCCTCCACAAAAATAAGATCGGCCCTGTGGAAGAGTGCAACGGACATTTTTCCATCAGTCATAAGAGTGTCCCTTGGTTACTGTGACAACATGATGAGGGCCTCTCTACAAACTCCATGGCAACATGATAAACACAACTCCCCATTCATAGAGATACATATGCCGGTGTGTGGGTGCACTGCATGTGTGTGTGGGTGTACGTGTGTGTGTGCACAAGTGTGTGTGTTTTTGTATATAGCCTTGTGCACCATCAGCCGAGCTCAGTCATATTGCCACAGTAGATAACAGTTTTAAACACTCCTCGATCCTCTCAGCACTCATTACCTCCTTCCAGCGAGCAGGAAAAAAAATACTGTCAGGTTTACTGATGTCAATTAGTTTGGCTAAAAGACTGAGAATGCAAACCTCCACTAGTTATTCTCCCTCTTGCTGTAACACACACTAAACACTTTCCTTGTGTCTGTGCTGTACCACGATTTGGAATCAACCTTCTATCTCAGTTCCATAGTTATAGCTGTTAGAATTCAGCTCTGGAGCTGGTAGTGCTCCAGAATTTGTGGTAACAGTGAGTTTCCCCTATTATAGTTGCAAAGACAGTTTGTGAGAAGCAGAAGGCTGGGCAATTTTAACACAATAGCGTGACATGAGTCTGAGGTATCTCAAGATATGAATATTGTTGTCTGTTATTGGATTTAAAGGCTGCATTACAGTAAAGTCAGGTCATTTCCTGAACTTACCAGACTATTCGACTTGTCCTTATATTTGCCTGTACCCACTACACAAATCTCTTTGTATTGATGTTTTGCAAAAGTGCCAATAGTCATTCCTACATTACTATCACATGAATATTGAGGGATAAGGTCAAATATATTTGCTTCGTCCTAACATTTACAAAGGGGTTTCAGGATTTATCAAGATATATATTGTTTATCACCATACAGTCTTATTTTAAGGCCACAGCGGAACAAATCAAAAGATGCTGGTGGAGTGCTTGATGCCAATTTTCAAGCATGGTGAAGGAAATGTGGTGGTCTGGCATGCTTTGGGGCTGGTTAAGTGGCAGATTTGTACAGGTTTAAGGAAGGTTGTTGGGCAGATCTTAGGCATTAATTTAATTAATCCTGCACTATTCATTCCAAAACCACCTGAGAATGTGATGGATAGATGCATGATCCTTATTGGGGATTTTGTTTTTAATAGCCAAAAAGACAATGATCGCCTCCTGGCTGAAGCCAGAGGCACCAAGCGTAATACAGTGCAGAGACAGGGTAAAAAATGTCGACATCATGGAAAAAATCACAGCCAGTTTACAGCTGAAAACAAACTGGCTTGCTGAAAGATGGGCACCAGTGATACAGGCAATACCAGAAGTATCTCTTTTTTCTTTTCCTCTTTTTGGTTGTCTTATTTTAATGTTTCTATTTGGATTTGTGCTCTGGAGAAACGTATGTCCTTCTGTCTGAGTTCTGTAATTTGGGCCTAAAATGGGGCTGTCTAACTGCATTAACTGTATTATCAGTATAAGGGTGATGAGAAATGTACCGGCATACCAGTAACTGTTGGCACTAAAGAATTACCCTTAACAAAGGGAAAATGACTATTTTACATTAACAGTTATAAAAGACAGATAAAAGATACAAGATAAAGATAAAGGATGAAGATAAAAGAAGAGACTATTGATTGGACCAGAGGCATGTGTTTATACATCTTCACCTTGTTAAATGATATGTGTTGTATGTTTTGCTAACTGAACATGTGAAATAAAAAGTGAGTTAAAAAAAAAGTAAGGTTTTCGCTCCATTTTGCAACACCATGACATTCCTTGTAGACACTGACAGTGGTTGATTGGATCCAAGAGAGCTATGATGCCATTACAAAATGACTATTGATGCACATTGATACATCTTGACACATCCCAACTTTTTTATTTCTAAACATTTATTTATTTATCTATTTATTTAGAACTACTATTTTAGACAACATTCTACTTTTAGACATTAGCTTATTTTTAATGATCCATAGTTAAAATAAACAGAAAGATTTGGGCAGGTCTTAAAGGTCCCATGTTATGAAAAACACATTTTCTCTGGTCTCTACATATATAAGCTGGTCCTCCCTGAACCTGCCAACTCCCACAATGAGGAAAGCAAACAAGTCCTGAATGGTCTCTGCAGCCCACCCACTGGTAAAACAGCACTCCTACAGGCTGTTTAGATTAAGCTCCTGCCATAGCGATACATCCACCATAAACATTAGCGCATGCTACCGCTAGCATAAGAAGCATCCTCTCCCTGAGAGGGGCGTGTAGCAGGCAAAGCAAGCATCGACATATGGAGCTCATTAGCATTTAAAGGTGCAGGCACAGAAACAGCCTGCTCTCAATAAAGCTCACTTGAGCGACTTTTAGACAGCTGAAATTCAGGACCATGGATGGGTTTGGGCCCATACATTTCGAATACAGTGTTGGTGGACCTCTGACAGCTGTGAAATTGATGAAAAACAGTATAATATAGGACCTTTAATAAATTGTTACAGACTGTCAAGAATTACTTTTTAAAGCTCCAGTTATTGACTTTGTGCAACACAACATGATCGCTAAACAGAGAACTGTGATGCTTCTAGATGTTTCCCCACCCCTACAGGACACTTGTTTTGTGAATCCCTGCAGCACATTAATACAGTTTCAGTGGATTCACACATGGATGCTGCCAAGTATAATCACTGGAGCAACTGTGAATATAAATCCCACTCAAAATCCACTACACACATCCCTGGGCAAACAGAGCAGATGCTCAAAGCTGGCAACATGAATGATCCCATCAGCTTGTCTGCATTACAAGCAAGCTAATAACTTTGTCATGGGAAGATGCAAAGAAAATGTGATGGCAGAAAGCTGGTAGGTGTTGTTGTTTACCACTGCTAAGCTCTCTTGCAAAGTTTGACATGTGAATTGATGGAAACCTCAGGCATGCTCAGTTGACTCTTGATGGCTTTGGGCAGAGTTAAGCTGCTATATTAAGTACAGTCTGACTAATACCTGTTGGCGGATATAATCAGCTGACAGTGGCCTAATGCAGATATATCGGTATTGGTATAGTGTTTGTTGTTGAGAAGAAAATAATCCTGCATCCATTATGTAAATAATCTATTCACACTTGCTTGAAAACCATATTTGAGGGATCTTGTGTGAAAATGTGTGTTTCTGTATATAATCTGTGTAAATAATAATTCCGTCTGATATACAGTACCAATACAAGACTGTTTTTTTACTTCCCTAGAATACGAGTATTGGTATCTGCAGCAGCCCATTGGGTTTAGTACTGGTTGGAAGCTAACATTAAGTGTGCTGGGTGCACTTTGTATCACACAAACAAAGGGCTGACGATACTTTTACATACATATTTATTGGATAAATAGAATATTGGTTGGGTATTAGGATTGCTTTGCCCTGTCGGGCTCATCGACCCCTCATTGACCCCTTGTTATAGTTCTATTTTATGAATATTTAATCACATTTGTCTGTGATTTCAGTATGCTCATACACGAATAACTTCCTTTCTCAAACTACAAACTAGTAAGCCATTTTTGTTAAGATGCTAATTTCTCATTTTTCTAGAAAGGGGCGGCATTTTCAAGCAACTGCACTGTGTTTGCCAACAGCAGCTTTACAGCTGACAGCCCACACTATTTCAAGACACTTGCACGCATTAGATGTTGCCTCCAAATCCTTTAACAATGTGTTGTTAGCATGGTGGACTCTTGTTAACATAGCTAGTTGGACAGAAATGACAACACCTCTGTAATTCTATATACAGGGTTGTAGCTGTTTAAGAGGTACTTTGTGTAGCAGACTGTTGGTGTGTGTGTGTCCACGTCTCCAGTATAAACTGTGGAAAGTAAAATGTGCAGAGGGGAGGGTTTGAGTTGGCAAGGCACTCCTCAGAAGATTCATGAGACAGCTGGCGTCATCTCTCTGTTTCTCACTCTCTCTTTTACTTGCTTTCTCTCACCACCAACAATGCTTTCAGATTACGTGAAAAACATGCTTTCTGGCAGTCACTGTTTCTCTCTCTCTCTCTCTCTCTCTCTCTCTCTCTCTCTCTCTCTCTCTCTCTCTCACTGTTTCTCCCACCTCGCACCCACTGTTTTTTCCTCATTTTTTTTTTTTCAGAGCTGTGCTGTTTTCCTGCCTCTTAGTCATCTTGCCTCCTCTTCCCCCCCTTTCTCTCTGTCCCTCTCCTTCTCTCTCTCATGTCAGTCCACAGGTGGAACATGTTGAGCTGATGCTTTAGCCCCAGCCGAGGAAGTTGATGACTTTATTACCATGGCAGCTCTTTATCACCATAGAGGCCATCTATTGTTGCTCTGACCAGTGCCCTGTTACCTGGTCCTGCTCCAGTTGGCATGTGTAAAGACATAAATAAAAAGAAAATCTCCATGGGCTTCCCCCATTTAATTTCTGCTGAAGAAGAAATGCCATTTCATTAGTATGTTACAAAATGCTTTTTAACTTTGACTTGGCCTTTAAACAAAAGTCAACGTATGTTTACATGTGCAGACACTGATTTAAATACTTATAATAATAAGGTCCTCAGCTGTAATCTAAGCACAGTCATACTTTAGTCTTCTGTTAATACAATCTGGAAACAGACCTAGCGCACCATACTGCATTCTCTGCACTTCCATGCTCATCACAACAAGAAATCTTGGCACTTAAAGGTTGCAAGAGACAAAATACAACATGGACTTATCAGTAAACAGTAGTCAGGTCACTCACACATAACAGCTCACACATAAACAAGAGCTGCTGGGTGCCAAATGGTGTGTACACACTACACAAACGGATACTGAGGCTAGCTGAGAAACACTTTATAATGACAGCACCATTTTAACACCTGCAAATTTCACATTTAAGCGTACTCAAATACCTACTCACCTGTCAAAGGACTCTTCCCATCACAATACATGTGCTCTCCCAAAAACACAGCAACTAACATGTCAAACACACTCCTAACTTCTTGAGCAACCACTTCCTTCTCCAAACACGAAGTAAAACCTCACTGGCCACCTTTTTATCATAGTCCATCAATACATTCCTATGACTACATTCACTGTCAGCCCTCACTTCTGTGTAAAACAGCACACTTTCTTGTACAATTCAACAGGTCAATAACAGGTGCACATACACTCTCTTGCATCCAATCAAACACACCCCAAATCATTCTATCAAACAGGTTCTTTTCCTACCATCTTTGTGGTAAAGGTTGATCTCCACTTTCCTCTCCTCCGACCCAAGCAGGGCCTGCGCCATCTGGGCAATGGCCAGCCGCTTGGTGTCGGGTCCATACAGGAAGTTACACGTGCACGGCTTCTGCATGATCTCAGCACGCGAGTAACCACACATGTGGCAGAAGCCATCGTTGCAGAAGATGATGGCGCAGTTCTCCACTCTCGCATTGGCTATGACGAATTTACGACCTGTGGATGGAACGAGACAAGGTTAGTTCGCTTTTCACCATGACGACACCAATGTCCATGTCATGATACTGGAGTGGGAGAGGGACATATGAGCAAATAAATGCATGGAAACAAGCCTTGTTAGTTTCAGGGTCAGCTAACTGTATGCATTTTGGGATGCAGAAGTGGAGCAGGGCTACTATTTATTAAAGTTAATACTAACACGTGTGATTTTCCCAGCAAGAGCATTCCAGAGTTACAGCAGGTTCATGGGCACTTCCACAGAGCAATTAGCAGGGAATGTTAATCAAAGACAACAAGAATCATCTTACAGAAGCCGAGAGTGGCCATGGACTTTTCTGTTTTTTTTATACACTGTTATCTCGTGATAGCGACTTATTATCTTGTTATCTCGATATAACGAAGGTTGTTTTCTCGTGATAACAATTGAATTTATTTCGTTATCTCCATATAACAAAGACTGTTTTCTCGTGATAATCAATAATGTGTTTGTCTTGATTTCAGCCTACAAGAGCTGCCAAGAACGGCTTCCGTAGCCGGCTGTAGCTGTAGCCTACTGGTAAGTTACACTTCACGTTAGTTTTTTACTTAACTGTGTTTGTTTAGGGGCTACCGGTTAGCAGATGAGAGGCTGACTTACTTACCAGCCCATAAATGTAGGCTAACCTTAACTTAACAACGTAATGTGAAATTTAGTTAAACGTTTACTAATTAATTTAATATTACGGAACACATTAATGATTAATTCGTTATCACGAGAAAACAATCTTTATTATATGGAGATATCAAAATAAATCAATTTGTTATCACGAGTAAACAACGTTTGTTATATTGAGATAACCATATATATATATATATATATATATATATATATATATATATATATATATATATATATATATATATATATATGTATATATATATATATATATATACACACACACACACACACACACACACACACACACACACACACACACACACAGCGCTTCTCAACACACAGATTCAAAATGCTGCACAATTTGGCCCCACGGCAAAAAGTGACAAATTATAGTCCTAATAATTGCTTGAATGCTTGACGTACAGACATATGGCATTGCAAATAGCAGACGCACGGATTAAAGCAAAAAAAAAATCTTTTGACTGGAATGTTTTTTTGAGCTGTAGCCAAGTCATATTCCCAATTTGTAATTTGTGAAACATGTTTCAGGGCACATTACTTGAAACGTGCTAAAAGATCAAATTTACAGCTTCACCCCACACCATGTTCTGTAATGCAGACATCAAGTTTGAATATTGGACCAACAGTGTTTTACAGGATGATCTGAACAGCTGTTCTATTCACACTTCAAATGTTTTTTTTGTCTTGTCATGTCATTATCCGTAACTGCTTATCCCTTTCCATGGGGTCTCGGGGTGTTACTGCTGGAGCCAATCCCATCCATGTCTCAGGGCGAGGGCAGGGTACTCCCTGGACAAGTCGCCAGTTCATCGCAGGGCCCTCACTGATGAGCAATGTGGGGTTCAGTATCTCGCTCAAGGACACCTCAACATGCAGGTCAAAGTAATTTTCAATCTATGAAATCAAACTGTACTTTTTTTTGCCAAGCTTCTCTCAAGTGTTACTTTTTCAAATAATCAACCATCTACAGAACTTTTCAGTATGCTATTTTTCTACTTCTTCTTCTCATCATCATCATCATCATCATCATCATCATCATTAATTATTACTATTATTAATAATACTATTGTTTAAAGTGAGCCTCTTATCGTTTAAGAGAAAAATACATCATACAAACAGCAACTTTTGCAGCCATGTCAGTCTGATGGCGAGTTATCACCTTTCTGTCATCAGTCAGTGCGTTTACATGCACAGTTTAGTCAGATTACAGCCATAGTTCGACTATGCCACTCAATCAGACAACTGCAATTATCCGAGAATACATGCCGGTGAGAAAGTCGGATTATTGGGCCGGAGCATGTCATACCCCGGTACTCTAGGTGGCGCTGTACCCATTTCAACTAGTGGTAACAGAAACACCTCCGACTGACCTCTTACGTCACCAGCTGCCTCGGCATTCAGGAAAGATGGCGTGCGAAGAGCGAGGAGATGATAATTACACAAACTAGGTGCATAATGGCGCTCTTTCTTACGGTGATTTCGGAGGAAAGACGCCGCCGCCGCCGGCATTGGTCAGGCGCGCACACGCTGTTACGAGACCATTGGCTGTAGAGTGAGACAATCTGTCATTAAAATCAGCCAACACTTGTTCTCCTCCGAACTACATTGATCTCACCATAGACATAATATACGTATATTATGTCTATGGATCTCATAAGTCGCCTCTGTGAAGTTTGAATAACGGAAATCCGACGTAGCGACGGAGAACATTAATCCATGCAGACGGCGTTGCTTGCCTGACCCACCCACACACAGACACACACAATTAGCAGACGGCGCTGCTTCTCTCCTCTCTCATATAGGCACTGCCCCTCACAAAAAACAACAACAACAACAACAACAACTGTTACTCACCATAGAAAACGCCACATTTCTTAACGCTAATTGCTATCGGCGCGCCCGCGCACTGACGCGACCGCGGCCGCCATGACTGCGCCCCCCATGACACAATAAGAATTGTATTAATGATATTTGTGAATTGCAGTATTTATTATTACTTTATTATAAGCTATACAATGGCGAAATAATAACAGAGGCGATGTTTTTTTAAAGAATGAATATATATATATATATATATATATATATATATATATATATATATATATATATATATATATATATATATATATAAGGCATGCAGCCTTTTCCAGCTTAGCACAGAGCCACGGAACACTTTTCGATCTGCCCCGGCTAAGAACAGAACTGACTGTAATGTATGCCATGGATGATTTTGCAGGAAAATCTCCCACTGATCTCCTTGACTTCCTTCAGCAGAAAAATCTGAATGAGAGCATGAGGCAGCTATACACATTTGTGTGTTTGGCGGTGACCATCCCCGTGTCTACTGCTTCTGTTGAATGGACATTTTCAGCCCTAAAGCGAATTAAAACTTATGCCAGAAATACGACAGGGCAGGCTCGACTTTCAGCATTAGCTTCGATGGCGATAGAAAAGGACTTCTTGATGGAACTGAAACGCATGGATAATCTGCACAACAGAGTAATTGAAATCTTCTTGAGGAAAGAAAGGAGGATGAATACAAAAAACTGGCCAAAAAATCAATCAATCAATCAATCAATCAATCTCGCCAAATAGACTGGGGGAGCTGTTCCCCGACCACTGCACCCCTGTTTATACATGAATCTTTCACAAACCTTGTCCCTTTTCCACCAACGAAACAATATCACATTCTGTATTCCTTCCATGGCCACATTTTCAATAGTTTGTCACGGTTACCCGTTTTGAGTGTATGCGCGCCTGTTGGCCCGTTGACTTGTACATTTTGGAAGGAAAGTGTGCTGTTTTACCTAAAAATTAGGGCTGATAGTGGTGAAGTCAAGTCAAGTTATAAAATCTATGTGATTCAGTATTATGAACCAAAATTATTGGTCATTCACACTTTTTTTTTTTTTTTTACTGATATGAGTTGATATGGCAATTGATCTACTTCCACACTCAAGGCCAGGATTATGAAAATAATCTGGTGTGTGTATGTGTGTGTATATATATATATATATATATATATATATATATATATATATATATATATATATATATATATATATATATATATATATATGTATTTAAAAGTGTAAACCATAGCAACAATCTTCGTAGCCTCTCTCTCTCTCTCTCGAGTTTCTTGTGGGAACGCATACAAACAATAGAAATCTGTGCAAGCACCTAAGTCCTCTGTGGACGTGTGATTGTGTTTGTGGTGCATCAGAGTGCTCGTCTGACAGGCTGATAGATGGCCTCCACTGAAGAGCTTTAAGCTTCTGAAGAGCCCCAATGTTCCCTGTTACTTTCACTTATTACCAGGTCCCACTATGAGGAATACTGCACTCATAAATAGCCACATAGATGGAATGGCCGGTGACAGACGAGGGTGGGTGAAGCCAGAGAACAGCAGGAGCAGGGCTGATTGAAGATGAATACATGGATGGATAAATGCAATCGTTTGATTTGGACTTTGTAAAGGAAGAAGGAATGAGAAAGATTTAGGAAAGGGTGGATGATGCATGGCAGGGAAGTGAAACAGAAGCAAGATAATGAATAGTGGGAGACTTGGCAAAAAATAATGATAAAAATCATTTAAAAACAACCTGACCAAATGTAATGAGACTTTACAGAGACATAGATAATAAGCTATCAAGAATTAGAAGATGGATAGCAGAGGGGATAAATACACTTACAAGCAGCAAGTGAAGCATGAATACCAAGCATGATTTGCCACTGTTTAATAAGGGAACAATTATTTTCTTGCAACAGATGCTGAACGCTATAAAGTTCAGACCACCCGTCGATCAAACATTTGGACTGCTCTGCCCATGTGCTATTACAGCTTGTTTTTTTACTTTGGTGCATCTATTCAAAAATACCTTGTCACACTAGGAAGGAACTGACCCATGGGTCAAATTTAGACCAGGGTTTAGCTCTTTGGTCCAGACCGTGGTCTGCAATTTTTGTTTGGATTAAACTGAAAAGTCTGAAAGTCTGTTCTAGACAAGAACATAAAGACACAACACTGCATTTGAACAACAGTGCAACATACATATAAAAATGAAAAGTTCAAGCTGAATGCAAGCTTTGAAGATGGCTACAGCACTGATACAATCATGGTTTGTCTTTCTACTGTTCCACCAATAACCCACTGTGGCTGTTTCTGGTTAAATAAATAGGATCTTATTCTTAAACCAAAAGGCCTGTCTCTGCAGGAATACTTTTTGTTGTTGTACACTAAGAATATCAAACTGAGTCGCTCAGTGGCAAACACTTTAAGAGGACTACTGCCCACTGAAATTACACTACAGCCCGTTTTGCAGTTGCCTGTATAATCCTGGACAGATTTCAAAAATTGTACACACATGAAAAAATAGGGTCATGATGGAAAAAAGATTTCTCCTTTAATTGCCGGCCAGCTCCATCCACCATGTAATCTCACCTCATCCTCCTGCTGGAATATAAGAGTCCTCACATAAGTTCAAAATGCAACTTAAAAAAGCTGAGCTCCCTGAAATGGCAACACCACTCAATCAATATTTCATTTTGAGAAAGATGAATCATAAAGGTGATAGATTGGCCATTTAGGTAGACTGAGGATATCTGCACAAAGCTGAATTCTGTCTGGTTCTGTCTGCTGAAGTTTACAGCAAAGATAATGGTCACTCAGATGGTGGGGAAACACATCTGAAAGCCACTAATAAGGCTTCATTTTAAGCAGGACATGTCCATTATAATGAGAACAGACGCTGTAAGACACAGAACACTGTTTTTCAGTAGAAGATCGCCGGAGTCGTTCATCAGACACATTTTTTGTGAGACCCTTTGGTAAAGGAAAAAGTCATGACCATTAAGCTTTCTAGGTGACATAAATAACTTTGCTTCAGCCACAGGATTATTGTTGCAGTGAACAAGCCATGCAGGTCCTCGCTTCACCCTGGGCCTCAAAAAAAAAAACTGCCTGACTTTTTCAGTAATTTCCATTCCATGTTGGGAGATCCTCACAAGGGCTGCCAGCGATAAATCTTCCTCAAGGACTTCAGGCTGTGAAAAGGGAAGTGCACCTCATTGCTGCTGTAAACTCTGAGAGATTTCTTTCCTGTAATTGCTTCTTGCTCAGTATGTCAAACTTCAGACCTTGATCTCAGTGTACCTAAAACACAGTGCCAGCTCCTGGGAACTAGGTTTACAATGCTGGTGAAAGGTAGGATAATCACTGCATTTATTAAAGTATTTGCATGTCTGCATGTGCCATTAAAATAAGTAACACACCAGGGGCCACAGGGATAACCAAAGTGATCACTGAAAATGACACAATCAAGCATAATTTGATGATCAAATATTTGTAATTTATCTTAATTGCTACTTTAACAGATGTTACGAATTGTTCCATAGCAATAATCACATTCGTTGTATAAATCTAGATAGGTGCTGCATGGAGTCGCAAAAAACAGCATGATAAGTAAAAAAAAAAAAAAAAAGAAAAATCAATACGCTTGCAATAACTCAGGGTGACATCTCTTACAGAGGCCATCTATTGATGCCAGTGTACCAGTTAGTATTATTAGTATATATGCAGTTCATCAGTCTGTGTCATCAAGGGCTGTAGTGCTATTTGTAGAAGTACCAGAGCACACCTATGATGCAGGCATGTGCATTCATGTGACGAACACACAGTTATAGTTGAAAATGTTATTTGAAAATTTGAAGCTGATTTAAGGCTGTAAACAGACATCACGGTCACATGATTTAAGTGTCACCACGACTAAGACTTTTACTACACAGTTACCATACAGGTTTTCTATAAACTGATCAAGGCTCAAGTTGTAAAGTTAGAGTTAGAATAGACTGTAACTAAAGTCAGCCTGTAAAGACACACTAGTGAGTAACTGAGTCTCCGTGTTCGCTGATCTCCTCGACAACCTCTGTAGTCTCATGTCAGGCACATGTCATGTCAGAGACTGCCGTTTTTAACACACGTAAGGGCCTCGTGATTAAATCATAGGACATTTACTGATGTATTTTACGTCCTAAGTGTAGGAAATCTTTAGATTTTGGACCTTGGGAATCCTCATTATTATTATTATTATTATTATTATTATTATTATTATTATTATTATTATTATTATTATTATTATTATATATTATTAGTGTTGGAGCGCTCTCTGAGAGTGTGCTGGTGGTGGAGGCTGACCTCCAGTTACTAGCGAGTTTGCAAAAATGTACTCAAAACAAAAGTGATCTGACATTTTTATTTACAGTACAAATTTATGTTCTAGCTCTTACTGTTCGGTGCACAACCGGCAGCTGAGTCTTATCAATATGAGTACCTTTCTTCACATGATGGTGTAACACCCCCACCAACAGTGAAATGAAATATCTGCCAGTGCTTGTACCTACAACAACTGTTTATTTGGCCACTAGGAGTCAGCAGAAATAATTATTGTAATTATGAACACAAGGCAGAAAGAGCCGAAGCTACCATTCCTGCTGTATATTACAAGTCCATATGATGGACTTGTAAGCAAACAGGTATTAACATATCTAGTAGGTACAGAGGGGCATTAGCTTCATTTGGAGTTGTGTTTGTATACATCTGGCAAATGTAAGTCCAAATTTCACTATTTTCACTTTGAGCTCTGATTTCATCTCTACCATCTGCTGAGGGAAATATCTGACTTTGGCTAATGATGCTTCTCGATTTTAGGGACTAAACTTAGCTGCCTGAAGGCAATGAGAGTGAGCTAAAATGTCTTGAGCTGGACAGCACCAACAAAGCTGAATAAAGGATAGCTGCAGATTCAGTTCATTCATACAAGGAGCACCTTTGCTCATTGTTTTCACATTGTTATTTGAAAAATATTGACTAAACTGCAGCTACTTTAAGCTGTGTCCATTGAACTGAACTTTGTAGATATATCCATCACTATCTCCCAAGAGAAATCTTCTGACCGCACTTTCCACCCTTTTCCAATCTCTCGAACCTCCAACCTTGCTTCTGTCAATTCAGCAGACCTGGTTATTGCCTTCATGAGAAATGTCTTCTCTTGAATTACACGCTATCTTATTAAGTGGCGGCGAGACCAAAATGTGCTCCTGAAGAAGGACGAAAGACCTATTTATGCTTCCGGTACTGATCGTACCTGGTTCACCTTACGCAGAGTTCAAAGTGACTGAACTTCAAATCACAACTTGTGAAATATTCCTACCTGTTTAGTATCATATACAGCTCCAAAGGACCTTAATTAATGTATCTCCTTAAGTCAAGCTTCTTTTGCAATGCCACTACAGTACTGTGTGTCTGAATATATCAACAGCCTGGATCTTCCTCTACCCATTAGCAAGATTTTGTCAGAGAGGGTAACACATCATTTATTGCCCTTATGATGAATGAATTAATGAACACTAAAACAAACTCCACACACTGAGGCAATCTTTCTCACTTAGTGTTCTTCGTTAGACTTGATTATGAAATGGCCCTTTAACGGGAATTATTCTTTACCAAGGAGGAGGGTAGGCAGTGATTATGCCCTGTAAATGATGTCTCAGGAGCAGTTCACAGAGGTGATGCATAACAATTCCCCCTCTGAACCAGTAAGTCATTTCATAAGCACTGAGAGACTCATGTGCCACGCTTAGACATTTCGGCACACTTCATTTCTTTTCAGAATCACCTATTGACCAAAGACTCAAGCGGCGCGGTGCACAAAGAGAGCCACAGTGATTTGGAGTAATTGTTCAGCCACTGCAGTTATCGTTATGTCTGAATGAGTTTTGAGGCTGCAGTTAAATGTTTTGTGGGTGTTGGAAAGATTTGTTTCCGTATCAGTTGTTGAGCCACAACATGGAAATGTGGGTTGTGACTGTATTGATTGTGCACTCTGTGTGTGTGTGTGTGTGTGTGTGTGTGTGTGTGTGTGTGTGTGTGTGTGTGTGTGTGTGTGTGAGTGTTTATGGCAGAGGGTGTTTTCTGAAAGAACCAATGATGATGCATGAAGCACAGAATTTGAGTGGAATGGAATAAGAGAGGACTCAGCAAGACACAACACAGTGTGACCCTGTGTTAGAAAATACAGAGACACAGCAAGCAACACACTGGCTTTATAAATAAAAGGCTTCTAATCAAGACAGAAGTCAAGCAGAGCAGACAAAACACACTCACACAGCATGCTTGTGAGGATCAGTACGTACAGACTGGCCTACATTCAAATACAAGTATGTATACATCAGTCAGATTATTAACAGACAGGCATAAAAGGCTGAATACAAAACAACAACATGTAAAAGTGACTTTTCTAAAATTTTAGTTAAAAACATATTCACCAGAGACATTTATTGATCAACAGTACTGTGGTTAAAGTTCCATTATGTCTAGGCACATAAACCACTTGGTAAGGGTTATGGAAATATCATAGTTTATCTGAGGTGGTTTGAAATGGGATTCAAATCAGATTTACACACAAGTGTCTCAGTCCTGCCGCTCCGGCTACTCGTATCAGATTTCAAATGGTCTTTTGTGTCACTGGCAGTGCGATACACAACAACGACGTCAAATCCAGATTCACAAAAGTGCATCAGCGCAGCTCAGCAGAATGCATGCTGTAACTAGCAGAGCAGCAAAATGATGATGACAAAGAGAACAACAGTCCGTGGACAGTCGTGCTGAAATATTTTGACAGCATGATTGTCTGGAAAGCAAGACAACGGATTTCCTTCCCCATGCTTCCTTGTTGGAAAGTCACACAGACACACAGCTTACAGAGTGAGCGACCCCTTCATTGTTTATTGCAAGAGGTTGCCGATGTCTGGACTCATAAATCTGATATAATCACTTATAAATAACAGTTCCAACAGTCCATCTTTCAGATCGGATTTGAGAAACAAATCTGATTCGCCTGCAGTCTGACTGATACTGTGGATTTTCTGGACAGTTTGATTTTTCTCAAAGATTTCCATGTTGTCCAAGAAGAGCTCAGTATATTCATATTTGTTCATGGAAGCTATAGTATATTACAATGTGAGTTTTGTTTTTGCAGCTCTGGCCTTTGGTTGTGTCTACTCACCAGTGCTTGCTTTGACAGGTTGCAATCAACAGTTAATGGTGACAATACTACCCATGTGGCCTTAACTTAAATCTATCATCAGCTTCACTGCTGGACTGAAATTTCAGGCAAAATATGCCATTAAAGGAGGGTTGCAACTTCCAATGTAGTCTTAGCAAGCTACCTAGCTAGCTAGAGACATCAGCAAGCTAGCAGTCATTGTTTTTGGTCTCTAATAAGGATGAGGACCACAGTACAGTGTACCTCTGAAATACTACCGTTTGGTATTCTTCAGTTTCTTCTCTCTCCCTTTAAAGGTCTGTTATTCAAAGTCATGCAACAAGAATCAAGAGTGACTTTGCCCATTTTCACAACATAAAGTGAACATCCATCAAATCGGCGCTCCACAATGAAAACGCCTCTGCCCATCTCTCTCAGCATTAAGCACACGATTATCACGTTCTCTCCCTCCTTCCTTCGGGGAACAGACATATCAATCTATCAAGGCTGCACGTCCTGGATTCAACAGGCTGTTCGCATGGGAGACATAAACCAGTGGAAGGGCCTGTTCAGATATTCATGGGAACAGTGGAGATTGGCTGTGTGGATGCGTTTGATAGCCTGCCGTCATGAATTAGCAGCAGCAGCAGCAGCCCTTAGAGGCTCATAAAGCTTGATGGGTTTGTCTGGCTGCAATGAGCACTAGGCAATACAAAGGCTTAGATGTGTGTGTGTGTGTGTGTGTGTGTGTGTGTGCGCGTGTGGGATTGTGTGTTTGTCATTTTCCAGCTCTTAAGTACGTGTTTTTTAGTCATTGTTAATGTCAAAAGGTACTAGTAGTAAGTGATTTTTTTTCTAAGCTGTTTTATGTGTTAGAGCCTGAGCCCTTCAGAGTGAATGGCAGCTTTAGAGATGAGATGTATAAATAATGTAGTCATTCTTCAGACATACACAAGCATAAAGATGATATATAACACCATCGTCATATGGACATTCTAAATGGCACTGGTTGAACTACTGGGTGAAAACCAGTTGATTCAGTGTTTGTGCAGCTCAGTGTTCACGCCACAGCTACATGCCTTACATTTGGAATTATTCTACCAGGGAGGGGGTCAGACACTGTATTATTACGCTGGAGGCACTCAGAGAGGACAATGCAAGAGATGGCAATATTTGGAAGCAATGGGCCATGTGTTCAAATTAAACAAAGGTAATGGTGGGCAGCTATTCACAGCAAGTAAAGCATATTTTCATTTTGTTTGGAGCACACTTCTCTTAAGAGGTGCTTTATATTGTCAGTTCATGGGCAGGGATGTTCAGCTTTACTGACTTCTGTTGACATTTATCAGCAACCAGCCGGTAACTGTGCTGTTATCGAACTCTCAGGTAGTATTATGGAAGTGTGAGTTTGAAAAACAGCATGTGTTAAAGGGATAGTTTGTGTTTTTTGAAGTGGGGCCATATAAAGTACATATCTACAGTCGATCTGTTCCCTACCGTAATCACCGATCAGCGCAGCCTCAGTTTGGAAAAGCAGAGAGGCGCTCCAGCCCAGACGCTCAGCTTTGTACTGCGGTGGGTGGGGTCCAGAGAACACCTAAAACAAGGCTCACCTGAAAAAATCTAGAAAAGTTTAAGTGTACATTGTATAGAGAAAATTCACACCGCTTTACATTGTCGTCAGACCTGCCTTTCTTTTGGCACTACATTTTCTTAACCATAGAACCTCTATATCCCTACGCAGTTGTGCTAATGCGTAGGGATACGGAGGTTTGACGGTCTGTTAAGTTTCGTTTTTATCGGAAGTAAACCTCTTGTTCACCAACTGGGCCTCGCGCTGTATTTCGCAGCTCGCAGATCACCTTTTGCCCACTTGCACTAATGCTTAGGGATATGGAGGTTCTACGGTTGAGAAAATGTAGTGCCAAAAGAAAGGGCGGTCTGACGGTGATGTAAAGCGGTGTGAATTTTCTCTATACAACGCGCACTTGAACTGTTATCGATTTTTTAAGGTGAGCCTTGTTTTAGGTGGTTTATTTCTCTTTTTCTCTGGACCCCGTTCACTGCAGTACAAAGCTGAGCGTCTGGGCTGGAGCGGCTCTCTACTTCTCCAAACTGAGGCTGCACTGATTGCTGATTACAATAGGGAACAGATCAATTATAGATATGTACTTTATATGACCCCACTTCAAAAAACACAAACTACCCCTTTAATGTTTAACACTCATTGTAAAAATGTGAATGAATGAACACATGAAGACATTAAGAGAAAGGTGTTACGATCTCATAATTCTGTGGTGGATTTTTGTGTTTGGTTTTACTTTCTGTCGCACTTGCAGAGGTGCACAGAGAGAGTTTTCCCTTCACCCACCTGCAGCGGGTTTTAATCAGCACCTGTTGATAAGCCCTACGGTCCATGCTATCTGCTGCTAGATGATTTTGTCAGCGGCATATGGTGGGGCGCCGTTTAGCTCAGTGGGTTCCAGTCCCAGCCTGGGGCCCTTTGCTGCGTGTTACTCCCCCTCTCTCTCAACCTGTTTCCTGTCACGTCTTCAGCTGCTCTGTCAATAAGGCCAAAAAATATACCTTAAAAAAAAAAGAAGTGATACATAGCTCTGGATAAGTCGTTTACAAGAGTAACCTCTATTGTTTTCGTTTTTCCTCCTCAAGATCTAATATTGCATTGTTTGTGTCTCCAGTTTTTCCCTGCATTACTGTCTACCAATGGCTCCACTTCCAGTAACCCAGCTTTCTGTACCTCTGCAGCCAACAGCATTGCCCTTCACACACCTGAGCCTCTACTTGGCCCGCAATCCATCAGCGCCACCACAAGCTACCTCTCCTCCTCTTTCCACCTCAAGGATGGAGCCTCAAGCCTGAGAATCAACCGGCCTTCACCTGTAGTAACCTTATTCAGCTCAATAAATTACCTTGTACGACATATTCTCCGGGACCCTGGAAGATCACATCAAGCAGGTGAGGTTGGTGTTTCAGAGACTCCTGGAGAACAAGCTCCACTCGACTGTAGTCAACTGGCAGTGGAGGAGTGGCCCACACCATCCACCCCTATGAAGCTACAGCGATTCCTGGGATTTGCCAGTTTCTACCATAGAGTAATTTTTGACTACAGCCGTGTCACTGCTGGTCTCTCTTCCTGAGCTGAGATGAGTACACCATCTCCTACCCCCCTGGTTACAGAAATTAAAAACCAGACCAGGTCCAATCCCAGGTATTAGAGTGGGGCCCATAATCCAGGTTCACCTGCCATCCCTGAGCCCAACGGACTTGCAGTTTCTTCGCCAACACTTCTGGTGGCCCAGTCTGTCAAGGGACGTGGGTGAGTTTGTGTGTGTGACTTCAGTCTCCCAACTGAAAATCACATTTCTGAACTCATTAATAAGTCCAATACCTCCACATGCCACCTGGATCCAATTCCCACAACCCTAGTTAAAGCATGCCTGTCTTCTATCATTTCACTGATGACCTCCATTATGAACTCCTCTCTCCTCTGGTACTGTTCCCCCTTCACTGAAAGTTGTCATAATCAGACCAACTCTGAAAAAAAATGGCTTAGACTCTGATGACCTAAACAACTATCAGCCTATTTCTAATCTACCATTAATTTCCAGAATTCTTGAGAGAGTGGTTTCATCCCAACTCCAAACCAACCTTGATAACAATAACCTCCTTGAACAATTCCAGTCTGGTTTTCACCCCAAACATAGCACTGAAACAACTCTGGTTAAGATCACCAATGACCTCCTCCGTGCAGCTGATTCCAGTCCCCTCTCCGCCCTCATCCTCCTGGACCTCACTGCGGCCTTTGATACTGTCTCCCATAAGCTCCTCATGAATCGTCTGGCTAGCATTGGATTGAGGGGCACTGTGTATCAGTGGTTTGCCTCCTACCTTGCTGAAAGGACACATTCTGTACGGATTCAGAATTGCTGGTCAGAAAGCTCCACGGTTCACCACGGAGTTCCACAGGGTTCAGTGCTGGGGCCAGCAGTTTATCATTTACCTTCTACCTCTTGGTAGAAGGTTATGCTGATGACACTCAGCATTAGTCCACTGAACATGTCACTCCCCTGCTGATTCCCTGTGTCACAACGGATTACCTTTAAATCTTACCATTAACATTTAAAGCTCTGCATGATCTATCCCCTCCTTATCTCACGGACCTGCTTCCAACCCACACACTCCCTTGCTCCCTGCGATCTTCATCAGTAGGTTTACTGGCACCACCAGTCATCAAACTGAGCGCAATGGGTGCCAGGGCTTTCTCCCGTGCTGCACCCAAACTTTGGAACTCCCACCCGGCCTCACATGCTTACTGGACTCCATTAGAAATTCAAAGCTGCTCTTAAAACACATCTTTTTAAACTAGACTACCCACTCTAACTGCATCAGCTGCACCTTATGTTTGTTTCTAAATGTCGATTTTAACTCTTTACTTAGCTCCGCTCTATCAAATGACTATGCTGCTTTTTTTAATTAATGCTTGTTGTTTATTGATTGTTTTTGTACTTGATGTAAGCCAACCTTGAGTACCAGGAAAGGCGCCATCAAATAAAATGTATTAACATTATTATTAGTAGCAGTAGTAGTAGTAGTATGTGGTGGCCTGCGTTGTGTGTGTACAGAGCAAGGCATCATTCTCCCGCTGGCCTCCTTAGACCCCTGCCTATTCCCAGTCGTCCCTGGTCCCACATAGCAGTGGATTTTTTTCACGGGTCTTCAGCTCTCTCATGGACACACCGTTATCCTTACCATATGGACCGCTTCTCCAAAATAGTTCATTACATTCCCTTGGTCAAGCTCCCATCCCCCTCTGAACTGCTCATCTTCTATGTTTTCTGGTTCCATGGTTTCCCCACTGACACTGTTTAAGATAGCGGTCTTTTGGCACCACCTCTAATCTCACATTGGGTTATCATCCACAGTCAATTGGACAGACGGAGAGCGCTAACCAGACCGCCCTTCACTGCACCACAGCCCGTAATCCCACTTCTTGGTCCTCCTTTCTCTCTTGGGTTGAATATAGCAGCATCAGAATCATGATGATGGTGCTTCATTGAGCGGGTAGGATCACTTACATACACATTTTCAACATATAACACTGTTTTAATAAGATAAGTTAGCAACTACATTATGTCTAACGAACTGTTTTTCAGTTTCTGTGGGCAGTTAAATCGCACAAAGTGCTAATTTCTACACAATGTTGCTTTAATGCACCATAAAACTATAACAAAAACCATTAACATCAAGCAATCATTTATATCTTAAATTAGATTTTTTTTCACCTTCGATCTGGTAGCTGCAAATGGGGTGCTTAGGATATTAAGGATAATTAACTGCATCATTAACTGGTAATGAATGCATAATTATGCAACAAAAACCCTAGTTAAGGTTAATAACTGCATAGTAGTTTGATTAGTTCAGCTCAATAAATTTGTTTTTAATGCTTTAAGAACACATTACACTCTAATTAAAACATAACAGTGTTAATGACCATCTTATTAACGTATTACCTATTAACTAATGTTTCTAACAAGCACCTTAATACAAAGACTTATCAAGTTTGACAACTTGACTAGACATTGATTATGAAGTGCAAAATTATTTAATATAAACAGTACATCTGGATTACGCTCTCGTGACAATAGCCCCACTAATTACATCATGTTTAGTGAATAATATACATTGTTTATGATCATGTTAGACAATAAACCAGTGACATTTCCAATGCAACATCATATCATAAATATGTGACTCCATGATGTCTGGTAGTTATGTTTTATGTAATTACCCCCTCCCCCAGCAGTCTCCTCTATTGGTGACATCACTGTCCACATCTTTCTTCCCCCAATTTCCTGTTAATGAGCTTTTGATGCCAGAGAGGTGGGGGCTGATGGAGAGGCTGATTAAAGACGAGGAGGAAGACACCATTTCATATTCCCACAGACACAAACACAAACACACAGACTCATGAAGCATGCACACATCCAAACGCACACACACACACACACACACACACACACATATACATATATCTTAGACGCACATACACGTTCACACAGATCCACCAACGCAGACTGAATAATTCACTAAGACCAGACCTTGGGGGCTTTGCAGTCTGCCAGTGTGTGTGTGTGTTTGTGTGTGTGTGAGAGCTAGTGTGTATGTGCGAGCGAGTGTATGTGCTTGGAATCTCCCTGAGTACACTGCGTAGGCGGATAAGGAGGGAAGCCCATGTGTTAGAAGCACAAGTCAACACACCAGCTCTGTGCCTGCTAGCTACAGAGACAGAGAAATAAAGACAGAGCGAGAGATTATTGCAAAAAGAGAGAGCAAGAGATGAATGGATCACAGGAAGAAAGGGTGAAGTAGAGAGGATTGTTGAGAGGAGAGGAGAAAAGAGAAAGAAGCAGACGTGTGTGATCGGTTGGGTTACACCGACAGGCTCAAGAGATTTTTTTTGTCTCACCCATTTCTTACTGTGCAATTGCCATGGAAACTGAAGATTTGACACATGCTAAATTCTCAAACACTGAGTGCTAACACTCGCTATAAATTCAGAAGAAATGTAGAACCCTTTATATGCCACGCTGTCTCTTTTACCAGCCAGCCTTGGCAGTGTCCATAAACATGACTCTTTGTATTCTCAAATTTAATTTGTAATCACATACTAGAGCTGCATCCTACAGACAGTGGATTCATAGCACCGAGATACGATCCACTGCAGTGTTTGCATGACTGAGAAACTGTGGTTTGAATTAAGAATACACTCCTCAGAAATCTCCCAGAAAAAACTGATTCTGCTGGATATCATGTTTTCCATATTAATCTCTTAAGCAAGCCAAAATTTACTAATATTTGCCACCAAACAAGTTAGTTTGGATAAATAGGTTATATATTTGAGCAGGCTTTGATTGAGAGACTGTTGAATGAACAAATCATTTATTTAGAGAGAGAACATGTGTCTTTGTGATGTGAACTTGAACCGCAAATCAGTTACTGTATATGGGTAAAGATTTTGTTGGAGCCAGAATATTGTTGCTATAATGTGAATTATGTAATCAGGTGTAACCATTGTAATTAGCACCGAATGCAAGTAGGAACCCACCTTTGTTTAGGCAGGTGTTTCTGCCCAAGGGTTAATAGTTTTTACCCTGCTGAGGCAAATTTTTGCTGTATTAAAGCAAATTGGGTAGATTGGAAACGAGGTGCACTGCAGCGTTCTGGATATGCTTGCAATGGTTTGTTCGCAGAGTTTGTTTGCTGTAGTCCAGGCTGGAGATTACAAGCACTTGGACCAGGAGTTGGTGTAGGCGGATGGGGGAAAAGAGAGGAACAGTTGGGTGTCGTCTGCATAGCATCATTGTGTTTACAAAGGAGAAATATTTTGTTGGAACATCATGAATAAAATGGACAATAAATGGAACGAGTGTTCAAGAAAGAAACATTGTCTCAAAGCGTAAATCACTAAGTAACGAAGCAATCAGTGTGTCAATTAAGTCATCAAAAACACAGCAAGGGAACACAGCTGGAATGAAGTGTAGACTCATTCAGCTGCTACAATACTCCAAATGTCACTTTGATTCAAGGTCCACTCACAAGCTTTTTACACAGCTTTCAACGGCATCTCATGGCCTTTGAATGGAGCAGAGTTGCGTCTGTTGGCTGTGAGTTTGTACCTTGAACAGCAACTTTGTCCATTTTCAACCCGCTGTGTATTGCTATCACAACACCTTAAGATCTTAAGGAGATCTCCTTAAGATCTTTATATGTCTTAAAATGCTTAAGGCTTTATCATCCCCTGGCCCTGACTACCATGTGGAGAGACAGCTGATGTAACTCCATTTACTGAGGAGGATACACAGATAGCTAGCTGCAAGCTCAGGCAATAACTAGTAAGTAGACTGTAGACTTACACGCTCACAGATCAGTCTGTATCATTATATAAGCACATCTGATGGTATTATAGTATGTTAAAAGCAGTATTTCCTCACTGTGCACTCTCCTGCCTTAGTTTGTTCTTTTGCTGGCTCTATTGGTCCGAGCTATAAAGTTCCAGGGAAAGAATAGCGAGGAATAACACGGCCCATTGAGTCATATTGTACTGTAAAGGGGTGTTTCCAGCTTACAACTGGTGTTTTCTAAGCAGCCATCAGACCTAAAAAAAACTAATCTTCGGAGAGAAAGTGATGAGTCGGTATTTAAAAGTACAGCCTTTTGTAGAATGATAATCATAATAGTTCTGATAGCATGTGAAACACATTTTCCATAAGCATCAGGACATCCCCACATTGCATACCAGCTAAGTAAAATCTATGTGGTTTTTTTTAAGATTTGCAAACACCCACTTAATAGATTCCACTGCTATATGAGCCATGTGCATCATTGAGTACTGTAGCTGTGAACTAATCCAGCTTCCAGCTGTCAGCTCACAGGTGGGACACATTGCTGCCAGAGTCAGTATCCCACTGATTACCCAATCAGTAGAACAATACTCCCTGCTCCCTCTCCCTCACGCTGCCAGATAAATAATTAAAAGTGTTTGCAAAAGTGTTACTGTGTTTACCCAAAATGAAAATGCTGCCACAGCACATGTCTTTCCAAAACTGACTCAAATTCTGTCCCATTAGAGATGCTGGCCGGACACTCGGTTGGCACGAAAGACTCGCACGCTGCTGGAGAAGTGCTGATGTCATCAGTGTGAGACAGCTGACAGGAGGATGGGGGTCCTGTCATGTTTTGACAGTCCAAGCATTTATCTCGGTCCACACAGGGTTCCATTTTGGAGCAGTTTCTAAACAGTGTGTATAAATAATACATTCCCAACAACATGCTTTCATTTATTTACTGACCAGAGAAGTGTTGACAGAAATACCTGCTGGCATATTGTCTTCTTTGTCAGCTCATATCACGGGAGATACTCCGCACATTTTGAGGCAAATACATGAGGAAGTAAACGGCTACACTGGGACGAAAATGACAAATATGCCATCCAACTAGGAGGCAAAAATTTAATCCTAATAAATAAGCATTCTGTATTGTTGCTCATCTGTTCTGATGCTTACTTTTGTCACACTAATATCACCTAGATGCTGAGTCATGATCAAGTGAACTAGTTTACACAATGTGTTATCTGAAGGCAAACGTGTTCACAGCTAGTAACTGAAGAACACATCACCAGAGTAACCGAAAGCTGCTGCTGTTTGCTATCTATCTTTGACTGTAGCTAGCTACATCACTGGCTCATGGCTCAGTTAACCGTGAAGCCAGTTACCCAAGAGTTTGCATGGACTGAGACCTTGGATGATTGCGGGAGTCATCGTGGACACTGGAGCTCAGCTAAGCTGAGTTTTGCAGCCTGGGGGTGAATACAGCTGGACACCCAACTGGGACTGAACACAGCCACAGAGACTGAAGGATGCCAGTTTGAAGACAGAGGATGCAGAACAGAGGTGATTAACAGCTGCTCTGACCAGGACATTGGCCCTGGGGGCAACAAGACACAGCAGGCAGGGATAGGAGCGCAATGTGATGGGAGAGCATTGGGAGAAACTTGAAATCAAAAAAGGTGTATGGTTGTATTTTTTGGTTTAGTAAGAAAATTACAGGACACTTTGTGAGTTTATTTTCATTGATTTATTACACTTAAATCAAAAAGAGCTTTTTTTAAAATGGTATCGAGTTATCTGCCCAGGAAGAGTTCTGTGGTGACTTTGGTGTCGCGGTCACATTTGAACCGGCAGGTCACATGACACCCCTACACTAACGGTGTCAGTGTCTAAAGCATCATAAATTGAAATCTGATTTACAATTCACAGTGTGTGCTTTAAGTGGGAGAAAGATCTCATGGTTGTATCCCTAATCCACGGTTAATTTCATTGGTTTCTCTACTATAGGCTACGTGAAACACTTTCAATGGAAATGAAAACATGTTCAGGAACAAAGCCCATGCAAACGCAATATGAAGGTCACCTGACTCAAAGCTTGGATTCCCTGCCTCAACACAGTTTGAGATGCAGTCATGCGACGTGGCACTTTTCAGAGAGTACACAACGGTCCAGTCCCCCAACAGTCGTTAAGAGTGATAATACCATAATCACCGCAATCCTTAATGGGCTGTTTCGCTCTGAAGTGTCTCAGGGTACAGTGTGTACAGCGTCTCCCTCTGCCTTAACGAGGTTATGCAGATTTATGCAAATGAGGTCTAATCCCAGGGACGCTCGGGACTCCGGGGTCTTTAAGTCAGTTAGCTGGCCTTTTTCTGTGCCACCGCTCTCGGGGTGGCAGAGGAGTCGCGGTGAATGAGAGAGGGAGTCCGAGCAGGTGATATGAAAACAAAGAGAGAGTGGATGAGAGAGGCGCCGTCAAGTTTTCGAAGAACCTGGAAGGGGAGGGACATGATGAATGGGAGGACGAGAGTGAAAGGGCAGCTGCCAGGAGATAAAGCAGTGACAAATCGAGGTACAGGCAAAGGGCTGAGAGGAGAAGGACAGGAGGATTTGGATTTGAGACAACATGTGGTGATAAACACACTGTAACTGCTGAGTAACCAAAGGTGGATCATGAACTGATCACAGCCACCTTATTTAAAGATGAAACAGTAACTCTGACTAAGTAAAATTCAGATTAAGGCAGTCATTATGTTTAGTGTGTTCTTTTTATAGACAGCAATGTGAATGGAGGCTTCTCTCAAGCCCTGTTTTCGCATGACTTACTATATACCTGTGTCAGCTCTGGATATCTGCAGCCTTGTATGGAACAGCTGATTTTGTGACACAGTCCCACATTGGATTGTACTGACTACCGTCTTTATCACTCAGCTCCATTGTGAATGATTTATGTCCGCACCATCTGCACATGGCTCCTACTGTAAGATTCACGGTGAGATCATGATTATGACAATCCACTTTAATACTCCTACTACTGCTGCTGCTGCTAACAATAGTCATAATAATACCCATTAGCACTGTCTTTGGGAAAAGAGAGAAAAAAAAACAAAACAACAGATTAAAACAATAGCAGAAGAAGAATAGCAGAAAACAAGACAAGGCCGTAAAATCATAGTGATCATGCTGGTGATGTCGCCCGCATGATTTCAATAATTCACCTATAATCACAATCTAGGATTTTGGACCAACAAGCAGAGCTACATCCACAGATCTTAGGTAACACCCTGGCACATGCGGAGTCAGTAAATCTTTTATGTCATTTGGGGCGAGGGCATTTAAACCTTAAAAAGTGAAGAGTAAAACTTTAAAATCAATAAAAAAATAAAACACACAGCCACTCGAGTGATGCACTCATATTTCTTGGCGTTCCGCGCAAAATGAAGGAAGGAAGCTTTTACTGATGCTGGCATAAATTGCATGAGAGTACTCTGGGAATGAAAAAAAAAAGGAAATTGTGGATAAACCGCATATAATTTGCAGAACAGTGATGGGAAACACCACGGCTCTGGATAATCTGGCTGAGAGAAGCATGTACAAAAATGGCTGTGGTTGGTAAAGTTCCACCAACTAAAACATGTATTACGCTTACACTAATAGGTCTGTGGTTTTACACACACACACACACACACACACACACACACACCTCCCAAGCACATTGTTGCAGGACACCTTACACCAAACATACAGTTCTGTCTGTTACATAAGCACCAAAGGATTTACCAGTACAAAGAGTTACCCTACTGATATTTCAGAGCCAACAAGCACAATGGCTTCTTCCCAAATTATGTCTAAATTGTTGGCTATCCTCTCATATGACCCGACTTCCAAGGGAAACTTGTCTCCCCTTTGTTGGATAACAGTTTGATGGTTTGTGGATACTTTAAAGACGTGTTTTGTTCATAACTTATTACAGACACACACACACACACAGACCTGTGACTGATATATGGCAGGATCACAGATGGAGCATCCGACCCCATTTAAGTGTCTAAACTATCATTAGGAGTATTTACTGGCATCAAAGCGAAGGATGCCAACAGACTGAGCAAACTCATAAAGAAGGCAGGGTCTGTTGTTGGCTCTGAGCTTGTCACCCTGGAGGAGGTGGTGGAGGACAGGATGCTGGGAAAACTGCTGGGAATCATGGGCCATGTCTCTCAGCCCCTCCACAGAACTCTGCACAAGCTTAAGAGCAGCCTCAGCAACAGACTCATTCAACCTCGCTGCCCAAAGCAAGAGCAGAGGAAATCATTCCTACCTGGTGCCATCAGACTTTACAACGCTCGCTCCAAAACTAATGATGTTTCACTTTAAATACTTAATAATGTAAATAAAACTTCACCTTATTCTCTTCTTATGTTCCACGTATTTTCCACTTTCCTCCACGATACCTCAGCATTTTATTTCATTTGCCTCGTCTATTTATCAAAATCCAACACAAATAGCCCATGCAGTAATACATCAATCACTGGCTACTGTGACAAAAGTTTACTGCATTTTCATCATTCTTCTTTGCTTTTAGTTTCAATGAAGATGTTGCCCATGTAGCATCTATACAGCACATCAAAGTAAGGAAAAGACAGCCTGACTGTCTTTGAGTCTTAAAGCTTCACCTGACAAGACGCTGTTGATGCATCCAAGCTTGTCTCATCTTTTCACTGTGGCAAGGAAAAAAAACACTGCAGTGAGGCGGTGTTTGATGCTTTGGTCTTTGGGGTGCACGCTTTTATAAAAGGTACAGCCAATTAGGAGCTGATGATGCGGAGGGAGCTACAGCTCTCCCAGAGATGCTCCTCGCATGCGTGCTACGATCTGAGAAAACAGATAGGGAGCTCATCGTTCCTGCGATCGCTGCGCAGCCACAAACATTCATTCTGACTTTGAAAAACACAGTTTTTCACAAGTGTTTTTTTTTTTTGTAAGAGCTGCTTTCAGGGCATCTGCAGCTTTTCCTGAGTTCAGCTTTCTCACAAGAGAGGCCAAGAGCGCTCGCGGCTTGATCGAATACAGAGAACACCCACCTGCATCGACTTGTAAACTCGATGGTGATGAAATCCCAATGCAATTCCATGCAACTAATAGCGGAATGAAATAGTGCCCCAACATTTGGACTCTGTGTCCATTTTCTCTCCCATATTTTCCCAGTCAGATCTTCATCAAGCTTGCAATTCATGAATCTGATATTACATGTAATATGCACTGTACCCTGCTTTCTATTGGGTATATTTTAGACAATATGAAACACAGTGAGAAGTAGAACCCATAGAAAATGTCAGATGCAGCTGAATGTTAACACACTGCCCTTTTCAAATACCAGTTAGACAAAACATGACTCAGCTCCAGGTTACATACAGCAGTTATTTGACTTCCTGATGGCTCCTTAAGCCTGGGTGCTAACCAGAGTATCAGACATTAGATCAACAGCTCATGTATGAATTCATTTAATTTAATCCAGGCAAAAAATAAATAACATTTCTTTTCATTTTTAATAATTTTTAAAATTAGATGCTTGTGTGTAGTTTTCCTCAACTAGGAGCTCAGAGTTGATCATGTAATTATGGACAGCTAGAGTCAAAAAACAATTCAGCTGAACTTTGAAAAACTTAGACCCAATTCCAACAGCTGTTTACTATGTAAATGAAATCATTTTCTTGCAGGAGAGAAGACAAATCAATCACACATACAGCCCTTTATGGACATAATTCCCACAGTAATATTTACTAACCTTTGCAAAGGATCACGGTGTTCCACTGTCCTGGTGGTTAAGAAAGATTAATAACCACAGAGTCAGAATGCATCTTTATCAAAATGTCCTGGACCACAGGCTGAAACTGCCGTGTGCATCAAACTATGTTTATAGTTGGAAAAACAATCCCAAACTCAGACAGAATGAGGTGCAGGTTTAAAACAACATGTTCTCTCATGGTCCACAATAGCCAAGATTAAGCAATAAAGACTGAATTCCTGCCCAGGTTTAAGTGATGGTGAATGAGAAAAAAGTCGTTTTTTATTTCACCAGATTTGGTGTAATTAGTCATGATTGTTCTTAGTGAGCTGTTCTATCTGCAGTATTTCTTCGCATGGGATGACAAGAATGATCTGAAAAAAGATTACATGACATGACATGAAGATTACATGTCACATTAACATCACCAACAGCTGTTAAGATAAATCGATAGCTTTGACTTTCAAAATAAAGAAAGACAAGAATTCATATTTTTTATGTAACAGGTATGAAACCTGCATTTAAAAAGCAGCTAGAGTGTTGTTATATATTTTGCTGAGTTGTGTACAAATACCAAATGTTCCAAAATTCAAAAATGTTGGAATCCAGACAAGATTACTCAAAGAAATGGTGTGTTTCATTTGGTCTGTTTCTATAACTTGTGGAGAGTCTGAGAATGGGAAAGAAGATGGTGAACATGACTTAATATGAAAAAGTCAGGTCAGATAGATCATCAGGAATAGAAGCTGTTTAATGGCGTTTTCACCACAAGCAAACCATTTGTTTATTCGCCCCAGCTTAGAACAGCTTACTGCACTGCTGATTACATTAGCAATTAGCTCGCTTGCAATAGCAGGCACCAAGGGTGCAGGTGCCTGTGGGTTTGAATTCAGGTCAGTCATCAAACTCAGCACTGAGCAGAGACTCAGCAGCCATCATGACAGAACATAAACACCCGACAATGGAGGTCAATTCTGCAGATCACTGCTGCAGTCAGGCTGATAAACAGGAGTGAAGATAACTCTACATTTCAATCCCACAAATTAAAAAGTCATCTCTGACCTCTCCTCCCACTGGTAAAGAGCTCTGGATTGGATCAGAATCTGAAGTGACTCCAGGTGTTTATTCCTCCAGACGGCCTGGCTCTGCACCAGACTCTCTCCTCCTGAGCTGGAGGCTCTGATCAGCTGAGCAGCAGCTCAGCACCACACAAACATCATATGTTTTGTTTTGATCGAGAGCCCTCACAGCTGAAATTGCACGTTGGGCATTTTACTTCTCTTTGTCGAATAATAAACAAATGCTCATGCTGCATGCTCATTTTTGCTGAATGACTGAAGTGTCACTGTTTATCTCAACTCTCCCACTAGCTTTAACAGCACAGTCTGTGTAATGGCCTTATTGTTATGCTTGTGCTTATCATCTTTCACTCCACCCATTTGCGCATTTTTTGTGTGGAATGATCCAGTTTAACAAAAATATTTTCCTTGTTTGTTGAGAGGGGTTTTTTTGTCGACGATAGGCCTTGTGCCCGGCTTAGAAATAGAAACCTTGAATTCATAAGCGCACATATAGAGTATCCATATACCACACACACAACTTCCCTCTCAGCACCCCTCAGCAGGTGCCATGTTGCCTGGTTGGACGCATGCCTGTTTGAGATCAGAAGGCAGTTAGGCATGGCGGCGCAGTGGGCATCTGCTGGGCACCGGAGAGATGGAGGGAGGGAATGAGAGGAGGGAAAGAGAGAGGGAGGGGGAGAAAACAGGCTGTCATATGAGACAAAGAGCAGACAGTAGAAAGGAGCGAGGTGGAGATGGAGAGCAGCGAGAGAGAGAAGAGTGTTTACAAGCTCCAAGAGTTTACAAGTATGTGTGTGTGTTCTTTTGTGTGCCCGCTTGGTAACATGTGTGGGTGTTTGTGCATGAAAGAGAGTCAGGGAGAAGACAGGAGAGGAGAGAGACGAGTGATTTCACACCAATAAAGTGCAATCAGGAGGCACTGACTCACTCCTGACCTCAGCACCAGTGTGGCAGCGTTGCTGTGTTTACACCCTCCCAGTGAAACAGATGGCGCAGAGGAATAAAGCTAACCATCAGAGAAGACCCTCCATCCTCTCTTCTCTACAGCACACCGTGGCAGCATTTATGCAGAAGAATACTGATCCTGTTTGGTTTTATAAACATCTCGAGGACGGCGACGAAGCCGCGGAAACGTTCGGTGGGAGAAAGGCTAAATGACGGCTACGTGTGCTCTGTAACATTGCCACAGCAGGAGTAAAATCAGCAAAAAGCTAACAAGTGAGCCTGCAGATGTAACCCTCAAACTGACAGCCTAATCCATGTTTGCGAGCCATATGTTGCTGTGTGCATGGAACATTTGCATGCACTCAAGCAGCACTTGTATGTCTTTTTTCAGAGCGGCACAGAGGGCATCTCTTCCTCCCTGCACCGGGAACATCAAGGCTCAACGACTTACGCAACTCTGAGCCGAGCTCATCAAAGCACGAGGAAGCACTGAAGCTTCGAGCTCTAAACGTTCTGGTGGATGACGCCCTGTTGCAGGCAAACAGGCCTGTTTGACTGACATGAGCTGGAAAGAAGAAAACACATTGTAAGGCTGCATTTTGCTCCTACATGTAAATTACACCACTGGTCTTGGTACACTACGATTCTACCACCAAAATATTACTCTGTATTCCTAGAACTGCGTATCGTTGATATTTTGCGGTTCTTGGGTTGATATTATATTTCTGTCTCTGCACTGTAATTGTTTATCTCTACTCTCCATCTGGCACCTATGGTGCATTTCTGTGCATTATGAACAGAGACACATCCAGGTTGCTCCTCTTTAAATGTTCTCAGTTGTCGAGCCTTGACGTACAAATTTAATAGCAGGGAAAGCTGCAGAGTCCACCATGGAGGGAGCTTTGATAGCCTATCATCTATGTTGCTCCGTCCATGTTTATTTAACCCTCCTTTGCTAGAGAATAAACTACTCAACACAATCGGCAGACAGTAATGATAAAAATACGACTATGAAAAAACTGGGAATATGTTGCCCAGCGTCAACAGAAGGACCTTCTTTTGTTGTATTATCGGCACACTAGACGCTTCACAGCGGGTGTAACCGTTTTGCATTATGTCGAACAAGATTTACTCTGGCGTGTACACACATCTTATCAAACCACTTTATTTAGTTGGAATCTCTGATGAGGATGATTTGAATGAGACTGAACAAATATTGACTGTGTAACATCAGCTTTTGGTATTTCTTCACTGAACAAACTGAGAAGAGCCGCCGTGACTGGAGAGCACGAGCACTGCCTGGCCTCGGCAATGATCAGATCATCAGCTACGGTAGCTCACCAGCTAACCCTGTGAGTCACCAAGCCTCCTGTTTCTTGATTAGGCTGCACGCTGGTGAATTTGCACCGTGCAGCTGAGGCGCTTGTCAGAAAGATGGCTTTATGATAGAGTGCGCCATATGTTACATGAGCAGACTGCACAGCCCTCCGAGACAAATCTTTTGATATATAAATAAACTTGACTTGTCGCACCTGATTATCCTAATTGATGTACATGTTGACCATTTATTACTGTCTATTCTAGAACACCTCATTCTGCCCTCGTATCCCTTTAACGCATGAGTTATCAATTCACAAAGTAATACTTTTCATCAGTGCATCCCTGGAATGAAGAGTCATTCAGGAATTACTGTCGCATCTCTTGTCCTCAGAAAAATGGACATTTCAAAACAATATATTCAACTAGATAAGGTGTTGTCACTTTGCTGCACACAAAGGCATTCGTAAACAGAGTGTAATAGCCTAGAAAATTTCCAGTGCAATATTTAAAAAAAAATAAATTCTGGGACTGAAAACACATCTGTCTTATCCAGTGGATGCTCTGAGCCAAAGGGTTTATTCTGCTTCTTGAGCTTATATTTAGATCAAACTGACCTATATTTACTAGACTCTTTAATACTGCAGTTTAATAAAACTATTCAAACTATATCACCATTTTGAATAAAGCTTGAAAGGTGGAATCTTAATGGGCAATATGTTCCCACTTGGTGCAGAACTTGTCCTGGGGTTGACAGATGTATTTTCAGTTAAAGAAATTTAAAAAGTTACATTTTCTTCATTGAAATCTGAATCTAGAATCTAGAATAATCTCTGCATGTGTGAAAATCTGATTATCTGATATTGTAATGAAAGACCTTATCAACACGGGGCTACTTAGATAGGAATTAGATATCAGGCTTCAGATATAATCACTAAAGACTTGTTGGTAAAATCTAATCTACGTGTATGACTTAATCCAAGCCATGTCTCAGTTTTCCATGATTGAAGTTCCAAAGGTTCTGGTTAACATTCAATAAGCTGTAGGATATATATTTAAAATATATCTTAAAGATGGAGAACATAAAATGACCTAGAGTTGACCAGTAACCTACCTCTTCTTGCTGTGTATGTGTGTGTGAGAGGGTGGGTGGGTGGGTGTGTGTGTGTGTGGGTGGGAGAGTCAGGGGGCAGTTGCCATGGCGATGAGGTGTTTGTACTTTAGCTGGAGAATGGTAGCATCCTCCCTGGAGGACAGTGGCTTTGAGGCTTGTAATTGGGCAAAGTCTTCTCTAAGGAGCACTGAGCAGACAACAAACCATGACCCAAAAGGTTGCTGTGTCCTCATATGGAGGGCAAATGTGTTGTGCGTTGTTGTCAGGGAGGCACACGGGGCTGTCTGTGCGGTCTAATCTGCACGGAGCGGCATGGGTATCAAACATCATGGATCACGGGACGATCGGTGTACAGTAAGCAGAGAAGGTATTAAGTCAGAGGATGACAGTGCGCAAAATAATGAGCTGGAAAACCACGAGGGCTAGATTTCAACACCTGTCTCGGAGCTGCTTTCTCTGCACGCTTTGCGCGAACTGATCCGATTCGTTTTTGATTTAAAAAGGCCACATGTAATTCTTTTCATTCTGTACCAATCTAAAACGAGGCAACAGTAAACATGTTGTCCTAACAATCTGTGCATTCTCTGTCAGGGCCGCTCGCAAATGAGTTTGTCTTGGCGAACGAATAGCGCAGCCTTCGGCCAATCAGTGCCATTTCCCAAATGATCAGCACAGAGGGATGAGAAGCATCTTTTGTAAAAATCTGATTATCTGATATTAGATGTGAAATTCTGAATATGTCACACTGAAGCAATAACACAGATTATTCACTGAAATTTATCATAAGCGGATCGGTGGTCAAAATGTGACATTTTGGGTAGGAAACAGCAGGCCTGGAGCCGATCAGTCGCTGCTTTGAAACAGTCCCTGCTTTGAAGAGAAGATAACTCCCCCGCCCCCCCCAAAATGTACATTCAGTCATTATCTCCTCAAGTCCACGTGGATGAGAAAACACTGAAAAACAAATGGACTCAATCGTTCCATGCAGCTCATCCAACGTAAATCCAAGTCTCTAGAGGCCCTGAAACCCCAAATTTCTCGGAAAAGACATTATTTACAACCTTTGACTCGCGGTCAAGCTCGTGCAACAACTTCAGAGTGTGTGCGAGTGCTATCGCCTCAGCAGCCACAGTGAAGATTTTGGCTTTGCAAACCATGTAAATAACCAATCAATCAATTCCAATCAATGTGGGCCCCACACTTATCGAGAGACTTTGATTACGCAGGACGTGCTGTGTGGAGCCATTCAATCTTTTCTTTTCCTTTTTTTCAGTTTTACCTTTTAAAACAAGTTTGTAAATTTAGGGGAATACTGCATCGCTAGTTTGCTACAAAGCTACAGGAAACATATTCTTTACGCTGGTCAGAGTAAAGAGTGATAAAATTTTGCCATGATTTGACTGAAATACAGTCACACAACATCAAGACCGATTGTAGCTTGCCATTTTTCTTGACTTGTGTGATGTCACCAGCATGGAGGTGCTTTAGTTGCTGAAATAATGTGTGACACTGTTGCTGCATCAACAACATCATTCCACTCTGCCACGTCTGTGCAAGAAAGAGCGCTTTGTGCTCTTACTGGTCAACATCGTGGAGGGCAGAAACATTCTGACACGTGCAAAACAAAATAAAATAAAGTTGAACCAAGGTCGTGTATTAAATACAGATAGCACACGCTGATGGTAGATCACTTTGTCACATGAGCACCAAACTTTAATTGTTGCAAAAATCGATGAAATAGCAGCAGGCATGATAACTTTCCAGAGTTATAAAAGTTGTCTCACAGTATTATAAAGCACCGAGCAATGTTTTGGCATCTGTTTAGTAATCAGACTCAGATCTATTAATCAAATGGGCATCCAGGATCATATATCACTGTGTTACAGGAATGGGTGTTACTGGAATTCTAATGCAGGGCTGCTTTTTTGGTCTGAATGGCTCATTTGAAACGTGGAAAAAGCTATAGCTCCTTGTTTAAGTAAGATTTTATTAATAACCACTTTGTTGTGGGGTTCTGCTTTAGTCTCTGAGAGCAATCTTGACGTTAACAGTGCATGTTTGGGATGTATGATAACACTGGCACGTGATCAGTCAAATACTGCCATCAGATTGAAAACCACATTTCAGCCAGTATGATAAGATGAAGCTTAAATTATGCGTAAGTAACAAACAAACCCATTTTCCTATTTTGACCGGTGACACAAATAAAACACAATCTGTGATGCAATACTGTGTGAATTATGCTACGGAGGAGACTTGATGATCACGGCGATAAAGTGGAAAAAAAGATGTGCATGCCAACATGGTGCATCCCTACATATCTGTGTTTTCCAGGGGGGGAAATCAGGCAAAAGATGGCACATCAGGGGTGAAATAAAAACCTAAAGAATCATCCCGTGCCTTTTATTTTCAAGAAATGGGCGACACAGTGGCTCTATGTTCAAGATCAAATCCGTGAAAACGATCCAAACATGAGGTTTTTTGCTAACCACCGCTGTTTTTCTCGAGTTTTGTGAAACAGACACATCTCGCTGCAGGACAGGCAATGATCTCCTCCTATGCACTCGATTGTGTGACCGGTTTATAAAATCCCAGAGCTGGCTGATGAAATTGTCACAGCGTCTCAAGAACATCTCCGACAGGATTTCTCTGTCCTGTCACACAATATGCCAGGTGGGAACGGTCTCCGTGTGGTGTGAGGTGACAACAGATGTCCGTAGTTCGCTCATTAATCGTCTCCTCCGCGGCCGAGCATCAAGTATCTACAGCTTGTGTTCTTCAGCGCATTATTCTAAAAGCAATCGCATCGTGGAAAAGAAATGACTCCGCCACGCTCGCTGAACTATGAAGGCTGCTCTCTACAGCCTTGCGTTCGGAGATGCTTTCCATCATGTACTGTATAGGCGAATAAACAGGACGGAAGTCCTTTTGATTGTTTTTCAGGTGAAATTCAGCCGGCTTCCATTACAGTGAGGGAGTGCAGAGCAGGAGCCCACACCAGGGTCCACCTTTCAGAAACACCAGTTTGCTCACGTTACTCGTGTTTTACGAGTGGGCTCACGTTTCAGCGATGTGGAGCAGCGGGGTCAAAATGGAGTCAGAGGACGATATGGGAAGACGCTGAGGGTGCTTTTGAAAAATACTCGGCAGGATTCGCAAGTCTTTCTGCAGTGCGGCAGTCTAAAGTCCGACTGGTAGAGGAGTTCGCTGTGTGAGAAACAGATTCACTCCAGTGCCCAGTCAACAGGATAGAATCTTGGGAGCTGATGTTTCTGCAAAGCGCTGAAACATTCACATTTGCATGTATCAGGCTACGTACCGTACTGGCATTTCTATAATATGCGTCAAATCAAGTTCACATGTTTGTGACCTGACTGTCATATCAGGAGGTGGAGGGGATGGTGGTGGAGTTACATAAAAGAGACAAAGGGTTGTAGGGTTATGTCAGATCCCAGCCCCTGGGCTCCAGATATTTCATTAAAGGTCTTAACTGGCAAGGATTACATGATCCTTGAGCAGCGCTGCACAGTACAGTATAGAAAAAAAAAAAAGATCTACTGTGATTCGGACATTTTCCGAGACCACATTGCAATTTTGTCTGCAGTGTTGTTTTTTTGTTGTTGAATCGATTTTTTCAAAAGGTTTGGTGTATTTTAAGCAAATCTGTAATCCTGACAGTTTAGGTTAAACGTGTGCACCTTGTGCAACGCGATCGCAGCTGTTTTGCAGTTGCCGTTCAATGGCATACGTTTAACAAAAGAAGAACAAAACACACAAAAACGAAAGAAAGAAAAAAAGCTACCGAGAGACAAAAATCCTGGATATTCAGGTCCAGCCCGGCAGTTCAGGACTATGTTTCAAAATTTGAAAGCTATTTAGTTAGTTTAGTCACAAAAGTAATACGCTACTGTCATACAGTGTGCCGGTGGAGAGGCTTGTTAGCCTTGGAAATCTTGTCCTTACCCCCAAGAGGAACCGACCGTCAGACACACGTTTTGGAAAAAACAAACCTAAATAACTAAAAGTTACAACATAGACAAAACACAAGGTTGCGACATAACCATGGTTCACAGAAACGTACATTGCCATTTATTCCGCCATTGGGTTTTTACTTGGACAACTCTGAAACTACTTAGGATGTATAAACACCTGCGAGAGTCCACTGACAGTCCTCCTCTACGCCCTGCAGCTCATTACCCACAGCCATTATCATCGCCTTCATCAGCATGCTTGGCTGGCCGGACCAAAAGCCAGCAAATAATCAATAGTAAGTGATTCTGAAGATATGAGTCACTGGGAAAACATTTAGAGAGCACCGATGTGACGATCTGTGCCTCTCAGCTGTAGATTATGTTCCCCTGTAACTCCAATGAGTGCTCCTCTCACACACACTCGGCCCTGCCACGAGTTGAAGCCCTGTCTAATCTGCGGTGAAGACACACTGAAGAGATGAGCATGGCGGAATGAGTCGGCGGCGCTTCAGCAGAGGGAGAACGTGTTCACCTTTGCAGGGTCGCCCGCGCTTATCAGGATGCAAAACATAAATGCGGCAGGATTAATTTCGATTACCCGACTTCAGAAATCCAGATCCATCCTTCTCACACCTTGTTTGAAGCCCCACAGCTGCTGTGGCTCTGGGGTGTTTCGAACGCTCCACCAACGCAGCCCGGTGAGCGAAATCTTACGGTGGACGGTGGAAGACAGGCAGGATTCTGCTCAACAATTCAGAAGTCTCACGAGGTCAAGTTTGCAGAGGATTTGGTCAATTTCGCTTCAGCTCACATCCCCAGATTTCCCTGATCTCCTCCTGAGGGTAGCATCTGACATTTACATTCCTTAAAACCCGCATTTATATCCGCACTGAACGTCTCGTACATCAGCTCGACTGTCAGAACCTGACCTGCGCTCAAACGTTAACTCTTCACTCACGCCACAGCTATCACCATCCTCATCTTCCTCGTCGGCCGTTAAAGGTGTGCTTCATGCGGGAGACGTGCCTCCGTGTGGCCGCTGAGGCACGTTTGAAAGTCTGGTCACACGTTCGGAGATGGAAAAAAAAAAAACCACCGCCTCAGGGAAGGCGAGGACGGATGGAGCCCGTGTATTTTGAAATATAGGCAGCTTCAAATTTCACGACCCGGGGCTCGATGAAAAATTTAGCAGCTGTTTGTGTTTTCTAGCTTCTAACCTACAGCTGACTAATTGATAGGAGATTTTTTTTTTTTTCTTTTCTTTTGAGCTAAACAAGACAAAGTGTGTGATAGCTGATGATGTCCAGAAAGCATCTGCGCGCTGGAATAGGTTTAGTTTCCAGCAGTTTCTGCAGAAAAACTGTTTTACATATCCACACCAGCTGAGCCAAAGATAATAGAGTCAGTGCCTCCAAAAGCACCTCAGGGTGTCATTTTTAAAAAAAAAAAAAATTTCTGCAGATTGCTTTATCTGACTAAATCAGTCAAGACAGCAGCAGCATAAGACACTTAGGGCGACACTAAGGCATGGAGAGGATCTGCAGAAACAAAGCTAATCAGATTTTCTATTGCACTGAATCAGTCCTGTATGACATATGGCTGATGCAGCTGTAAGGTTCAGACCCACAAACAAGATTTCAGCCGATCAAATCTACACAAAGTGTTCATGTTGAGATCAGAAATGAATTAGGTGTACAACAAATAAAAAAGAAAGAAAGAAACCCCTCTGATGTACGCTGGTTTGATGTGAGCTGTGAAAAGGAAGAGTCACGTTTTTGTTTTGTTTTTTAATGAAGTTTTGTTGGATTCCTCCTCGTCACATTTCCTTCAGTCTTCACACATGTTCTCACCTCGGCTGCTCACAGCGTCTCCGCGCCACTGCGAGACGCGTCAAGGCATTAACCATGCATCGGCAAACATCATTATTGAGGCTAATTCTGGAAAACGAAATGTCAGCAGGAAGCCCGCGTCGTTAGAATGCCATTTTCCCTTTGGAGTTAACAAACCGATTATTAAAAGTGGGCTTTAATGAGAGAAAAGAGGCTGCAGGCAGGGTTGGGAATGTTCCCGCAGGAGGTAAGAAAACAGTGATCTTACTTTGACTGTCGAATTTCCTGATGATGGTGTCCAGGAAGGTGTTCTGCGGAGCCACATGGCCCCTCCGGACCGGCATCTTCGCTGCGGTGGCCCCCGGACTTTGAGAGACTTTGCAGGAGTTTGACTCTATATATCACGCCGAGGCTGTGTTTCCAGTGCGCACGATGCCTCAGCGCGCTCCCCGCATGGAGCACTCGACACTGACGGGCTCTGCGGCGGTAATCCCGGGGCCAAACTTTTCCCCCAAAGTTGCTCAGAGAGACGAGAGGCTCGCGGTTGGTCTCCCGCAGGGAAGTGAAGGAGAGGAGAGTGGAGGAGGGCGGGCGCACTGGACGCACGGCGGATCTGAGCCGTTTCCAGCCTCCAGTTTCCAGGTTGAGAGGAGCGAGGGCGTCTGTTTCTGTAACCCCGAGGGGAGGGAGGGGAGGGGAGGGGGGGGGCGCCTGTCAGGTGATATTCCTTCCTGGTCTCACACTCGGTGGAGTACAGCGGACCTCTCATCCCGCACGGCAGCCCGCTCCTGGGAGGCGGACCGGGCGAGCTTCCCGACGAGCGTCGTTGGAGCCATAGTTGGGGCGCTCAGCTGCGCGTTTCTGAGCTGTTTCTCATCCCACCTCCTCTCCTCTCCTCTCCTCTCCTCCCCCCCCTCCCCGAGCCTCCTGGATGGTCTGAGTGAGAGAGGGAACACAACGACGGGTTAAAGGAAGAAGAGCAGAGCGCAGATCCGCAGCTTGAGTCGTCCTAGATGGGTGTTTTTGGAGGTGTTCTCTGCGTCTCTCCTCCTCCTCCTCCTCCTCCTCGCTGTGCGCTCTGCCGGATGACTTCAGCTCTCCACCGGCGTCTAGCTGCGCCTCTTTTAACCCTTTGCTCATCAGGAGCTGGAGATGTGGAGGAAGCAGGAGTAGAAGCACTCTCAGCGACCAAGGTGATCTTCATCACCGAGAGGAAGAGTTTCAGCCACACCTGAGGTGATCAAGTGAGGGGGGGGGGGAATCTTCTCTCAGTACCAGAAATGACGTTATTAAAATATTTATGTGATTGTGTATCACAGCTGAGGGCACTGGCCGCTCAGAGGAAACCCTAATCACAGCTGCAGCCTTTCTGCTGGAGTCAGATAAAAAGGGAGCGCGCTTTGTGTTTCACCTGCGGTCAAACGGCCGCCGCTGACAGGTGTGCTCGGCTGTACACGACCTGTCTTCTTGTGTGGGTAGGATATGTTTCACACACACACACGCACGCACACCCCTGCTGTGTTCACGGCCCTCATATGTAGTGGAGCGTCTCTGCGGCCCCTGAATCGCTGGGTCCCGCGTACACACGCTCGGAGAGGCGGCTGCGATGCTTCGTTACTGTACCGCTGGACGGGGATTCACCACTCCGGCTGCTCTGCTACGTCACACCACCGGGGTTCCCCCTTCCGTCATTTATGCTGGGGGATGATGCCTTCACGGACCGTCGGATATTGTGCTGTAAGTTCTAAGCGCGCACGGACGATTGATCTGCTCCTCCTGAGACAGCATTCATGCGCCATCTTTGCGTCAGAACGGCTCCGGAGTGACTGTGGAGGGAGGAGAAGTGTAGATATGTGGATGTTGCCCACTCAGATCCCTGCTCTTCACAGGCTTGCAAGTATTCACTTGAGTCTTTTTTTATGTGTCTGCTCAGAAACACGTGCAAAAACTGAACCAAAAGCAGTTTTTGGTGGCTGACTCCTCCTTTTGGAAATCAAGGGAGATGTGATGTGGGCAAACGGACAGAGTTTTTTGTCTTTTCCTGACAAACTTGAAGGCAGCAGCACACAACGCTCCTCCCCTACCTGTCCATCATCCTCAGCTTTCTCACAGTCTCTTTAAATCCATCAGAAACAACCTGTTGGATCAGTCCAGTGCAGAAGTAATAGGCCTTGACTGAGTAAAAAATCTCTTGTTCTTAGTAATGTTGTTTCAAGCACAAAGCAGCACAGCTGCCCCCTCGCTGCATTCATCAAAACACGAGCGGCACAAATGCATTAACTTTTTCCAGCGACCAGCGCTTTAATGATTGGTCAGACATGATGAATTGCAGCCTTGTAGTTGGAAAAGGCCTCAGGAGCCATCCATCAAAAAGTGACATTTTGATGTGAATTAAAAATGTGTACATATTAAATCCAGCAGTGTTTACTCCAGCGGCTGGATGCTAGAGGAGGTGCTGCCGGTCAGCCTTCCTCTCTCAACTCCCTTAACTCAGGAACAGAGAGAGGGAGGGGGGGACAGAGGAGGCGAGGAGGGGGCAGGAGGGAGGAAAAAGCAGACAGTTTCTTGATGAGACAGATCCTGGCCTGTCAAACACACACACACACACACACACACACACACGTAAAGACAGACGGAGAGAAAGATGGCTATTTGCTCCAGGAGTTCTTAATGTACTTCACCGCGCACGACAATGAATAAATGTCCAAATAAATGAAGTGAGAAAGCGTCAGACTCCGTCTTGACAAATTCATTAAAAGTGACACGGTCTTATAATGAATAAACAGCACAGCGGCAAATTAAACTCTGTGGTCAGAAACATCGCCATCAAAACATTTCCAGGGAAACAGTTTTCACTCGGCGCAAAAATGAATCAGTGTGTGTCCACACGGTCCTTTTTTGGGAAAAGAAAATGACCAAAAAAATGCTCATCGTCGGCCTACATCCGCTTCCACTGAAACCGCAGAGCTCAGACTGCGTGTGGACGTTAGATTTGTAATATAATGCACTCACAGAAGGGCTGGTAGATGATGCAACCTTGGGTAACTTCGATCTAACAGGATAAATCAACAATACTGCCGATGATAAGTTGGTTAAAATAGGAGGAGTAGTTAGACACTCTCTTAGACAACACACCAGGATGTCAATACGAGTGAGGCTACTTGATTAAAAATTCACTGACTGAATCTGTTGAAGCAACATGCAAAACTAGTAGTTCACTCCTTTTTGTTTTAAATGTAAATGTTAATGGAAAAGTGTCAGCTGTATCCTGGTGTGGGCTGGAATATTGATTTTTTTTTTTTCTGGTTCTCTGTGGCTCGCCCTGCCAGCTGCACTGCTGTGCATCTTCAGTTTTTTGGATAATGCGCACAAATATGCATACGTATATTACAAAAAAAGTTCCTTATCGCGCTCAACATGAACTAAGTGATAAGTCAAAGACAGTTGTATGGGACTGACCATTTCACATACATTTATATTACTAATGGTTGTGGCTGCCACACAACTTGCCAACCAGCACATCAGGAGCAGTTTGGGATTCAGTATCTTCCTCAAGGACAATTTGAGATGCAGACCAGGGGAACTGAACCAGCAACCTTCAGATAACAGGACACTGGCTTCCCCTGAGCCACAAGACTTTGAGAGGCAAACTGAGTTGAAATGAAGAAATGAGCCTCCTGCTTCAATATATGTGCATTGTAGACCTTACAAAAGGTTTAAAATGGGCACTTTTTTGAACATGCTGCTGGTAATATTGTTGATAGTCTCATGTACTGACACAAAATCCAAAAATAAGAAAAGAAAAGAAACAGGTAAGAAACTTGGAAGAAAATGATAAAAGTGTAAGGGATGGCCCGGACATCCGGCTGGTTACTGTAGAAATTCAACTCCACATGTGGTCAAAAAGCAGCTTGTTTGTAATTCACACATAAAAAATTTAAATTACTTATGTAGAATTGTATGTATATGTGAGAAAGGCTGATCACATGAGAAAATACCCAGCTCACTTCTGACGTTATTTCAAATTTGCATGTAAAAATGTGTTAACATTTGAATAAGCATATTTCATGGGATTTGGGATTTGTGTGCGAGTGTGTTCTTCTACATGTGAAAAAAGGCCAACCACATGTAAATCATCCATTTACATACGAGTGGAAGGTTTAATGCATGTGTGATAAAAGCCAAACACTTTTGAAAATGTCCACTTCACATGTGACATGTTCTTTTCACATGTATATGTGAAAACACAAAGGGGATTTTCACACATGAAATGGCAAATGACGTTGTTGTACAGGAAGCTACTGGCTTTAAAAGATTTTTAAAAAGAGAGACAGTTCAAAGTATTTTCCATGTGGAGAAAATATTTATTGACATGTCCACTTAAACTACGGTACACTGTAAACTGCAACATGCTCAAACATCTAACCAGTTACAGTGAACTCCAACTTAAAGCAGACTGCTGGCTCATTTTCATTACAAATACAAAGGAAACATATTTTAATGCAAAATGGGTATTGCTTGAATTATTGTATCTTTAGTCTTTAAATATACAGTAGAATAAGCTGTACAGGCTGAAGAATAAACAAAGTTTCAGAATCAACAGTAGCATCCAGTCATATGATGACTAAGGACTACAGAACAACATGTACACCAACAGGCTCTCAGGGCTTTATGTTCCACTCATCCATCCATCCATCCATCCATCCATCCATCCATCCATCCATCCACCCCAGAAGTCTTCAGTGTGGCGCTCCCACTTCATTTGGTATTCGTGGTCCTGCTCTCAGTGTCTCTCGTGAATACACACATCTATACTCACACACACTCAGCTCACAGACACACACTCATCATACTCCCTCAGCGTTTGGACAGGTCACCTCCTGTGAAGAAGAGGAACAGCCAGACTGGTGAAATCATAACTTCACTGTTATGTCTGTAATAATGTCAGTCGTCTGCGCTGCAGGATAAAAGATAGAGACTGAATTAAAAATATATATGAACAGCATGACTTGATATAGAACAGGATATCTGCCTTTGCATAGTTGAATTTAAAGTTGCGCTTGGAAGAAGAAGAAGTCTTCATTGGTTAATTTTTTTCTGCCTAAACAAACTAAATAATCAAACTGATCTTAAAGGACATCACAATTTTTAATACTGTTCTCCCATGTTTATATGTGGCGGACCCTGCCACCTTTCTAGCTCCAAACAGTGTTCTGGGACCTTAATTTTCTCTGAGAACAGCTTTTGAATTAACTTACATATATACATTTCTGAGCTTGTATTATTATCCTATTAATATTTGAAACGTCAACATTCTGAGAATTCATTTCTTCTCCAAAACTACAGTGTCCTTTATTACACTGAATTAAAATTAAATCTATTAAATGAAATCAACTACAGATGTATAGCTATGACATGCATGAACCACAGTGTATATATATCAAAATGCGTGTGTGTGTGTGTGTGTGAGTGTGAGAGAGAGAGAGAGAGAGAGAGAGAGAGAGAGAGAGAGAGAGAGAGCGCGGCCACACGCTAGCAAAGATTGATTGTCGCCGAGACCAAATCCGTCAGACGTGATGTCCACGGGAGTGTAGAGCTAGGAGGGGAATCAGGGCTGGGGGGATGTTCTGTGTCGTATGTGGCTACATCCAATTAACTAAGGCAATCAGCCATGTTGATGAATGGATTAGCACATAATTGCTTCAGAGGTGGGATCCTTGATTGAATTATTCATCGTGGGCAAAGGCAAGCGTATGTTTTGCTAAGATTAGAGTCTATGTGCACGTGTGACTCTGTGTAAATGCATGTTTTTCAGTGACCGTGTGTGTGTGTGTGTGTGTGTGTGTGCGCGTGTGTATGTTTGTGTGCGACCTAGAGTGAAAGGAAAGTGACTGATAAATTGTATTGAGGGGTTGGAGTGTTCCAGCCACTTACTGAGCTGCTCTCTGTGGGATTACACCCTCAGACTGGCTGCACTGGCTACACTCAATCAGTGATGTTACCGCAGGTGTTTTTCATGGGTGCATTCCAAAAAAACTGACCAGCACAGAGCCATTTTGCACGGGCCAGGTAGGCATGGTATTCATTCCCCTTCAGTTCCAGGCGGAAAAGCGGCATGACTGCTTATATGTCTGCTGGGCTTAAAGGGATATTCCGGTGTAAATTTAATTCATGTTCTAACACACCTTGACACCGAACACGACCTCCCCTTGAGAGATAAAGTTTGCGGAGCGCTAGCTTATGTAGTTTTACAGTCGTTTCTGAGGATGCTAAAACTATGTAAGCTAGTGGTCCACAAACTTTATCTTGGGGAGGGGTCGTACTCAGTGTCAAGGTGTGTTAGACTATGGATTAAACTTACACCGGAATATCCCTTTAATAATAATGGCTTATGCGACAAGTGTACCAAACCAGGTGTACCAAAAGCATAGTAACAAGTGAGCTCTCCCCCTGTGTGGAGAAGCAGTGCATAGCATCGACACAGAAGCAAAGCTTTAACAGCACTGGTGGCAAAATTAATTTAGCCACTGGAAAAAAAGGCCCACAATCAATCAATCAATCAATCAATCAATCAATCAATCAATCAATCAATCAATCAATAAACCCTCGTATGTGTAAGCTATATGTAGAAAATGTTTGGAGCTTTACATTGTCGAGTACAGTGCTCTTCTTCTTCCTTGGCGGCGCTACGCACTCCTTCTCCACACGGTGGGAGCTGACGGTCATCTACCGCAGGTTATACACTGACTAGGGATCCCATACAACCCCACACCAAAGGACTAAAACTCTCAAGTTAAGTGATTTTCACATTTTGTTCTAAGCCATAAAACACTTAAATCATTTTATAGTTAATTGTTCATATTATAGTGCAGGATCCTCAATGGCAGTGCGACTGAGATGAGGTGCGTTTATAGCCTAACGTTAGTTTTTTACTTGGAGTGATTTAATTTACACTTCAAAAATCACTAAATTGATGTTCATTAAGTATCATAAACGTGTGTTTGCTGCAGAGTTTTTTTTCTGCAATAATCTAAAATCCCATGAAACTATCTCATAGGCTTTATGTCACAGGAACCGGGTCATTGCTAACATCCAGGTTAGCCTAAAAAATACATTATCCCTGCAGCACTATCAAACATGTTTCTGCTGTTCTCTTGACTGACTTGAATAAAAGTTTGATTTACCAACTGGCTCCACCGGTGGTAGCACCCTCCTATTGTTGAGCTAACTGGTTGTATTAGCCAAAGAGAGATAGTGATGGACAGATGGTTCATCCAATAACCTGTCAAGTGCCTGCCATTTTCAAACAGTTCTCTACTTCCCCTTTCCAGATTTGTTCCGTGGAACAAACCATCCTCATATTTTTTGTTTAGAAGGAAAATTAACACACTAATAGGATTAGAAATGATCATAATGTAGCTCTTCAGTATGCTTATCATCACAGCAACCAATAGTAGTGGACACACCCCACCAATGAGGGCTGGACTATTGTTTCTATATTTCTTTTACTCCATCGACAGTGATATGTCATGGTTTCTCTCTTGTGACAAATATACTTATTGTAAGTCGCTTTGGACAAAAGCATCTGCTAAATGCCCTAAATGTAAATGTAAACCTGAGACAGTTGTGACATCTGAACTGCGGACATCTGTCACCTGCTCTGACCCAAGTACAGGAAAGTTGACTTGAAAGGTAACACAGTCCAAACAACTAAACCACTGTAATACGTATTATTTATTTATTGTTATTATTCGTGTATATGTGTATAAGCGGTGTATTTTTTGTAAGATGAGAACTGAACTTTAAATCTTTAAATTGAATGAAATTATTGATATGAAACAGGCAAAGGTATTCCTGCTGTTGTTTAATAGTATCTGCTGTCAGAGAAGGACTCCTCAAAGCCAAACCTGTATAATTACAGGCTGAATTCAGTCCTTTCAATGTAATCCTCATGCAGTACTTGACTTCATTGAGATGCCATTTTCCATCCTTAAAAAACAGTTTATATTTTTTCACTTACCTGACATGGTGACAGGAATTAAGAGGAACTTTAATAATAATATATAAATAGCCAGTCTTGTCTCTGATGGTCCCATTTTCTTATGTGGGTCATATGGTGGCATCAGTATTAAACTGAAACTGTTTCATGATCAGTTCCTTAAAGTACAATTGATAAATACATATAAAAGATAAAAAGGATGTATAACAAAATAGTCAATCCACGCTCAGTAAATCATGGGTAAATTGTTTAAGTGAGATTGAGTGCCTTCAATCTATTTCATTTGAGTCTGACAGAGTGAAAACATGTTTATGGTGTTTCCACAGCTTTAAATGATCTATACATCAGCATGTGAGTGACCATGGCTTTGAATATGTAATCATGAAGCCAATATATCAAAGTAAAAAACAGTATTATCACTTCATCCAAGGTTCAAACCTGTGACGTTAGCTACATGAGTATTATCCTGCTTTCTGGCTCACATGATGTTAGCTTGTATCGCATTCTACTTCACAAACACGCAATTATCATACTTCGGCATATGTTTATTTTTGGATCAAACTCCCTGCCCTTCCCCTGTTTGAATCACTTCCTGCCACTTCCTGACCTGAGTGTGTAAACATGCATCCCCTGCTACTATTTTTACATATATCTAAATGCTATGTTTTCACACCGTCATTCACAGGGAAATCCTCTCGGCCACACTCATTATTCCCACCTTGGCAACTGGTGCACTCGCAGCTGTGTATGACAGGCAGGACGACAGGCTCGCTCTCTCCACTGTCACACTGCAGGCTGAGGAAACGCACTGGGTTGTCAGGGTCCAAGCGGTAACTACAGCACTCGCAAACTGACTGCAGGTAGGGCTCCTGTGGAGAGAGTGACATGATAGAGTTGTTAAGCCAAGGGAGAATAAATGGATGATAAGGTGGAGTGGGCCAATTAGGGAGATTGGAATATGATGAGGAGGAGAGGCTGCAGGGTGTACAGGAGAAAGCGGAGGTCAGGGAGAGAATGAGGTGTAAAACAGTAGGAAAAAAGCAGGATAAGTTTAAAGGAGGCAAATGGGCAGGTTGATAGAGGAGGAGAGAGGAGGCAGGGGGAGAAATAAGAACCCCTAACTTTATATCAGATTACAAGATAATACAGTATAAACTGCGGTATACAGTATTTACAAGGCATTCTTTGTACAACATTTACTGTGGGGCATTTCTGGATATATTAAATCACAACAGACACCAATGTAATGCAACTGAGCCAACAGCCTGCTGATGTGATGGCGATGTCCACCAGATATCTAACAGATTGAGTGGCAGACAGGTTGAGGAACCAGGAAAAGGCTATAACCAATGAAAGCAGACCCTCCTTTCTCCTCTGCTGTCATCCACGTTCGCATGTGCACCGAGCGGCCACAATAATACACTTTCTATCAGAATACAAAGCCAGAAGCTTTACAGTAAATGCAACCGCGTCGTCCTTGTTGAACCACAATACATACAAGCAGGTTGTTTCTCATCCTTGATGCCCACACATCTTAAACGGTATAGTCCCTATTTGTCAGGTTCAAATCCTTCCATACGTCTGAGAGTTTCAGCTCCTTAATCATTCATTTTATATTTTTGGTAGCTTTCATCTTTCTTCGTCTCTTGAAAGAGCTACGTCATTCCCTTCCCTCTTCAATTTTGTCATAACTTTGCTCCTTTTGATTGGATTTCCCAGCCCACTGACATTATACTTGATTATTCTAACTGACTTAATACTTTGCATTTTGTGTCTGCTTGCTGTAAGGAACAGTAGCATGAAAAAAAGAAGAAAACCAAAATCATTTACCTGTAAAACAGTTGTACACTAGTGAACCTGATCACAAATAACAACGTTGACTTCCAACATTAAGGCCTTTTTCTCCTCTCAGGTGGGCATTGCTGTGTGGCCACAATTCGTCATCCCGCTGCATATTGGCCACCATGTTGCAAATGCTACTAACTTGTGGCAGCTGACCATTGTCGCCGTGTTTTTAACTTTGTGCAACCTTTTTTTCTCATGTCTGTCGCTCGCTAAAACTACATTTTAGTTTTATTGGGCATCCTCTGATTGTTGCTGTCGGGAACCTGCCATCACAACGCCAGCTAGACCAGCTAGTCAAACAGAACAATAAAGCTGCAGGTTGATAAACCAAAACAATGAGCTGAAAGATGCTAAAATGCTTTATAGAGCTGAGGTGAACAGCAGACTGAGTTAGTAATTATCTGCGGGTTCATAATTGTGAGTTGGCTTATTATTATTATTATTATTATTATTATTATTATTATTATTATTATTATTATTCATAATGATAATTGTGCATTTCAAGATACTCAAAGACAGTCTACTTGGCAAATTAAGTTAATATAGGAAGAAGAACATAGAACGCTTAAACAAGCACAAATCTGGGACTACGGTTGTTGTTTTTTATACATTTTTGTAACTCAAAATTGAAATACTTGATTAAAAAAAAAAAGCCCAGCCTGTTTTGCACGATAGAAGGCAGCTTCTCTAAGTTGTACTCATGTATCCAATTATGGCAGGCAAAGGAGGAGGGATAAAGGGAAAGTACAATGGAAGGTAGCAGTGAATGACAGATAACAGTGGGAAAGGCAGGTAAGATGAGGGAGGGAGTCCAGGATCAAACCCTACGAGGCACCTTCATCTTTTAAGTAGCTGTTATTACAGCTTCATACACTTTGAAAAGACTCCAGCAATGTATGTGAACATATGTGCGTGCGTGTGTGCTTGCATGTTTTACACTTCAGCTGCTGGAGTGATTCCTGTGAATACGCTGGTTCTTCTTCCAGTCCTGCTGATCAATGCAAAAGGGAACTTCTATGTGCGGCCTAGTCACCGGTTACCATCCCTGGTTGCCACAGTAACAGGAGGTAATGACACATTTGGCTGAGCTGATGTTTATTTTTTACGAATGTGACGAACTCTATTTTTACTGCGGAGATGTATGGATGCCAAGGGAGAACAAAGTCACCATGGTGATGAAGTGATGAGCTTGCTGTGTTACAAGAGAAGAAGAAGACAACAAATGAATGCAAGAAAGAAAAAAGGCGATCGAATCACTGGCAGACTCTACACGTGTCCCCTACTCCTATTCAAAACATCTATATTTAGATCACTGGTGACTCACCTCCTGAATTATGGATTTTTGTTCACCTGCTTTCATGTCATCTGTGTGAAGTGTGTATATAACTGTAACTACAGTTGGCAGAAGGCACAGACTGTCACAGCCTGTTAGCTCTACCTTGTTTATGTATGAAGAAGTGAGATACAGCAGGCACGACCAGCTGAACGGAGACACACGTTTGACTTCAATTTGTTTTGTAAAAACTCTCTTTAACACCCTGATGCCAGCTTATGCTTCAGGGGGAAAAACAGATGGGACATTTGGCTTCACAGTGATAGCGAAGGCAATAATCCAGATTATTTTCTTGCACATTGCATACAGCGTTCTTAATAAAAGTTAGTGGATTTTGTTTAGCAAACATTCACGCTTAAATAAATGCTTCACGACCTACTGGCTGTAGAGGCTGTAATGATTTAAAAGAAAATAAATGATTGTGCAGGCCTGGTGGGCAATTTGCAAACAATTAGAACCAACATCTTATTCCTGTTCTAGTTCCAGTCCCTTCAAGTCCACTTCGCTGCTGTATTGACCTTTAGAGTGCCACCAGTTGTCACTCATGTTGAGGTCAATACGCATCAATGATGCCTCAGAGAGTAATATCTTCTGTGTGTGTGTGTGTCTTCTGCGTACCTCCAGGATGACATCAGTCCTCGACAGGCAGCGTCCCCTGCAGAAGCTGACCTCCACATTGTCCAGTCGACAGTCTCCCTTAGTGATGTTCCTGACCTGCACATAGCGCCGACACTCTGGCACGGGCTCGCCTGACGGAAACACAGCCAGGAGGAAGAGGAAGGAGGGAAAAGGGCAAAAGGAGATATGACATTAAATGGGGAATACAGAGGGCAGAGGAAAAGGAGACTATGAGAAGCTAGAAGCAAAAAAAATAATTATATATATATATATATATTTTTTTGTATTTGCATGAAAAGAATGAGGAAAAAGACAAAGGAAGAGTCAGAGCCAGAGAACACAGTGACATTGCCATGGTCCCTCGCAGCATGTGACATTTGCTCCACTGGGAGGAAGATTAAAGCTCCAACGTAGGTTAAGTAATGTAATCTCTCACTAATTGGAGAGAGCAGCACTTGGTTTTTTAGCCTCCTGTAAAATTAACAGTAGAACATTCAAATCCAATGAAGCGGTTAGGAAGTTATAACACGAAATAAAGGGAACAAGAATGATTTTGTATATCTGTTTGAGATTTATTTTCAAGCACTTTAATTGCTCTGTTTATTTAAGTGATAATGGATGGAGAAGCATCACTAACTAACAACAGCCACAAAGTAAAAATGCAGCATCAGTGTTTTTGAGAAAAAAAATTAACCTACACCTACTCAGAGCACTGAATTACTTTTTTTTCCTTTTTTTACACCCAAAGTATATCTAGTAGTTTGCATGTTATTTCTGAAATCCAGTCAATTTCGTAGATTTTGCGATGTGTTTTTCTGCATGCTGTGTGTTTTACTAACCTGGAAACTGCCTTCTGCAGACTGGACAGCAGCTACCTGGTTCCTCCACCTTGACCTCCCCCTGAGAGAGAGATAACATGTGTGTTTTTGACAATCTTTCACAAGTCTCAGTGAAAACAAACAGGTGAAGTGGGTTCAACAAGCAATCAAAAATCATGCCCAGCACTAACTAATGCAACATGACAAACATAACTTTTGTATTTAATTAAACATGTGACAATGATCACATAGTGTATGTAAGTACACATTCTTCAACAACCAACAGACTAGATGCTAGAAACTCTGAGGTTTGCTTTGACTTTAGCGTTAACATTCTGGTGCAGGTATAATGTCCGCCATGTATGCTACTTAGTATAGCATGTTAGCATGCTACAAGTACTAATAACATGGCAATTAGTACTAAACAAAGTACTCTGACGTGGATGTGAAGGACATTAGCTTAGCATATTTTGGTGCACTGGATGGTTTTGAGAGTAAGAGTCAGCTGATCACTGAATCCACTATTAATTCATTCTATTATAATTCATCCTTTCGGTGATCATAGGTGTCTTTACAAAATGTCATGGTGATCCATCCAGTAGAGAAATATAATTCAATCTGGACCAAAGTGGTGGGCTAACATTAGCATGCCATTAGCATGGCTAACTACAGTAGAATAGAATACTTCACAACACAACAACACACCAGTGGAGATACTGTGTGAATGGACTGTGTCAATACATGTATCATCAGATCAAGTCCCTTCTACCCAGACAACTACTGGTTTTCCTTCTAACCAGTTTAGAACTGATGTAGACCTGGGAAGCAATGGGTCATGAGGGCCGAGGTTGAGATTCAGCTTAGTAGTGGAGATGAGAGGCAGAGAGACTGAGACAGAGAATCAGACCAGCTAAACAGATAGGAATAGGAGAAGGAATTAAAGAGGCAAAAAGTAAGACATGAAGACCAAAAATAGCAAAAGGGCGAGACAGTGACGTAAGGACACAAAGGACATACACAGAGGTAGTGAAGCCACTGAGAGAGAGAGAGAGAGAGAAAGAGAGAGAGAGAAAGGGAGAGAGAGAGAGAGAGAGATCCAGAACAGTCCAGTGGAAAGCAGGGTGTCCTGTGGTGTCCCTGTCTGAGAATAGCTGCTGTTAACATGCACAGTCACACAGTCAGATACAGTCTGACAGCAGGCTTCGGCAGCAACACCAGTCTCAGCTTAGCCCTCAATATTCACCCAACTGTAACATTTCGCGCACACGCGCACATGCGTGCACATGCGTGCACAAACATACACTTTTCCTAACTGTTCACCCCGCGGACTTCTCCTCCCACTCGGTACTGCTGCCAGCCTTCCCTCAGGGAGAGGAGCCCACTCACTTAAAGGGTGAGAGATCACAAAGAGGACCTTTTTAAGTCTTTTAACTTAAGAGTCTGTATGTGTGTGTGTGTGTGTGTGTGTGTGTGATGTGGCAGAAAGTAGAAATTATGTAAAATGTGGATATCTGGTACTTGGCATTTGGAGTAAATGGTTGTCAAATCTGTGTTGTCTATAGGCAGTGGTATAGAAATTAGAGTTTTATTAGTATAGAAATAGTATAGTATGTTTGATAGGAAAACATCTGTCTAGTTTCAATCACCAGATATGATAACAAAACCTTTAGTGCATAACCTTGGAAAAGTGTTGAAAAGTGGTGGAGCACTTTTCAAAGCTTATGCATTAAAGGTTTTGTTATCGTATCTGGTGATCATTTAAAAGAAGCAATATGATCAAATGTAATCTGAGTCCCAAATAACAAACTAAACCTACAGTAACCAATTCTGAGCCTGTCAGGAGAGTGAACACAGTGCATTAAATGACCTTTTCCTATTGGCCAGGATAAGGAGTGCTTTCACCGAAGCATAATTGAGTGCAGCCCGGGGAGGTAAGGGATTTGACAATGCATGCAGAAATAGTTACACGAGTCCGAGCCCCTCCAGAGACACAGTGCACTGGCATCAAGACCGGGGTACACCACAGGTTGTACGCTCAGTTGACTGTCTACATTGTGGAGCTCACTATGTAATCAACCTCTCCTTTAAAGTTCCAGATGTCAGCAGAATGTATTTTTACCCTGGCCTTTATACAGCGCGGTGTGCTAAAGATATAAATTCAGCTTACTGTGTCAAGGATGAGATAGACTCTGCTACTGTGACTTTTCTCTACTTCATCACCATGAAATAGGGATCCACCGATATGCTTAATTATTCATTGCCAATACTGATACCAATTGTTAGTAACCAAGGAGACCAATAACTAATATTTGAACAGATATTATCTTGCAATCAAAGTAAAAATCTTGTAGTCAAAATTTTAAATGACCAGTGATGGAATGTACCTTACTACAATTTATACAAGAACAGTTTTAAAGTAAAATGTTGAGGTATTTTACTTCAGTAATTCCATTTTCTTCCACTCCATCACATTGATTTGATAAATTGCTTCGCAGATTCAGATTATTCAGTGTTGATAGGATGTTACTTGTGACAAGTAACCAATCAGACATTATTTAAAAAAAGGTGTGTTGAGTAGGTGGTAGCTTTTATCTTAAAGGGTTAGTTCACTAAAATCATACACAGAACATATTTTCACTTTATAATCATTTGCTTTCACTTACTTGTGTTATCTAGCCATGCAGATATATTTACATTTATTTATCCAGTTTTTGAGACAAGATTAAAAAACACAATGTTTTCTAATTAAGCTCATCTTACATCAGAAAAATCAGACTTGTATGGTTTATCCAGAATAACAGGGACACTGTTTCTAGAAAGTGTTGTTGTTGGTGATTTTTCATATGCAATTCTTCAATGCTGTGAGCACCACAAATTAAACTATATTTACTTTGATGGAGATAGATGGTGAAATTTCATTGAACTAATGCTTTAGATATGATGCAGAGCTGATTAGAAGCATTGATGAGAGTTACTGGAATGTTTAGTTATTTTCAAAAACAGTACAGTCTCAGTGGACAGAATCTGCATTGATGTGTCACCAAAAGTTTCGCCTATGTGAAGGACTGCAAAAGTTTATTCATATTTTAGATGGAGTTAATTTTTTTTCTACACCTGCCTCTAGCCTTACAGAGCACATGCATAATTGACACTCAGCTCAGCGTCTCCTGCGAGATGACCAGCTGTTATCCACTCACAGGTGGATGACTGAGCATTGTCTGTGAGACTAAGGCGGTTATTTTTTCTGTAAAGAGGCTGTCACCCTTAATGACAACCGTACACCAGTACCCATAATCCTTTATGCATGACAATACAATTACCCTGACCATATGCAAAATGTTACTGGAACTAATTAAGTGATGAATATTTAACTTCTACAGATGATGCTCAACTTGTGATATAATGATCGTATAACCGACTGAAATGTGCACCTGAACTAAAATTATGCTTTTCATACCTACGTACCAACTTTTGCAGAACAGGTCTCAGCTTCGCCGTATACTGCATTCGTTGAATTGGTTGGTTAATGAGGAAAACCAGGTTTCAGTGTTCAGGGAGATAGAGGGGCATGGTAAAGGAAGAAGGGCAGGCTTGTGGAAGGATCGGCCACTCAGGTATTGATCTGCTTCAGCCAGTGACTTGCAGAGAACATCCCACACATTCTTTAGGGAGCAGTGCATTTCCTCCCTTGCTCAGAGTAATTGAGATGTTTGTGCCCAGTAGAGATGAGTGAACTGTACCACCCCGGTGGAAGCAATGGCAGCTAAATGGACTGATGCGTTTGTCCAGGAGGCTGATGGCGCCTCTGTATATGAACCTTCATCTCTGTTTGCCTGTTTGGAAGCATTGGTTCACACACACCTGCAGAAGTGCTCAGCAATAGCTAGAAACAGTTCTTAGATCTTAAAGAAAATGTTGATGTGTGGGATATGGCAGTGTACTATGTGCATGTGTCCACATGCTTGTGGTGAGTTGACTGCACCGGTGTTTCAGGTCTGATAGTATAGTGTGAACATCGCCATGATTTCAACTCACTTTTGAGCCACTGACATTTCACCACGTGGGCTGTGATTCTGCTATTACTTTCATCATTATAATAGTAAATACACAGCTGTTGGCCCAGTTCACACAGAAGGTCACAAAATACATCTAAGGGCTTCTGGGATAATTAACAGTGTAGGTAATAAGATAATCTTCTCTCTAAACTTTGCCTTAGACATTACTCTGTAATGAAAGGCTTGAAAGAGGACTATTCTTCGTGAATGGGTTATATATCAATAGAAAAAAACAGCCAAGTAGCCAGAAAATATATAGTATATAATAATACAGTTAATGTTTCTGTGAACCACCCATATGTTTACATATGTACGTACCAATGTACCACATTGAGATTTCTACAATTTCATTTAAGGTAGAAGGGATAGTTGTTGAGCTAACAGGAAAAGCACAGTTTACAGCATTTGTAAGGCTGGGCCTTAAAACCAACACTGAATCCAGGTTGCATTATGCAAATAAGGAGAAAGATCATCTTCAAAGATGTTCTTGTTATTCTCAAACCTGCACACACAACAACGCAGAAGAAACAAGTCTGGATGATGAAATGGTGACATGGTCAACATGGGTTTCTGTGTTATTCAATGAGAACAGGACGTGAGGTTTTAACTGTCGGTTTCATTATCTGTCAACAGTGGTGTGCTAGCTAATGTTGGCCTTGAGGGCTATGGTTGTTTACTGTTTTCTTGGCAACACTACTGTGAAGTGCTCTGGGATATCTCTCTCTTTGACTGTGGGAATATTAATAAGGGAGACCCCGATGAGTCTGGACCAAGACTGGATGTGTACACCCATCACATTAACAGATAATCTGTGCAGACCTTCAGGACCAACCAAGCTCTCAGCCCAGATTTTTTAGAGACCAAAACAGTAATCTAAAGCCAAAACATGATCTTTTCTTCACCCTAACCCAGTGTTTTTTGTACCTAAACCTCACAAATACAGTACCGTCACAACATAAAATAGAAAGCTGAACATATTACTATCGCAATATAAAATGACACATTATCTAATTTACATTATATCATCTACTATCAGTGCCTCTGAATATATGATCTTGGTACAAAAACAATTAAATTAAAAAATGTGTTGGTTTACAAGAAGCGTGTCATGATTAATCAACGTCATGTTCTGTAGAGAAAGAAGGCCTAGGAAAATACAATCAGACAGACATCAAATAGCATGGAGTGCATGAGTGCGTGTGTGTGTGTGTTTGTCACCTCATCACAGTGGATCGGCGGACATCTTAACTGACACAGTTTTTTCCCGTTCACACAACGACATGACAGGCAGCCCTCCTCCCATTCTGATCCTGCCTGGCTCACACATAAGGGAAAAAAAAAACAAAATATTTGCATTCAATCACAAGATTTCTGAAATGCAGGTAAAATGATGATGCCTCAACAGGCTGTTAGTCTTTCTGTCACCTACACACACATGACTGGTCACGATCTATTTATTCAGTGAATCCACTGATGCTCTGGTTGCACCCTGGTGCATAATTTAGGTTATGTACGCCTGTTATGATGCTGTAATTATACAATTATATATTTGTGTGAGCGAAATTATTTACTTGGTGTATTTGCTGTGATTTGCATCCACAAGAGAGTGCCCTCGTAACTCGCACTGAGCCATTTAGTGTTATATTCATGAGGTGGTTGATTAAGAAACCACAGAGGGTCTTTAGGTAAATGGACATTAGTCATTGCCGGTCTACAGACAAAGAGAGGGATAAACAGACTAGACAAGCAGAAAGAAAGAGACAGGTAGCAGGAATTACTGAGAGGGATAGATGAAGGGAGAAAAAGAGAGAAGGAGGAAGACTGAAGTAGAGGTGCTGAGGAGAAAAAGGAAGTGAGATATTCAAGATCGTGCAAGGCAAGCAGAAGAGAGACCAGAGAACGATAAAGCTGAGGTACAATAGGATAAAGAAAGAAATAAAGAATGAAAGAGAAAAGCCTACAGAAGGAAGATCAAGAGGGGGGATATGACCACTTGTCAGTGTATGATTAATTCTTATAATCCTATAATATCCCCTCTATAATAAATAATTCCTGACAGGCCTGCCAAGTTGCGGCCTGAGTGCCGTCTTTCTACAGCACTTCCTTCATAATTGATGAGGCTGAAGGCATTGTGGTGTAATGTGGCCCGCGGGGCATGTCAATCATCTTCTAATAGGCCCTTCTTTATGAGTAAATAACACAATGGGGGTGAAGGGAGGGGACGTAAACAACACGCTAAAGGTAAGATTCAGATAAATGCCACAATGATCCAGGCACAATGGGGACAAGCTACCAAGTTAGCTGGGCAGCAGATGTCTTGTTTGGGTGTTAGCCAGTGTGTGTGTGTGGGTGTGTGTGTGTATGCATACCTCCCACAGCATGCCCTGGTCATGGCAGGGGCAGAGGGCGGGGATGACACACACACCCTCAGTGTTTCGGTAAAGCCCCTCCTGACACACGCAGCCCTCGGCAGAGTGGCTGCAGTTAATGGGAGGCGAATAAATGTCCTGGCAACTCCTCTCACACAGCAGGACCTCCTCAGACACACTCCTCCTCCACCGCTCCCCAACAGGACACACTGCAGACGAAGGAGAGAGAAGGGAGTGACGAAAAAAAAAAAACGTGTCAAGGAGGAGAGGAGAAAATGGAAAGGGTAGACAGCAGGGTGGAGAGAGGTGATTGATAAGTTGGAAGAGGGAGCACAGGGAAACAGCGCATTTGAAGGCACACTATTAATCATAACAACAATGAATTGTGTCTCTCAGTGCCTTTCACTTTTGCTGTGACATAAAAGTTATATTTCCTTATTAACATGCAATGCTAACTGATCTTTCAATTAACAACTCAACCCAACAGACACGGTACAATCAGAGTTCAGCACGTGTAAGCAGACACAGCGGGCCGGTCAAGCTTTACATTTTTATATTCCCAAGTGGGTCGGACTCTAGTAAACAATGCAGAGCTCTGCAATAGAAGAGTAACTACACAAAGTTAGTGGGATCCTAATTTTTACTCTTCACCCTGTGCAGCAGTGTACTGCTTCATTAGCTATAAGCGTGATTCCAAAAACATTGAGCTGCTGTGTGAAAATAAAAAACGATGCAATCATTTGCAAACAACTGTGTTTACAGACAACGGTTTTACAGAGTGGTCGTAAGCTCATGCAGTAATCTCCTTTATACATTCAAGTGTTTGACAAAGTGGCGAACAACGCCCCAGCCCAGCTTGTGAATGACTGAGCCTTTCGAGGATGCCCCTTTCACACCCAATCATGACAGTGGCCAGTGAACCTGTGGACTGTTCCAACAAGTGTTTTGACAGCCTTTTGTCGCTCCTGTCCCAGTACAGCTTGTGTAAAACATGTTGCTGCCATAAAATTCAGAACAAGCAAATACTCACAAAAATTAATGAAGCCGATGAGGTAAAACATTCAATATATCGTCTGTGTACAGTTTACAATTAAGTGTATGTCAAAAAAGGAATACCTGATTTTTTTTTTTTTTTTAGCCTTACAACTTATTTTAAGTCAAGGTTGTAATCAGGAGCAAAAATCTAATATCAACTCTAGAGGGGTCTACTACATTTAACCTACTCTAGATTGGGACACTTGACCTGTTTGTTTCTGTGTACAACTACTCCACGTGCCTTAAATTGGCCCCCAGGGACAGATAAAGTATTTTGAATTGAATTGAAAAGGTATTACAATCACTGCCAGCTACGGAAGCTACACTGCTACATTTGCTACTTCAAATTACTGGCTAATGTTACTGTGGATCGCAAATGTCACCTAACCATGAGCTAACATTTAGAGTGACCTGTTACTCATTGCAGAGAAAATGAAGACAACTGGTGACAATTATAAATGTGTTTTATTGTAGTGTGCGAATTAAAGAAAATGTAACATCCTTTATTTGAAATTCTCACTGTGGGTCAGCCACCAACAACAGACTCAGATCCCCACACACATACTTTTGGCCTACCTTTTTCATGTGCCACTTCTAGGGCTTATTAATACCATTTAAATACCACGGTTGTGTTTCAGGTGATATTTTGGGTGGGGCACACATATCTTTCCGAGGATGGGAGTTTGTGTTCCTCCTGCCCCGTCTGGTAATTACACCTAGGGTCATAATTACATAATTTGTGGGGCTAAAGTTTATGTTAGGTAGACTCACTGCATCGTGGTTGTATGCCTCTACCAGTCAAGCTGTTGTGGCATAATGGCCACAACAAAAATGCCAGTAGGAACTTTGAGGTCTCTACTAAATATCATTATCATTTAACAATATAACCTATTGGTTATGATGAACAATTTCCCCTCTTTTCACTCACCACAGTCAGGAGCCATGCAGCTTGTGGTGCGGTGGTTGGGGCCCTCACATGAAGCCCCTCCATACTGGCTGGACTGCAGGATGACTCTGGTGGAGCTCTGTCGTCCCGTACCACAGGTTGCTGAGCACAGGCTCCACTTGGACCAGTTGGACCACTCACAGTCCACTGTAGGAGGAGAGAGTGGGAGAAGAGTACAAACACCTTTAGGTCAGTGTGTTAATCTTACCTTCATCTACCTGAAGCGCTGAGTATTAAAAAAAAAACTGTCCTCTGAGCACTTGCTTTTTATTAAAACCATTTGTTAACACCTAGCAGGAACAATGCTATGAAAAAAACCCTGAATGCCAACATAAGATGAAATAAGGTTGTTTTCTCATTGATGTGTACAGTTTTAGACAAATTCTAGACAAATGTTATGTTTGCTATATTTTTAGATTTAACTTAGAGATGTCTTGGATAAAATTAAGCATTAATGGGAAGGAGAGATTGGAAAAAAGGAAGAGAGCAAAAGAGTAAAATGTAAAAAGCAAGAAAAAGGACACACATATAAATCTGTTTGCATAAATGTTTACATCAGTTAGCGACAGCCAGTTCTTATCATCCTATTTGTATCCATAATAAGAACCTTTACTCATCATCTCCCATGCAGAGGTTTGAGAAACACAGACTCTGGCAAGAACAAAGTAAAACACAGAAATAACCTAAAACAATTCAAATCTCTACATCTACTGTGGTGAATTTCGTTGCAATGCAGATCATCTTACTGACTTACTCGCAGGCTGATTTAACTGCTCTATTCATGCATCGGTTTCCAATGATGTGAGAATGTGACTTACTTTTGCTGTGTATGCTAGAGTTGGAGGGGCAGATGAGAAGGATTTTGTCTGCTTTCCCAAAGTTTCCCAATTGCAAATTTTAAATATTTTGTGTGGAACTACTGTGTTGAGCTGGAAACTGGTTGTCAGTTAATGACAGAAGACTCCATTTCAAACTAACATGGGCTATTATTGCTCTCTGATAGCGGAGCAGGGAGAGGCACTTCGGACTGACGTGGAAAATCTGACCTTAGTCCCTCCAATAAGAAATCCACAGTCCAGAAGAATTAAACAATTTAAAGAAATCATGCAATCCTGTGCATTAACAGGTTATTTGTGTAAACTGTTTTTTTTTTTTACGCATTTAAACTTATCACTTTTGACGATGGGAAGTCAAACCTATTCTATACACTTAATGCCATCAATAATTAGTACATGATCTGTTTTCTTATCACTGCTCTGATCAGTGTTAAAAAAGATCCTATTTTTACAAATTGTAAGCTGTCACCTCCATGATTTCTGTTTAACTGAAGTTCTATTGAAAGCTGTAGGAGGCAGCACTTTTCAACACTCTAATCAACATTGTTCTTGCCAGAGAGGAGGATAAAAGGCATGGCTGATGAGATGACGGCAAGCAAAAATCCTGGGTCAAATCACAGAGCTATTCACAAATTCTCTTATGAGGATACAAGGGGTTGCAACCTACTCCTTGTTATCTTTCAGCACTTTACCACTAGTTCAAGATGGTATCGCATGTTTATAAAACGAAAACCCAGTAAAGGTCTTTGTAGGATGTGATTGATGTGACTGCCGCTCAGTTATTTGAGCCAACTGTTGCAGCAGCTGTTACTAACTATAGAAAGGCGGACATATCTATCATGATCCTGACAGGTCACCTAAAGAATATTGTTGCTGGTGCTTTCATAGCTAAAACAGAGAGGCCCCATAAAGTGCAGAAAATGTGCCTGGTGAGAACAGCTGTGACGGATTATCACTCACCATCACAGAGCTCTGAGGTACAGTTGAACTCTCCTCCCTGGCACACGCTGGAAGAAGTTAGAAGACGAATCAGGCAAGGGAGGTTATACAGTATGTGGGACAAAACAGTGAGGTTGATATTACTGAACACTGACACATCAATGCCACCACCATGTCACTCAGTTGAGACCATCAGACTATATCAAATGATTATCAAAACCACTGTGAGGTAGATGAAATGACTTACGGCATGTCTGCTGCACGTCAGACTATCTATTACAGGAAATATCATAGTACCAAACTGGACTGGTGATGACTGTATAACTGATCAACTCTGCTGACACTCTCAGCACTTGCACTTGAAGATGATATGAGTAGCATGTTGAAGCTGAGGTGGACACCACCACCAACCCTTATGCTAAAGCGTCCCCATTGCTCAATTTAAGCAGGACCACAACCTTTCACTCACCTTGGACCAAAGTGGCAGAAGATCATAAAGTACTCCCTTTCTGTATTGGTCTGAGGAGTTATTCTGGAAGGCTTGGAGGTCTGTTTGGAACATATATTATCAAAATGTATTGTTGATCCTAACACTTCTTCTGTGATTAAAATGTTACACTTTCCACTAATAATTTACACTGAGAGAACTGAGAGAATCAAGGCTGAGTACATCAATGAAAGTATTGAATTACTAAAATATGATTTGTGTGTTTAGCAATTGCTTGATGCATGTTTTATCTCTATTTAGTCATGAAATTGCAATTTAGGAAAAAGAAATGATAAATCTTTTTTTTTTTTTATAAATTATGTTATATTCAATTGAAGACTCTTATGATTTAATTACATTTGAATCATTTTTTAAGCTATTGTTAGAGGTACATACCCATGAGATGCTGCATGGTCTTAGTATGAAGGGATGAAAATCTCACTTAATTAATGCAAGAGGGAATTCTCTCTCTTCAAGGCAGACTATGTATTGCATATTACAAACCTCAGGAATTTTTAATGAATTAAGACAACGACATAAACAAAAAGACAACAAAAAGAAAAAGACAACAAATTAACAAAAACACAACGACTTAACAAAAACATGTGTTGTGTTTTTCTTTTTGTCATTGTGTTTTTGTTAATGTCAATCTGTTTTTGTTACTGTCATGTTTTTGTTAATGTCGATGTGTTTTTCTTTTTGTGGTTGCGTTTTTCCTTTTGTCTCTGTCATTTGTTCTTCAGGGCCACCGTTGATGAATAAATACATGACTGCATTAATATTCAGGAAACCACTTGATTAAGAGGCAAAAGCGACAAACTCGTAATAAAATCAAATAGAGGCAATGCTGATAAAAAAATGTAAGCCACCTCAGTGTAAGAGTCTCAATCAAACAAAATGAAACTGTCATACTATATTAGTCGCTCAGTGAAAATCAAGTTCAGGTTCACTGACCACACACAGCCATAACTCCTCACCCCTGACTGATGTTAGAAAATGCACATTTTTATTTTGTGCTTACCTTTGTCCACTTTCAGGAAGACATCTATGGAACACATTAGGTATCAGTTTCTTTCCCCCACCACAATCCCTTGTTTTGCCCTATTGAGAATATCTGCAGTTCTCTTGAAACTGACAAATTACATGAACTTTATTCAGTCCCACAGCACGCATGGTCAAAGCTGCTTATCATATCCCCTCCTGTTTGAGCTCTCCGCTCTTGAATGCATTAAAGATAAGAGGCATACTATGGGCTTTGGGCTGTACTTTCTGTAGTCTGCATAACATATTTCAAAATGGATCTTTCAAATGTGTCCAAGTAATGCAGCTTTTTATGTCTTAGTAACACAAGCAGTGTCTATCAGGATCCTATACTCCACTGTTTGAAGAAGAAGAAAGGCTGGATGCTCTTAAAATGACCGTGGCGACCTAAAAAATAACTAAATCAACGAATGAGTTGATGAAACCATGTGTGGTGTATTACCATGTGTTGCAGAGGTTCTGAATGGCTGTTCCAGGTGGCAGCAGAGTCTCTTTGAGCTCCTCAGTGCTGATATTCCAGCTTTGGTAAGGAGTCGGCAAAGACAGTGGTGAACAGGGACAGTCAGCGTGGAACACACAGGAGCCTTCATGCAACACCTATGAGAGACACAGTGAAACTTGCAAGAATCCGATCTTATCATGGGTAAAAATATCCAATCACATCTGACCACATGCAAACACAGAGACAAGCATAAAGTAAAGTGCCCAGACCTGTCCAGGAGGGCAAGTACACCCAGGGGTGCAGGGTCCTTGCAAACACTGAGTGTGTGACCACAGGTCTTCACAGGTATATGGACATGAACCAGAACAGTCACTAAACACCTTCCCAGTGGGACAATCTGCATCACACAGAGACAAATGGAAATACAATTATTAACATCACCTCTCAAATATATTTGAATAAACAGTTGTGTGTTTATTTCTCTATGCACACTTAACAAAGTGTGTCTTTTTAGAACAGATTGTTCCGAATGTTAATACACTAGAGGAAGAAATTCCTGAAGAAACAAATGCAGGATATACAAAAGCTGATATCAAATTGCATTGCTGGCTTTCAAAGTCATATATTATCAATAATGTGTATAAGTTGAATGATTGGTATGATTATTATAATATAAAGCTGAATACAACTCATTGGATGAAATATGTGGAACATTACAAAGTTTACGGGGGTTTAATTCTGAAAGAATTAATTAGTGGATAAAGGTTGAAAAGAGTATAATATTTGCTGATGAATAATGCAGGAGATGAAGGATGCAAAAATAGTGTAAGCTAAGAGACAAATTGCGTTGCCTTAATCCCACAGAACTAAACTGCATTGCTTGAATAATGTCTGGTAGCTAAAATGAATACTTGAAATACGGGCTGGGAGCTAAACTGCATTGCAAGGGAAACTTACGTTTGGAGGAGACAAAAGTCTAAGTCTGTTTGCTTCTGTAGTTAGATGTCTGTGAGAGGCAAAAATGTCCCTTTTTTATGTCTATGTAATGTATACTGGGTTAAAGTTTGGCGAGTAAAAAAGACTGAAAAGCTCCTCCCCACTTTGTTTTGTCCTACTTTAGCTCTGAACATTCTACCCCACAGATAGTACTGTAAAGGGGGGCTGACTTGAAAACTTAAAACTGCAATCAATGATGTGAAAAAGTTGAATTAGAGAGTTGTGGATCTTTTAAAGTCTGATCGGAACGTCTGCGTAATTGTATGAATAAGTGGGACAGGGTTTAAGATGAGTGGGTGTAAAGGTTTTCTGAGTACTTTGCCCAAGATTTGAAAACTGAGTAGTATCCAAAATGTATAAAAGATGTGGAAAATTTGAAAGTTAAGTTACATTTCTAATTCCAGTATGAATGAGTAGATGGGAGCGTTACCATGCAGGCAGCTATTGGTGTTACAGACAGTGTGCTGTTCAAGTGGTCTGACACAAGCCGGCCCACCAGGCTCTGGCTCTCTGAGGACTGTCTTGTTCCGCATTGACAACCCACCACCACATGTGGCGCTGCACTCACTCCAGGGTGACCACTCGCTCAACAAACACCCCGCTGGGGAGAGGACAAAGGACACAGGATAGACAGGTGAAAACAAAGACAGCCTCCGAAATGTGTCTAATGAACACTGGGTCGAATTTGTGTGGTGCAAAACATTTTCTCAATTGTGCACGCGGCTACTTGTTCCATGTCAGACCTGGACACGATGGCATATCACAGATCTCTGTCTGATTAGTGTCACTGCAGGAAGGACCACCCTCTGTTTCCTGGCAGAGCCGCATCCTCTTCCTCTGGCCACGCCCACATGAGGTTGAGCAGGAGCTCCATGGGCTCCAAGGCTCGTACACCGGGCAGGGAAGCTCGGTGCATACCAGAGTGCCATTCTCACACACACTGCGGATATAGGGGTGTTTGGAAAATTGAGATAAAGTGTGAGCATGTTTACCAGAAAAGAAAGGTTGAACAGACCTGTGCAGTATAAAGTCTGAAAGTTGCTCTTCAAGTAAATTTCCTCTTATAATACTATAGACCAGTTTGTTCTGTAAGCTCAAACTCTTGATTTTGACTATTCACATCTGAAAATGAGACAGACACCAAGCCACTCTCACCAGGTGTTACAGTCCAAGGAAAGCTCATCTTTTGGGAGGAACTCCAGCGTCCCGTTGCCTGATGGGATACCACAGCGACACTCTGTCACTGACACACAGTGGCCATCCTGCAACAACTGTCCCTCTGGACACCGACAACCTAAAAAAGGTAAGGATTACAGAAAAATGTAAGAGAAATCGAAAAATAGTCTCTCTCTAAATGTTGCTGTCTGATCCAGAAATATTTTAGAATATTGTTCTTATTAGAAGGCAAAGATTACCTGGGTGACAGGCTCCTTGGAGACACTGCACATGCTCCCATAAGTCGGTGCAGCTGCGAGGACATTGATTGGCACAGCTCCCTTGGTAGGTCCGTCCCCTATCCTCACAGCGCTCACCTAGGAAGCAAGGAATCAATTTTTCCCACTCTTCATGAATAAAGATATAAGCAAAGTTCACTGAATGTGCTTCAGGAAGTGACTTTACCTTCTTGTGACCTTTTTTTAAACCCGAAGTGCTGCCTGATGTTTCCACTTACCTCTCTGTAAACGTCCCTTGTGTTAGCTACAATATGTTGATATCTAAGTCTAGTGAAATTTTAAAAAAAGACAGAGTTGTACCTGGGCAGAGTCCTGTGTTGCAGCTCTGACTCTGTGTCTGCTGGCTTTTACAAGAAGGCCCTTGAGGAGAGGCCAGGGGCCGTCTGTAGCGCTGCCTGACTCCACCGCTGCAGGGCTCTGCACAGGCTGTCCAGGCACTCCATACACTCCACTGACACAAATCTGAAAGGGTAGAATAATTATCATAACTACCATCAGCTCTGTTCTCCTCCTAATTATAATGACTGCAATTATCATGATGACTGCTGTAACAGCCATAATTGCTATTATACTCATCATCATCAGCAATAACAAAAGCCAATGTATTGTTTATGGATTTATGTTCAAGCATACATAAGATGGTGAGATTTTTGATTCATATCAGAGATTACAGTTTGTTGTACTTATTTTAACACATCTCAGATATCTGGACTAACAGTGATGAAGTATAATACATCAAGTATTTGAAATGCAAATCAGACCTAAGCTCCATTAGGCATGGTAGTAATTCAAAGCCATTCCCTTTTCATGTCCAAAAGGGACAGGTCAGAGAGGAATGGAGGGATGATGAAGATGAATCATTCTTTGCACAGACACAACACCAAATCCAATCAACCTGATGTATCCCCACAGACATATGGACATCAAACTCTTCCTTTCTTCTTCAAATCGCTTTCCCATATTTACTCCTTTAGGGAATAATAAGAAATAGGGCAGTGGGCACATACAATTGAATTTTTCACAGTGGACACTGATTGCAAGCTCCTAAACGATCTACTGATGGTAACTATTCATCTGAACAGGCAGCAGTGACCTGACGTTCAAAAAGAAAGACTGATGAAAAACTGTTATCAGTCATCATAATTCACTTATATTAAGAAAAAAAATTGGCTGTGACTTTGTGGCACTTTTCTAACCTTGTTTGAATCTTAGTTCCATTAAAACTTTATAATAACCATCACTGATAGTTATTAATAGTTATGTCACTATAACCAAACAATGACATGCATTACAAACCATTTAGTAGGCAAGTGTTAATTGTAAAGTTGTTTATAATACTAAATGGGTAATAAATACTGTGTAGCTGGATGGCCATCATAAAGTTGCAACTGATTAATAGAGCAGTTTATTGTTTGTTAAAAGTGAAATAACTATTAACTAAAGTTTAATTAACGATACATTTACCATTTACTAATAATATAATTATTATAAGGTGTTACCTGAGAACCCCAAGGCCCCATTCTTGGGCCTCTTTTGTGCATCCTTTACAACCACCTCCCACCAACTTAGACAAAGTAAATAATTACCATAATTATGTGAATTACATACAGATTTACAGAACAATATTACCAAGTAACAACAGTCCCCTAAAACCACTGAGTAACTGCATTCTACAAATCTAATTCACATTAAGAAAATTACTGCATAAGCCTAATATGATTTTTAGAATTTAACAAGCATTAAAGGACTTGTGATGGATCAGGTGCAACTCATTCAGAACACGGCTGCTAAACCCCCACTCAGACTAGAAACTTCAAAGGTCTTGGCACTGGCCTCCTGTGTGTCAAATAACTGATCTTGCATCAAAGGGTTTAGGGCTAAAATACATCAATGATCTGTTGCTACATCATGAGCTGTCAAGACCTCTTATGCCTTCTGGGACAGGGTTATTCCCTGGACCATAACTAAACATGGAGAAACGACCTGTAGTTTTAAGGCTCCAAATCCCACTGGCAACTGGGCCAGGACAAAAAATTTTCAGTTTTTTTCTGGCCCAGTCCCCAGGATAAACTGCTCATGGCAAATCACTGATACATTTAAATTGTACCATTAATTGTGTCATTTTTACAATACCTTTCATATTGCATTCACATCAAATTTTTATGACAACTTTCTAAATAGGAGGTGGAGGGCAGGTAATAAGGCAGTCAAGCAAGTGAATGCAATTTGAGAATGTGTTTTAACACTTCTTAGAGTGAAACCACTTGTTACTTTTAAGGAGACATTGGGACAATCTCCAGCCGCATTTGTGGCTACAAAAGCAGGTATTTTAAGCTCAAACACAATCTTTTCCTGACCCTGACCTTTTTGGGAAACCAAAGGGATTAAGCAAACTTGTGACATAGAGAAATGTAAAGTTTAAACAAATCTGTAATTAGCAGAAATGTACATCACCAACATTTATTCTTGCAACTGAATTCATAAATAATATGCCAAAGATGTTTCTATTTCCTCTGCTTTCTGATAGAGCTGAATTAAATTACGAACTATTTAGTCATGTCTCAATATACTGTTACTGTTTTATATTGATCCTTCATTCAATTATTCAAAATCCTTTTTATATTGGCTCCTTTTTCTTGTCTTAATGTCTTATATGTTTTATGTAAATCACATCACAAATTTTCTCAATAGTGAAAGTTGTAAGTACAAGTACCTTCGCCTTGCATTGTTTCCTAGCCATATTTTGGCATCCAAGTGTTTCCTTCTCCATCTCAGAGAGAGTCATTTCATCACAACAGTCACTGTCTGACCCAATCTGGTGCCATGCTTTTCTAGCTCTGTCTCATTCACTGTGTTGTATGCATACAATCTCATGGTTGGGGCAAAGTATCAAACTGCTGCAACATGCTGAGGGACACTCTGGTGGAGCAAAACTGTCCCATTCATTATTTTTCCTCACTGAGGAGTTGAAGGAGCAACTAGAGTTTGACAAAGGCAGACTGAAGAACTGACTGCATTTCTGCTCTGAGATAAAAGGCTGACTCGCTTCAGAGTGAACCACTTTTGTCCTCTTGGACACCTCCATTACCTCTGCAGATGTTAGAATCTGGACAGGGCCTCTCCTCTACCAGTGGTCCTGGACATTGGCTGTCCTCCTCCTCTCTAGAGACTGGAAGACCAGAATCCAGGTCCAAACAGGCTCGGAAACGCCTCTGAAATGAAACCATTTTGCTGCCAGTGATAACTCCTGCTTGTGAGGGGCTGTGCAGCAGGGAGGCAGAGGGCACACAGGGAGAGCACGGAGTCCACTCTGACCACTCGCTGAGGATGACTAAAAGAAGGTAAAAAAAAAAAAGGCAGGGTAACAGAGTGATGGGATTGTTAACCCAGGAGCTCCTTATATTACTCCTATTTATCTGCTTTCTTACCTTCACACTCTCTAATGTCACACTGTAAAGTTCCATCATGGCAGAGGCTAGATGACAGAAGAGCCCAAAAGATGATAAGAACAATTTGTCAAACTGAGGCAACGATCCCAGAGAAATAGTGAAGGGAGAAAACAGAGAGTCAATAAAAAGAGAAATAGTAGATACAGATTGAAATGCAACACAGAGGTTGTTAACCATGACAAAAGTCCCTCAAACTGCATTGATCTTGTTTTTAAGCATTGCTTGGTGTAGTGACACACGGAATTAGGGTTGTTTTGATAGGATATCAATATAGCATATGCCTCCAGTACACCTGTATGCAACTCTTAGACCAGAGTCCAAAGTCTGAGACCACTAGTCAAAATACTTCTTATTATTTTTCATTTGTTTTTAAACACAATATTATTTTTCTTTCATTACAAATGATTATATTAGCTTAAAATTTGAAGTGAAACTTGAGAATAATGTCTATACATTTCCAAACATCTTAGGATCTGTTTTGTCTAAGTGCTTAGCTTTCTCAGCCTTCAAGTGTGCCACATAATGATCAGTGGTATTGAGGTCATGTAACTGTGGATCAAAGTCCATGACAGTCATTAGTTCACAGTACACAGTTTATAAGCATTTTGGTTGGTGGTCTCAAATTTTGACTGTACTGGATATAAACTGAGTACATGTATAAGGAATAGTATATATGTATCGTAATGCACAGGTATTTAATTGGGACACAGTGTTAGTTGATGAACTCTTCATGAATTGGTATTGTGAAGAAATAATGGCTTAAATACATCTCAAACTAAAACACAGTGGCTGTTATTTAGAAAGAGACCCAAATTTATGTTATGAAAAAAAAATTGTAAAGTTGAACTACATTGGCTTAACAGGAAAAAATATGTAGAAAGAAACACCCTCTACAATGGCTCCACATTAAAATATAAAAACATATTCAATATATGATTTTAACAACCAGGTGCTGCAGCCTATGGTGACCGTGGCCCCCTGAGGGACAGTGACAGGTTTGGGTGGTTCTCCTGAAGCTTGGTGCTGCAGGTGGACGCAGCCACACTCCTCTGGAGGAACACAGCTCCCGTTCTGGTGCAGCAGGCCCTGGAAAACACACAATTCACATGAGAGGAGAACTGGTGCAGTGATGGTGTTTTTGTTTGTACAGATGTACACTGAAATCTAACAGTTCTTTTCCCCTGTATCTGTAGTATAATGCTTGGTGAATATACTATATGTTGCTGACTGTACACACAAGGCACAAACAAAAACATCACTAAAATATGCATTTATGTTGCAGCTGGTCATTATTTTAACATATAGAGCGGCAATAAGGGACTTCAAGATTATCAAACGACAAAGTGAAAGGAAAATAATCAGCTGGTCTTGGCGTCATGGAGCCTTATGGTGTAGTTGCTCATTGTTCAGCTATCCAGTGCATAACTTAACATAACACTGCTATTTTCTGGTTCATTTTCCTAGTGTTTGTAGCGTTTTGGCCCCAGCCACCAGCTGTTTTCAGTGAAAAAGATCTGATAAACTCACTGTACACCCACTGTTTTTGCCGACCCCTGAAGGTCAAATAAATCACTTATTGCAGGTTTAAGTATTCAATGAAACATAAAAGTAATCCATAGTTGTTAAATGAATAATGGTTACGGGCGTGTTGTGCGCCTCTGGTGATCTGCTCTCTGTTCCATATTTCATTATCTCTGCTCCCTGCTGCTGTATGTGCATATCATCAGTCTATCAGAGACAATTTTCCAGGTTCTTGCAATAAATCAAAGCTGGAGGCTCCCAAACTGGACCAAACAACATTATAAAGTTGTCATTGCAACTTATATCGCAGCAATGTATAAACAAAAATATGCAGCAGCAATCCAAATTTCACCATTTAAATTCATCCATCCATCCATCCATCCATCTTCTACCGCTTTATCCGTTACCGGGTCGCGGGGGCAGCTGTCTGAGCAGGGACACCCAGACTTCCCTCACCCCGGACACTTCCTCCAGCTCTTCTGGGAGGATCCCAAGGCGTTCCCAGGCCAGCTGGGCGACATAGTCGCTCCAGCGTGTCCTGGGTCTTCCCCGGGGTCTCCTCCCAGTGGGACATGCCAGGAACACCTCCCGTGGAAGGCGTCCCGGGGGCATCCGAAACAGATGCCCGAGCCACCCCAACTGGCTCCTCTCGATGTGGAGGAGCAGCGGCTCTACTCCGAGCTCCTCCCGGGTGACAGAGCTCCTCACCCTATCTCTAAGGGAGCGCCCCGCCACCCTGCGGAGGAAACTCATTTCAGCCGCTTGTATCCGGGATCTTATTCTTTCGGTCATGACCCAAAGTTCATGACCATAGGTGAGGGTAGGAACGTAGATTGACCGGTAAATCGAAAGCTTCGCCTTTCGGCTCAGCTCTCTCTTCACCACGACAGACCGGTACAACGACCGCATTACTGCGGCCGCCGCACCGATCCGCCTGTCAATCTCACGCTCCATCCTTCCCTCACTCGTGAACAAGACCCCAAGATACTTAAACTCCTCCACCTGAGGCAGTAGCTCTCCCCCAACCATTTAAATTCATGCCAGCATATTTTTGCCCGGGACTTGCCAACACAGTAGTCTAGCAATAAAGAATTGCTGTGACATGCAGATTGCAATATTGTCAGACTTATGTATCACCAATGTTAAGCACATACTTACTGCAGTGACATTTAAAATCTTTATATTTCAAGCACAGAGCTTGTACAAACTGTGAGGGAGGAGCAGAAATTTCAACCAGACAGACAACCCTTTGATTACTTACCTCTACAGCTCATGTATTCAAGAATATAATTAAGGCATAAATATAGAATGAGCACTACGAGGTGTTTTATTTTGCTGCGCTGAACACGTTACTTATGCAGACTCATGCAGAGCAAATGTGCAGTGGAAAATATCTTTGAATTGGCAATACCTGCAGTGCACGTAATGTGTAGTCTGAGTCACAGGCAAAACAAGACAGTAAGGTTTCATTTTTAGGACTGTCTTTTTTTAGTTTTCTTCAAGTACAGTACATCATTACTCTGCAACCACAAACTGCTATTTAAATGCTGACAGATTTATCTAGACCACAAAGTGGAAGACCTTCTTGATATAAACTCTGATCACTTTCATATTTACTGTCATTATTTACCTGTGTTGCAGTTTGCCATTTCAAGTCCTGTTGTTGACTTCTATCAAAGGAAACTCGTGGCAAGAACAAGTAAATAATAGAAACTCTCAAAACCGTATATTTTAACAAAATAATGACATTTGATGATCCATAAAAATAAAAAGAGGTCTGGCCTATTGTTACGCTTGCTACATTTGTAGAGTAACTCTCCATGGCTTATACTGTATGAACCACTCACATATTGTTCTCTCAACTGCTGTCGACCATTTCACCGATAACAGTAGAGGGGTAGTTTTGCGTACACAATGTGTTCAATATAACCGTGGTTTGTGAAACATGTCAAAAAACAGAATCAATCAATAATATCTGCATTTTTTACATTACACTCATCTGATTCAACTAACTGGTTGGCATTTGTCAGATAAAGGCACATTATTGGTTACTGTTCATTACAGTAACCAATAATGTGCCTTTATCCATACAGTATCAAGATTAGTCTCACCTACCAAATGACCGTTTACAGAAACAATTATCCTGAACAGTGAAGACATCTTTTATTATTATTTTTGTTATGTTTTTGATCCAATTAATGTTTGCTTTATTGCATGTAAAAACTTGATTCAAACAATATTTACATGGACCGAATCATTGTGACGTTGCACAAACAAAAACAATCACTTCCAGGCAGAACATCAACAGTTGTGCTGCAGAGATTTGTATATAGTAAAACAAGATGGTCTGACCTATCTTACCTGATCCTATTTCTGCTATGCTTATTTTATGTACTGTGGTGCTTTAGATATCTTTGATATCTAAACAACAGCAAAATCTCGGTCTTACTGCTAGTTTAGGGCAAACTCAAGCAGTCATTTTGTTTAGACTGTGGCCAAACTGGTTAACTAGGTCTCCTACTCATCCTAATGTTAGTAAAAGTTTTGCTATTGATTAACATCAAACATGCGTTTTAGATTAATTTGATGAACCCAATTTGAAATAACGACATAAGATGACAAAAGATGATAAAATTATCTGTAAGTTAGTGCAAGACACAGAGTTTTTCTGCCAGTAAATTATGGTAAAACAAACACTGTGATTAATTTGATATGATATAAAATAGACTTTGGATTTAACATTCACCTGTGGGCAGTAGCAGCCAGGCGTACACTCCTTGACACCTGAACACAGATCTTCATGGCCCTGCAATGCACACTGCTTCTCACAGGGCGCGCCACATGCTGAGTACACAAATGGGGCTTCACAATCTACAAATATGAGCAAAACCCCCAAAAAAATGGATAGTATCAACATGCACTAAAACATGACAATCATACACATGTACTGGATCAAACACACAACAAGGTGTTTGATTTCCTTGGGTTGTGCTTCTTTAGCGCTCAGTCTGCTTTTGGAAGGACAGAAAAATAAAATTTAAGTTGATAAGCACAATAGCAAGACCGCTAACAGGTCTCTCTTATACACATTTTCCCTTTTCCTTTTACAGTAGTTGTTAACTCACCATTGCAATGACTGACACTGCATGACCTGCTCTGGGTTTCAACAGTAGTGCACTGTTGCCCCCTGGTTGCTGGGGAGAGAGCTACACGGTAGCGCTGCTGCCTCTGTGACTCACAGGAGCACTGAGACCAAACACTCCACTCTGACATGGGACAGCCTGCAGGAGAAAACAGATCGACCAATCAGCTACTACATGCTTAAACAAACGCTTCATGTTATTGGAGATTCACTCAGAATCTGTGAAGCAGCCTATGTGCTTCTGTTATCCAGTGTTAGTCCTGGTTAGTCTATTTCTCACTCTCTTGGGATCGATAGAGACACGTCTTTTCTTCTGCATATTTTACGACAGAAAATCTGAATTCCAAGTCGTACATGGCGATGCCATGGCGACCATCAATGTGATATTGACTGACAGAAAGCAAGCACAATACGTGTTAAAGGGGAAGAGGAAAAACGTGGCGTGTCAGTGGTCACGTCTTCTTCCTTGATTTAAAAAAATAAATACATTAGACCCGGCATTTATTTGGAACTGGCAGTTATTTACCAAAATATACCTGCACCAGGTATTTAACAAGAAGACCCTGCAGTTAATTGAAACCCGGCTATTATTTTTTGGTAATTTTCGGTAGGCTACTGTTTATAGCAGTTGATCAGGATGAAGTCTGTTCATTCCTGGACAATTCCAGTTGATTGAGCTCTTCATGTGACATAGGAACAAATCTTCCCTTTTTTGTCATTTGGTTCTTCTCATCCTCCTCCAACCATTCATCCAAATTGAGACAGCCAAATAATCAAAATTAACTACAAACTGATCCATTTTGTAGCATATTTTTCCGGCGTTTCCTACTCTAGCTCTGACAGTTACAGTGTTGCCATGGAGATGAATACAATGTTGCCACAGACTTGGCGGAGCAGTATTTTGAGTAGTGAGTCAGGCGTGCTGTCATGCTGATTTGAACACGTTCTAAATTTCTTGTTGACCAATCAGATTGCTTGGTTGGAACTACTTGTTGTATAAGCAGATATACATTTACTGACAACAGTTTCAATATCGTACCTACAATGTAAAGCAAGCACTTAGTAATTAATCAGGACAAGCAAGTGAGCAGACACAAGGAAAGATATACACTATTTTTTAATGGAGGTAAATATGAGAATATATTGAGCTGCGCTTCAGATGGTAGGCCATATTTTCCAGCCTTAAATACCAACAACAAAATTTGCTTCCCAACATTTATTTAATAATAATAAAAATTATAACAACAATAATTCATTTTAATTTGCTTTTAATTGTCTTGAATTGAAGAGTGAGGAGTTTTTACTTTGCTGTACAGTGGCTCCTGCTGTTTGACTGTCCAGCATGTGTTTACCTAGTTGCCAACAAAAAGCAACAGTACTGTTTGCTGAGTTTTGTATGCGTGTGTGCATGCGTGTGCGTGTGTGTACCTGGACAAGGCTGTTTGTAACACAGCTGGGTCTCCTCTCTGTTCCTCTCTGCCTCAATCTCAGCTGGACACGCTGCATCTCCTCCCTCCTCACACACACACACCCTGCGCCTTGACACAGAACCAGCACCACAGCTTCGGGAACACGATGACCATGGCGACCACGGGCAAAGGTCATCTGTAGAAAGGAGAGTCAATATCATAAGAGGAAAAGGAAATTGTATTAACTTACCTCATAATCCTGTTTTGCTGACAATCTCTTTCTACATACAGTTCATCCAGTGTGTTTTAAAATATAAGTTCCAATGATGTCGGTCTTGGTAATAGACAGATACTTTATGAATGAATACAATAGTGGCATGTTTAAACCAACCCAGACAGGGAGGAGTGTGACAGTCCTGTGTCTCTCTCTCTGGCCCGCTGCAGTCAGAGCCGTTGTTACGTGGAGGTGGGTTGATACAGGCGTGGGTTCGAACCTGTGTGCCTTGACCACAGGTCACAGAGCAGTCAGACCACACCGACCATGGGGTCCAGCCACCATCCACTGGAAACAACACACAGGGCTCATTTGACACTAATGCAAATGATGGACATGTGTATTTTATCTGTATATTCTCATTTATCTTTACTCTTTTTAAGTAAATGCAGTCACTCACCTCTGCAGTCAATGTCTTGGCAGTAATGTCCCTCTGGGGTGCACGTGCTAGTACGCAAACAAATTACAGATTTTAAAACAGAGATAATTCTTATTACCAAACCTTTTTCCTGCAACTTTTACTTCATGTCTGTGTTTTCTTGCATCATTCTCACCATTGTTTACACTCGCCGTGCAGCCAGGTGTCTCCCACTCTAAGCTCCTGATTGTCATGGAGACAGAGAGGTGGGCAGGGTCCCGGGTCACAGGATTTATGTTGCACTTCCTCAAACTGGCAATCTGCTCCATCAGTTTCCGGGATAAGAGATCTGACACACAACAGTACATTTATGGTTTAGTGTGCTGTATATTTCCTTGAGAGCACAGGTGTTATAGATTTCAATTTTCAAAGAGCAATAATGTAATAACTAAGGTGTTAATCAGGTATTTATGAGTTGCCTTCCCTTACCTGTATCTAGTTCTCTGGCCCTGCCCACAGGAAACGCTGCATGATGCCCAACTGGACCAGGAGCTCCAAACGCAGGAGGCCTGGCAGCTGTCATTGGTGCAGAGGAGCTGTCCGTCAGAGCAGCTGCAGTTGTTACAGTCCACCTGATGCCAGCTGCCGGCTGCCCAAATCTGTCCCAGTGAGTCAACACAGTCGCACTGCCACAGCTGCACACACATCCCATCCTGCTGCAACTGGCCTGAACGCGCGCACACACACACACACACACACACAGTAGTCATTTAGGCTAGTTGCTATTTTAATAAACAGACATGAGGAATGTTGATTAGGCATCATTGCATTAGATTACAGCAGCAGTTGGGACATACTGTAGGTTCCTCTAAGATAACCCCAGAAAAAGAGAAACTCTTGCCAAAATACAACGTAGGCTTTTTTTTTTTGTGAATGTAGATGAGTCAAACCTTTGTGTATAATTACGTTGAAAGAGGCACTTTTAAGATTTGCCGTATTTTCGTTTTGGGTCAAGCTCATTTTCAATGGGAGTGCACGGGGCAAATTCTATGTTAGCATTTAAATTTTCAAAACACTAAGAAGGCTCGACACAACATGAAACTTTGCTTGTAGTATCACCAGGGTCTCTACACATGAACACGAGCATTGAGAACATTGTTTGTGTACACAGTACATAGTAGCTTGTTCCGCTCATATACATTCACAAAAAAAGCCTTGGTTGCATTTTGGCAAGAGTTTCACTTTAAAGGTCATTTTACCAGAATAGCAAAAGACATTATTAATCCCCTACCTCTATCTGTATTCATGAATATAGCCTCTAGTTTCATTAGTCCAGGTCTTGAGATGCCTGTCAGAGATTTCTGCCTCAAACACAGTATAGTGGAGGTCAAGCCATTTGTTCTGCTCACAGACTTGAAAACTTAAAAATGCAACAGCAACAACTATTACAAAAACATAATTCCCACATTGTGTCTAACAATAATCTGTAGACCTCATTGCAAAGGCAAAAATTCCAATTGAGGTATAGACAGAATTTTAAAAAAGTCATAAGTCATAAATAAAACTTAGAAAGAATTTAGAGAGAATTGTTTCTTGTCTCTTTTTTTCAAACTATTTGGATTTTTCAGGTTGAGTTCTGAATTTGATGGTTACTTCCTTGAGGACATAAACTGAATCCTCTGATCACAAAAAGGAGTCAGGCTATAAATCATCTGGCAGTTGTACATTATTAAAATGCAATTATAATATCATTTCAATATGTAAGAGCCTGATGGCATTGAAACCCCCAAGTTCCCTGAAAAATGAATGATGAAAATGAGTGTAAATGGTCCTGGATACTGAAAACTATTAGCAGCGAGAGTCAGGACAAGTTCATATTCTAAAAGTTATGTTACTTTACCATCCTATGACATGCCAGAGACAGATATCTCGAGACCTGGATGAATAAACCCAAAACCATCTGTGTAGCCACAGAAGTTGAGGTGAATTGACCCCTGAATATGAATAAGAATTGGACATTTTTGGAAAATACAATTTGAGCTAACAGCAACAAGGCTTGTAGCTTAGATATACTGTAGCTTGTGCACCCAACACACACATGCACACACCCACACAAACACACACACAGACACACACACACACACACACACACACACACACACACAAACACCATTATATTGTGCTTATCTTTCGAACAGAAGCAGGCACAGAACCTTTTGGAAAGAATCCCTGAGATAAGCAGACAAAAACACACACTCACTCACACACTCACTCACTCACACACACAGCCTTATCTGTTAATAAAATGATAGCATCCTCAGTGCCTTTGGGGCAGCGACAGCCTGGTTGACATTCGGTGTTGCCCTGGCACTCTATGCCCTGCTGGAGGTCCGAGCACCGCTGTGGACACTGGTTGGCACACGACACGAACTCCTGGCCTGGCGGGCACCCTTTCTCATCTGACAATACATAAACAGAAGGTCATGAGTTTTCCCATGACGCTGCAGGCATTCTCTCCGTGTAATGTGCCTCACCAAGAATGCTGATCACAGGCTGCGCTATTTGACTATTTGAACAAAGACCTAAAAAAACATCCATGTGCTGAATTAATGAGCAGTTGTCTTTGCACAGGATGAACTATCCTTGAGCTCTTAGCAATCTAAACATAGCAAGTGCAAGTGACCATGGTGGGTCTGTCTCACCGCAGGGTTTGGTGTTGCAAGGTTTGACCTGGTTCTTCTCTCCCTCACACTTCTTCCCACCATTCTTGGGTGGCGGGCTGGAGCAGGAGCGAGTCCGTATAGAGCGTCCGCCACCACAGCGCTTATCACAGCGGGACCAGGGACTCCAGCGAGACCAACCCCCATCCACTACAGCAGCAACACACAAACATGAAAATAAGCACAGACATTCAATACGACACAGTGTTTCTGCATGTCTGATAATACATACATACAGTATACACACATATATATACACACACACACACACACACACACACACACACACACACACACACACACACACACACACACACACACACACATATACACTCTAGTTCATCTGGGTCTTCATTTTTGTAATTTTGACCATCATTTATCTTGGTTATGATAACAGTGTATCCACCAAAGGAACTCCTTACTGCAGTTAATTTGATGGATATTATATATGCAGATTGGGATTTTGAAACAGTAAACTGGGGTTATATTTTAATCAGTTTTACAGTGAAGACTTTAAAGTTAGAAAAGAAGAAGAAAAAGTTTATTATGGTTGGTGACTGAGCAAGGCTGGCTTATCAACCAGGCTGAATTTGTGGTCATTATATCATTTGAAAATGTTTCTATAAAAACACAACAACATTGCAACACACCAGCAATGTAATTCAGACTATTACCACAGATGTGGTTCACTGATAGTCTCTATTGTCGGATTTTCATACCCTATTTAAATGAATGGAAATCAATATGCTCCAAAAACTGAAACAAAGCTTGCCAATCCCTACATTGACTCAAGATAGGATGAACAATGACAAGCAGAACTTTCAAATGGGTTGAATTGAAAAAGGCTAATTCTACATGGTAGAGAGATTACTGACCTCTGCAGGGCCTGATGTTACAGAAGCGATGCTCCAGGTTTCCTCCCAGGATGTCTTCACACCACGAGCCATTGGTGCCGGGGCTCAAGAAGGTTCGGATCCTCTGCTGCTGACCCACTCCACAGGACCGCGAACAAGAGCCCCACTCCCCCCACTCTGTCCATGAACAGTTCCTGAGTGCACAGTCAGCCCCTACACATGCGTCATCTCTATCTGGGAACATATTACAAAAAGACATGTGATTGTCTAATATTATAGTTCAACATCTGTATAGTTCAGTCTAATTAATTGTGATGGTTTATTTCATTGCTGGCATTGCATCTCCTTTTCTATTTCTCAGTCCAGTTGTAACAGTTTACTAAAGTTAGTATGAACCTTTTGTTTATGGCATTGATTGCAATGTCGCAATGTTTATCATTAAAAAGGAAACTGTGGGCGCCGTTTAGCTCAGTTGGTAGAGTGGGCCTCCGCTCTCTCTCAACCTGTTTCCTGTCATGTCTTCAGCTGTTCTGTCAATAAAGGCAGAAAAGAAAAAAAAACAAAAAAGAAAAAAAACAGAAACTGTGCACAGAGCTTGTTTTGAACACAAATCCCAACCAACTGAACATCCCTCACTTCACCACTAAGACGCAATTTCTGCCAATAAATTCTCCTAAGTCTTACACACTGGACTTTTTAGTTTGTTTGAAGCAGGATAATTTGTTTGTGCATGCCACAGTTTACAATCTTTCTGGAATCAAAACTTCAGATGAAGAGTTTATCCACCCTGATACTGACATCTGAGCTGATCAGTAAATAAAAGAGCAAGGCAATACAAACTCTGCTCTATCATCTCTGAGATAAACAACCCAAACCACAACACAAATTCCAAATGGCAAACTGACAGATGTTCTGGATCTTTGTTAAATAATTTTAATTGAGGAAATCTCATGGCTTACATCATGTGCTCGCTCACACACAGGCTGTTAATATCTAAATAATGTAACCTGTATTATCTGATATAAACTGGTAGTTTTGATGTTATCACAAAGTCTGCAGGCTTTTTTTGTCAAAGCAGTAGCTCACTTAATGTTTTCACAGCCAGCTTCATTTATCGGTATTGTTGCACCGATTTTCTGCATCACTGAATGAAAGTTTCAGATGTGGAAAGGGGGGACAGTTTCGTTGCGGCTCTTATCTGTCTCCAGAGACAGTATCAGAGCCGCAGCAGAAGCAAGACAGTGTCTGTGTGAATGGAAAAGCCAGAGGCACGGTTCAGGGGTGTGTCGGTCTGATGGTGTTCACAGTCTGACAGCTAAATAGATCCTTCACTCATCAAATTAAAGAGAAATGATCCACACTTCAACCCAAAAAACAATGTTACAAGACCAAGCAACGGTAATGTGGTAACTGGTAGTGTCTTTGGCAACTTATATGAGGGAACTCTTTGTCACATTTCTGGCCGAAACGCATAGCATAGCACTGCTACACACAGGACTGTTTAACTCTGGTTGATGTAATGCACATGTGTTCAATCAATGTGTTTGTTCACTGATGTGGTGTTATTGTTATCTTTCTGTCATCCAGTTATTGGTAATTTGCATTGCTACATGGCTAACTTGACATTAGGTGAATATTACTTCACACAGACTCAGGGTCTTTGCATGCAACTGACCATCTTCACTAACCCGGCATCACACACACACACACACACACACACACACACACACACACACACACACACACACACACACACACACACACACACACACACACACACACACACACACACACACACACACACACACACACACACACACACACCTCTTGGACCTGAGCCCAACCCTTCAATCAGCAATCTTGTAGTCCCTTTTAATAAGCCATCTGATTTGTAGTCTTTCTTTGTCCAGTCTAATGGAAATTGGATCTTATTATTTATCATAAATAATACTTGTCCCTGATAATCATCAATTATTTTTGACAGACAAATTTAACCCCAAATTCCCTATTAATGTTGCATAAAGCACTAGAAAGGCATCAACATATAACATGTTTACAATGCAAAACAGCTTTGGCTTGTGAAAGTTTTGCCTTAGTAGTACAAGAAGCAATAACCATAAACACTGACAGCAGCAAAGAGAGACATTATGAGTGGCTGTACCGGGACACTGGGGCAGGTTACAGGCCTTCTCTTGGTGAGAACTTCCAGAGCAGGGAGGTTTGATACACTGTCGATGACGAGACTTCATGGCCGGGGTCAGAGCACTGGTGCAGGTCTTAGTGCAGGGACTCCATAACGACCAGGGAGAGAAGCCAGCATCCTCATCTAAAGAGGAAGGAGGAGATAGGAAGGATAGGATTTTTTTTCTTTTTGTTTCATGAGTGACACCATGGTAGCTAGATGTAAAGGAAAAACACACATAAAATATCACAATATACTGTAATTTATCATGTAGACAGTTAATTACAAACACCAGAAAGTGAGCAGAAAGCAAAAAATATGTGAAAGAAAAAAAGAAAAAAGTAATTCAGTAAAAAATACAGCAAATGAAAAACGGAGAAGACTAGCTAGTATTAAACTTAACTTACCTGGTAATAATGGTTCCTCTGTTGGACCAACAATAACTGCCAACAACAAACACAAAATCAATGAGTACAAAGTATACTGTTCAGTGTCTCTGGTATATCCATAAATAATGGCAGCAAATGAATAATCTCTTCTACTGGCTTCTGTACCTGGACAATCCGGCGCCTGGCAGTAGGTGGTTTCTTGGCGTGGTCCATGGCAGTCTCTTCCTCCGTGTGCCGGAGCGGGCTGTTTGCAGCCCCTGGTGCGAGTCTTCAGTCCCAGACCACCACAGGACAGCGAGCAGGAGCTCCAGGAGCCCCAGGGTGACAGGCCGCCGTCAACTGGGCAGTGCTCCAAGGAACAGTTCCATCTGCCATGTTCACAGCCACTACAGGGAGCAGAGGTGGAGAAATTCATGATACAGTATATGTTTTAAATTTCCTATGTTTTCACCTGTATCTGTTTGTTGGTTGGTTGGTTGGTTTGTCAGCAGAGAAAAACAAAAAATACACAATTTATTTCCATGAAACTTGGATGGAAATCTGGATAGGATAGGTCTTTTCTCTTTCTTAAACATTGTGAGGTCGGTATGTTTTATTTTGATAGTTTATAAGGTCTTATATTGGGATAGAAGAGACCTTGTTATCTGTCCTGCAGTATGAGTTAGCATATGTAGTAGGCAGTGTGGGACTATATGGAAAAAGTATATCTGCAAATATGCCCAAGATTTTGTGCTCACCAGGTGCTGCAGTCATGAATCAGAGTGTCTCCAGGCTGAAGTTCCACTCCCTCAGAGATGTTATGGAGGAGCAGAGATGAGACGGGTGTGACAGAAAAACTCTGCAGAGAGGCCAGAAAGTCTTTGTCCACCAGACACGGACACTCCTAAAACACACACATTTGCTTTGCATTTAAAACTTTCGGTACTTTTGTTTTCATCGTCAGAAATCAGTGTTAAGTCTATTAGGAAACTTGCAGCGACTATCTTCAGCTTTTATTAAATTAAAAAGCATTCTAGCCCATTTAACACAGTTTGAAAATGTGGAAAATTGTGAAAATGCGCCACAAGCTTTAATATTTGTGCTGCAAATTATCATCTCTATATCAGAATGTCAAATCAAATCAATCTTTATTTATATGGCGCTTTTCATACAGAAAACAGTACCTCAAAGTGCCTCACAGAAGTAAACAAACAACAGCAGAAAAATAATAGAAGAGTTCTAGAAAAGTTGCTCAGATGACAGGGACTCACCTGCAGGCATGCTCCATGGTGTTGGTAGGTTTGTGGGGGGCAGTGGCAGCCTTCTTCACAGCCATCAGAGTAGCAGCCCTCCCTGCCACTGACATGAGCGCAGCTGAATGGACAGCCTTCACCTCGCTCACACTCCCTGTACAACCTGCCAGGAGGACAGCCCACTTCTGTACAACGTGATGTCAGCATGGAGACACAGATTAAAGAGATTCAGAAAGAGTCAAAAAATGACTACAGAGTTGCACTGGACGTCACAGTTCAAATCACATGAATGCGTTAGCTACAGGTGATCTACAGGAAAGCAGGACTCACCGAGGCAGACCTGGGTGTTGCAGGTTTTGCTCTGGCGGCTGAGGCCGCTGCAGAGTGAAGAGCTGCAGACACGAGAACGAGACTGCTGTCCTCCACCACAGCTGACGGAACACAAAGACCACTGAGACCATGGGAGCCACAGGCCCGCCGAGTCTAGAAGCAAAAACATACTCTGATGAAAAGACACAATAGCATTGTAGGTAAGGACTTTCAAGTTAGCCAGATGGAGGAAAACATCTTTTGTTTCCAAAGGGTAATGCGAGAGATACAATTCTATTTTTCTCATCTTTTCAAGTTTAAACTGGGTTGGTCTGACAGGACTACCTGTGCACAGGTGTGTGTTGCAGTCTTTCTGCTGTTCAGCGACTCCCAGACAGCCTCTCCCACCACTCTGAGGGGAGGGGTTATCACACTGGCGTCTCCTGAACTTGACTCCTCCTCCACAAGGAAGTGAACACTCAGTCCAGACCCCCCATTGGCTCCAGCCACCATCAACATGGCAACCAGGGACAGATTGACACTGCAGAACCCCAGCCTCACATGTACTGAGATATAGTGAGAAAGATGACAGAACAGCAAAATGAAGGAAAATAAAAGAATTGAGTTTTTTTTGTACATATAAATGAATTCAGTTATACATATGCAAATCAAACTTGTTACAAGAATCAAAACGTAGAGCAATTCAGTCAAGCTGTACCAGTTTTTGCAGTCACTCATGATGCTGTCTCCTGGATTTGCAAACTGCCAATCAGTTCCACCAGGCCCTACCCATGACGCATTACTGGAATCTGGCATACTGGATGTTATTTCTATATCAGAGAAAAAAATCTGTTGATGAGACCAATCTCTGCTGAGTCCAACACAGTTAACCCATACAATGAAACCACTTCCATTAGCAATGTTTACACAAACAGATTGTGGATCTAACCAGTAGCAGAGTTGTTGTGGTATTTGCAGCGACACTCCTCCCTGGCCACACACACGCCATCCTGCAAAACCATGTCACCCGGACAACCACAGGTCTGTCTGCACCCGGGGGAGTCCAAGCACTCTGTGTCACCATAGAGATCTGAACAGGAGCGAGGACAGGGCTTCCCACAAGGCCATTCTTCCTGGCCTCCACCACAGTCTATAAACACAGGAGGGAGAGCAGTTTGAAAAGAGTAACACACAGAGTGGAAGCATGGGTCTTATGGCTGTAGAGTCGGGAAAACATTGTCAGCCTGATGAAATGATCTTCCCTTACAGGCAGCCATTTCGTTTTAATAAATCGTTTGGCATCCAACTCTAGAGGGGACAGAACTGCTAATAGGTGCCGTCCTGTATCTTGTGAGGCCTTTTCATTTCTTAGAATTTCTCCCCACCTTTTCTTCTTCCTTTGCTCATTTTATCCTCATTTTCATCCATTAACCTTCCTTGAAGTGGGACATAAATGCTTTTCAACATGAATCCACAATTATCATTCAACCCTTTATCATGCTGACCTGAGCAGACGGTTATGTTGTCATGGCAACCACGCCTCTGCCTGCGCTCTCCAATACAGGGCAGACCACCAAACCTGGTGGGAGGACTATTACATTCCCTTGTGCGAGTGGACGACCCAGCGCACCCATCACACTCTGACCAAACTGACCAGGGACTCCACGAACCATGGACTAGAGGGAGAGTGAGTAAAATAAGTTATTTTAACCTACTTATAGAACAGGTAATAGAATAGAAGATAATAAAAAAAGACACACACTTATAGATACAAAGAAAAGAAGCAGGAGAGGACAGAATGGAAGTGTTGTGATTGAGAAGTTAAGATTATGGGCTAAATACTGTCAAAAACTACTTAAGTGCTTTGCTGAGGTTCAGTCTTTAAAAAATAATGACATGAGTGGTGGCTACTTACCTGGACAGAAGGTGATGACAGGGCAGGGTTGTCTCTGGATTTGAACTCCAACCCCATTGTGCATTTCCTGATCTCCAGAGCAGGCAGCTCCTCCAGCCTTTGGCTCGGGACAGCCACAGCTCCTATAGCGGGTCACAGACTCTGCCCCACAGGTCCTGGAGCATGGAGTCCACTCTGACCACTCGCACCAACCACCTGACACTGGAAACACGCAGAGGGATGTGACATCTACATTTATGGCCGACCCTAGACATCACTTTACAATGCAGTATCGTCTTGTAATTGTCAGTCGGAATAGACTGCATACATTTTTTGTGCAGGTGAAGAAGACTGCACAAACAATAAAAAAAGTTTCATGTGTTGTGCTTTGATTATCCACAGCTGGTTTCACCCACCTGGACATGGGTATCTGGAGCAGTTGAACCTCCCACCCTCACAGGTGCTGAAACAAAGAGGAAAGCCAACATATTTATTTTCCTGTCCCTTTTTGCCAAATGACAAATGTGTTGTATATGCATGCAAAGTATTTTTTCCATGTGTGTGACTATTCTGACCAGTTGTTACATCCATCCGGGGCTTTAGTGGTCTCTCCCGGCTCCAGACTGTGTCCAGTGCTAAGGTCCAGGCAGGGACAGTCTTCTCTTGCAACACAGACTGTCCCATTAGCCGACAGGACCTTCCCCTCTGTACAGTAGCACCCTGGCTCACACTGCCACTCACAATACTGAGGGTCAGGATAAAATTGCTATTATCACCACCAGATTTCTTCATATTTTCAAAGTTTGATTTCCTGTTAAAACTAGCAGTAATTAGTAAAACCGGCAGTCAAGGTTAGAGTGATACTCACAGCTAGGTCCTCACAAGAGCGAGGGCAGGAGGGACCACAGCTACTGAACACTGTGCCTGGGACCTGTGAGCATGGCGCCACTAAAACATACACATAATGATAAACTTTCAAAACATTGTCCAAGAATCAGCTGTATAAGACTCAATATGCAGATGTACACCAAACATAGTTTGAGCCTTATCTGCACTCTACACACGTACCTGGACAGTGGTCAGTGTTACAGGCTATGACCTCAGTTCCCAGCCCCTCACAGTAGTTCCCCTCCCCCTCTGGACTGGGACTGTCACACTTTCTCCTTCGGCTTCGAACACCACCACCACATGATTTGGTACAATCTGTCCAGTTACTCCACTGACCCCAGACACCGTCACCTGCAACAGCCAGAGAGGACTTCAAATAATTTCAAGGCTATTATAAAGAATTTAAATTGAATTGCACTAATGCAAATCAAACTCACGGTCACATGGGGCAGTGACGCAGACTTGGTCTTCTCTGTGAGGGCCCACACATGGCAGGCCACTGCCAGAGCGCTGGGGGCTAGAACAGAACCGGTACCTGGACTGGAGACCTGCTCCACACAACACTGAACACTGACCCCAAGGAGTCCACACTGACCAATGGCCATCAACTGCAGAGTGTGTTTGTATGTGGGGGAGCAGCACAAGAAAGATATATTTTAGGAAGAAAAATGCAATTTATTCATATATGTTGTTTTGCCTTATACGGCAAATTCATCAAACTTGAGAAGCTCAGTTTTAGAGATGATTTAGTGTAGACAGAAGATGAGTTCGATTTTATTGGCATACAACTGTATGTTCAGCAAACACAAGAATAAAAGTGTGAACAAATGATCTACTTAAAAAGGTAAATGCACTCACAATTAAAATCCAGTCATTATCTATAATATCTACTCAACCATCTTTACATCAAAACAGTGTTGCAGCATTCTCCTACCCAATGAAAGAGGAGGGGGACTTGTTGTAAAGAAAACAAGCAAAAAACAAAACAAAAACATATGGCTTATCAAATCAGTTTAATTTAAGATCTTTGGGCTCCAGAGACTTGGATTACACCAAATTACCTGGATGGAGCCATCTTGTGTTTGTGTTTTTTCAGTTGGTTTTTCTGTTAAAACAAGTCAACAGCTACTTCAGTTGTTTAGGAGAATGCTGCAATCCTCTTTTGCTCCAGAAATGAATGTTCAAGTTTTGGGTGATCTAAATAAGGACAGGACAACAATGAAATGAATACTCAGGAAAAAGCTAAATTGGCTGAGTAAACATCATTGGCTTACCATTGCAGCTGATTTGAGAACAGTTTACAAGTCTCCCCGCCTCACATGTACTGAAATATAAACACACGCAAGAGCAATCATAATTCAATCTCTTCTTTATGGTGAACATAAGCACTAGCTGGTGGTTCTAGATTCGTTATGGCTCATAAACAAAATAAAGAATAAAGTCAATCTTACTTACCAGTTGTTGCAGTCTGTGGGCACAATGTCTCCTGGTCTGTACTGCTCTCCACCCACATCACAGCGACAGTCAGACTCTTGCACACACACACCATCCTGAAGACATAGACAATCAACAATATGGCTGTGACTATTGTATGTGTATGGGTGTGAGTGTGTGCATGTTTGCATGTGTGTGTGTGTGTGTGTGTGTGTTTTAGCCACCCCACCCACCTGTTGGACAGTTCCTTGTGGACATTGACAGCCTGGAGTGCAGTTCCTGCTCAGATTCATTGTGAGGTCTGTACATGACACTACTCCCCTCACACACTGCTTCCACTCCTGGCCTGGAGGACACACCCTGCCATCTCCTGACACAGCAACAGAGTCCATGCAGAGATCAATGAAAACCCTCTCAGTGTAATAAAAAAAACCCCATCTAAATCGTTTTTTATCTGATTTGATTAATAACCGAACATCCGGAGTTGTTCAGTATTCAAAACAGAAGCTCCTTATTATTGAAGCAGAAGCTCCTCACATTATTTGGCCTTCACAGGCCTGAATCGTAAACAATATATACTGTAGAATCCATCAACCTGGCAGTGAAATCCATCTATGTCATAAATTATGCATAAATACTTTATGCCCTCTTTTTTCTTCCTCTCTTTTTTAAGCATTTATTACACAGGTAGAATTTGATATATTAGAATAGAGATGAGAATTGCTTTTTTTTGTAGTTCCCTATGACACCACTGAAATTAAATTAAAATGAATTGTTAATGCTGTTTGAGCACCTTCAAGACCTTGACTGGTTCTCCTAATGACTTCTTACCGTTCTTTTTTTTGCGCAAAATAATGTGTTTAATGCAATAAATATGTAAAAATGTTGTGCTATGCCTTCTAGTACCAACTTATGCAATTCTGATATCAAACATGACAATATAGTTATAGATGAGTGTGGGTTTTGCTGTACCACAGGGCTGCAGGTTACAGGCACTGAACTGCTGAGCAGTGCCGTGGATTCGAATGGGCCCACGGGTCCGGGTCCTATAACCTCCTCCACACGTTACTGAGCACTCTGACCAGGCACTCCATGGCTCCTTCACACCTTCAGACACATCACAACTACATCAACTTTTTGTTTATTTGGATCTGTGGATTGTTTGTATCAGGCAACTCTGAGTATTTACCAAAGCAGGGTTCAATGCTGCAGGTATCAATCCCAACTCTGTCTCCTTCGCAGGGGCGACCCCCAGAAGCAGGAGGAGGATTGGTTCCTGAACGATACCTCCTTCGGACACCAACATCACATGTTCGACTGCACGCGCTCCACAGGGTCCAGCTGCTCCAGCCACAGTCCACTGAGAAACACACACACACACACACACACAAGATAGAAGGTGGGGATGGGGGGGAAATATGCAAAATTCATCACATCAGATTGTACCCCTGTAGAGTCTCTGGAGAGTCAAGGAGAGTTCAAACTGATGAGTAAAGCCACTAACCAGGACAGGGAGCTGTTCCACACTCCATCTCTCCATTAGTGCAGGTGCTGTTTGAGGCACACAATTTGATTTCAGAAATGGCCATACATTGCAAAAATCAAAACACTAATTCAAACTCTCATGCAAATTTTAGACTTAGCAATTTGTGCTGACAGTACCAGTTATTGCAGGCATCGAGAGGCAGGGTGCCACCTGCTGGGTACAGCTGCCCCTGGTGGTAACATGGGCACTGTGCCAGGGGCACACAGCTGCCGTTGAGCAAGTAGAAGCCCAGGGAGCAGTAGCAGCCATCGTAACAGGCAGTAGCACACTGCACCTCTGTGGAGGTCATGTCCAAACACACCCGTGGACATGCACCGCCGTGAGCCTCACACTCTGCTGCTGTCATGTACACCATGCCCTCTGGACACACACCTGAGAGGAGAGGAGTGAAAATCAGGACTGTAAATTAGACATGAACACATTTATTGAATGTTATAAAATATAAATATATAATATAAAAAACTGAAATATGCTTGAATTTAAAACAAAGCAACACAAAGACAGTTCTACACATATTTGCCCATGGCCTTCCAGAGCTTGAGTAATAAGAAAACATGATGCAGTACCCGAGCAGGGGTGGGAGTTGCAGTCTCTAGTCTGGATGTGAGGCCCGGGGCAGCTGCTGCCCTCATGCTGTGGGGAGGGTGAATTGCAGAATCGCTCTCTTGTTTGGACACCAGAGTCACACTCTGATGAGCACTGAGACCACACTGACCATAGTGACCATCCGCCATTCACTGGAAGCAAACAAATATAATCAGTTTTTTAGTCTACTCTCTTACAGTATCATTATCACTCCACTGTTAGTGGAGGGGACAGATAAATCATGGACATTGTGGTTTATGGGTGTGGTATACCTGGACAGTGTATAGTGTTACAAGGCTCTTGCTCCTCACTGTCTCCATCACAGGTAGAGTCCAGGTGTGTGTGGCTTAAAGTTGCGAGCGTTTGGTTGCAGCTGCGGAAACGTCGTCTGATTCCAACGTCATCTACGTGGTTGAAACATGTCTTGCTGCACTCTGACCAGCTGGTCCATTTCTTCCACACTCCATCTGGTACCGCTACACAAGAGGAGGACAGTGAGCAAATAAGCCACAGGCAACTATGACACTGGCCTGGGACTATATCTGAAGGAAGGTTTGACTTTGTTCATTACATCTTTATCAGACAGGCTTCATTATACTCTTTGACCTATTATAATACAACATAAACAGTGTTAAAAAAGAAAGTCCACGTTACTAAAACTTTTAAAAAATATAAACCTGATGCTACAAAGAAAGGTACTTTTCAAAATGTCTCTGTGAAAGGAAATCCCTGATCTCAGCTAGAATTATCTTGGGAAACAAAGGTTTGATCATGTGTGTCTGGGCTGTGAGTTGTTGTACCGGGGAGGCAGGGACTGGAGCAGCGGCGGGCCTCTGAGGAGTCTCCTGGACAGGGCTGGATTCTGACTTCCCCAGCTGGGTTCACTGGAGACCTGTGGAGACAAAGTCAAGGTATAATGAGTACTGTTAACACTTTAAAAAGCCGATCAGTAATAAATGGTAAATTTAGCATAGCAAACAATGAAATGCTTTATAAACCATTTACTAAGCAATTATAAAGTTTTATAAACATCAACAACATTTGCAGCTTTATAATAGCCATCCAGGTTATATTCACTACAGAAGTCCTAAGGGGTATACGAAGATATTTGTTTTAATGGTGATCCATCTAGTCTGATCTAAATGTTTTCTCTCCACTGTTAATGACTTGAGAACTGGTGGGGGAAAAAAAACAGAAAAAAAATGTTTTACCAGGATAAACTTGACTTCCTATTTGTTTTTTTCTATCTGTGAAATTGAGTGGGTAAAAAAGGCTAATTTGTCAAAATGTTTGTTTGTGTAATATTCATTTCAATCACATGAGGCTGAAGTGCTCCACAACCTCATTATCTAATAAGCACTAAAAGCATTCAAGTTTCTTCCAGTAGAGTTTAGAGTTCTGCATGCATAGTAAACACAAGATACATCTATTATTTGTTAGCAAGTTATGTAGCATTACTGTTGTGTCTTAATTTTGGCAAGGAATGTGTCACTCGTGGTGCTAATCTGTAGTGCACTTCAGTCTCTTGTGGTCAAAATTTGTATAACAGAAACAAACACTCACAAAATGAGCCCTAGAAAAAAAAAATCATGGAAAAAGATTTTTTTCACTCGGTTTTACACATGAAAAAATTGAATTCTGTGTTTTCAGTTTTTTTCCGTAATCATAAATATAAATTGTAACTATACCATAAAACATGTGGAGTTTGTATTGTAAATGTAAATGATCAATAAAGTATTTTATTGTATGTTTATCCTGATCCAAATTCAATAGGTGGGCAATAAAAAACATAGTTGCATTTCAGGTGCATTAACACATTGTTGGAGAATAACATTAGTATATGTATAAAGTAATAGTAGGAAGTATGAACAAACTCAACATAACAATACACTCAACATGTACAAACCAAGAATTCCTAAATATTAGGGAGAATACATAATGTAAGCAGTTAGAATATATACTATCACTGGAGTGTACAAAAGACAGGGGGAACAGGGGAAATAAGCACAGAATAAGATTTAGAATTATTGATTAATTCAATAAAATCATATTGTTGTTGTAAAAAATAAAATGAGGCTGAGATAATAATTTGAGACCTGGCTCACCTGTAGCGTTGCTGTAGCCCCAGACCACAGGTTACATCACATGGTGACCATGATGACCAGGCTGACCAACGACAGGTTGCTACACAACTGGAGCTGTCACAGGTTACTCGTCCATCTCTACATATACTTTGGGGGCAAAACATATGTTTTACACTAATCAATAGTAACACACAAATAAACATTTTTTTGCATAACTAAATATATTTTAGAGAGTAAAATTTTAGTAAGCATTTTACAATTCTGTTCAGTTTTAAATACCAGGCTCTTTTTCAAAGGGGAAAATAACAAATAAATGAGTGTGTCTGTCACCATGTGGTACACTGGTCCCTGCTGATCGTCTGTCCAGGCTGCAATGTTTGACCGTCCCAGAGACAAACACACTTGCTGGCATTAACACAGCGCCCACCCTGAAGATACAGACCATCAGGACAGCGACAGCCTGGATGAGACACAATTAAGGTCCTAAATTAGATACAATCATTCTAGAATACATTGTCCATTACTTCAGTTGTTGGTTTTTAAAAATATATTTTAATTTTTTTGTTTAATTTGTCTAAAAATGTATAGAATGCACTAAAACTATGAAAATCTATAAAAGAGGCTTTATCAAGTACTTGCTTGCATTATGTGCAATAGTAGAGACTGAATGGCTCAACGGCATTTAAAGTTTTGTATGGCACTTCACACTCACCTGCCGTATATATCCAGCATCATCAACTCAACCTCGTAAGCAATACAGTGTAAACATCTATTCATTCACATTGGCACTGGGTCTCTGAAATGTACTGAAAATGACTTCAAGCTCTCATTACCTACATAATAAATCAAAAAGTGACATCAATCTACACACTTCCAAAATGTCACGCCATCTGCCCCTCTCTGTCCTACCTGGTGTACATGCTGCAGTGCAATTGCTGGTTGAGCTGAGATGCGAGCAGGTAGGAGTACAGGGCTCGACCCTCCCAGCCTGGCAGTCTGCCTCCGTCACCAGCAACATGCCGTTGACGCAGCCTGAGAGACCAAACAGGGAACAGATTCAGACAGTTGACAGCCTTTGCCACATAGCAACGAAATATTTAACGTGGTCAGGGCATTCGACTATCATCCTCAGGCTGGAAGAGAAGAACTAGAGACTTTAAACACCAACAACAAAGCTGACTGTGGCAGAGAATGAGTCACCTGTCTGTGTGCCGATGTCTTTGGTACAGGGCTGGCTGTTGCAGCTTTGGCTCTGCAGGGTCATGCCTTCACAGTCCCACCCACCATTCTTGGGAGGAGGAGAAGAACAGCTTCTGTTCCTCTGCCTGACCCCACCTCCACACTGAGCATCACACTCCGACCACTCAGTCCACTCTGACCAGTGACCATCAACTACAAGAGAGGACGGGGGAGAATGAGACTAAGAAAACCATTACATCAGATACTGGAGATGTGAAAGACACGTCCTGACATCATGTTCAAGGAACAGACCTGGACATGCGCGAGGAAAACAGCCTCGACTGTCGAACTGAGCTCCACCACAGGCCCCTCCTGGTAGAGCTTCCCTCAGTATGTCTCTCTGCCGAAACAAGGAGCCCAGACCACAGGACACACTACAAGCACTCCATGCTGTCCACAGGGACATGATGCAGTCCACTTGAGGAGAGGAAAGGAAATTAGATGAAATGAGATATTTTATTCAGCCTTATTATAACTTTTGAGGTGGGCATACGATATATCTTACCACAGTCTTTCTCATCTGATCCATCCACACAGTCCTTTTGCAGGTCACATCTGCGGTCCAGGTGAATGCACTCCCCACTGGCACAAGAGAACTGCTTTGAGGAGCAGGGACTGGGCACCAGTGGGCCCTGTGGAGTTACGGCTGGTCTGACTGTGGTGCCTGATAAAACACATGAACAAAATAACATAACTTTATTCAACTTTCACAAGTATTTATCTAAGAAAAAAAGATCAACTATCACTTATCCCAAGCATTCATTTTATATCATATTTGGCATGAGGTCCATCGTGAAACCACAGTATATATCTAAACTATGGTACTAATTTTATCAATACACACTTTTCTCCTGTGATGCATACCACAGCGTTCTTCATCTGAACCATCCAAGCAGTCTTGTCTGCCGTCGCACACCCGTGCCGCGTCGATACAGCCAAATGACCAGCATGCAAACTGCCCCTCCACACAAAGCACTCTCGGTAGGCCGCCATCATGAGGGGTTGTAGCAATCCAGGGGGCTGTAAATTGAAATAAAATGGAGGTTCCAATACATTTCTATTCTGTAGAGATCCATCGTTCCTGTCTGGTTGTAGGATAACAAGGTTGTTGTGTTCTTACCTTTTGTCGTTTGCAACCCAGGTCTTCCAGAGTGGATGGATGTTGATAGATGTAGTCCAGGTTGACCTGTGGTCACCCCTGGGTTGATGGACGTTCTGGTCCAGTTGCCTGTTTAGGTGTCATACCCAAGATTATCCATGTTAATTTCTTGGTAGAAGCTTAACAATGAGTGAAAAGTCAGTTTGATCAAAAGCAGTTTCTAACTGTACTTGAGGGTGTAGCCTCATGAAGTCCAGGTTGACCCGTGACCCCTGGGCTAGCCATACCAGGAACGCCACCTTGGGATCTGGTGGTATGGAAGCCTGGGGCACCTGTCGTACTGTCACCATGAAAACCTGGTCTCCCAGTGGAGCTGGTCTGGTTCTGCAGCCCAGGAGAGCCTCTGGTTGGAGCCGTACCTGAGGAGAGACAGACATGGAGTTGTGAAAATGGAACACCAAGGAGTGTAAGTCCCCATTCAGACGAAAGCAGGAACTGAAGCAAGAGCACCAGTCATCCCATTCACTTTAAAGGGGTCATATTACGCTTTTTGGGGTTTTGCCTTTCCTTTATTTTGTTATGTAGCATTTTTGTTCTGTAAAAGTTCTACAAAGAGAAAAAGCCCAAAGTCCACACCAAAGGGAGTTAAAACACTGCTCTTGCACTGCCTGAAACACCCGAGTCAAGCCTTTAATTCTGTAACTTATGTGAGCAACTATGTAACAGGTGTTAACAGGGGTTTCGTAATGCACATTTGGAATACTCACCAAAGACTGAACAGAGGTAAGCTGTCTCACACGTAGTTAAGACAGAGCGTCCAAGACACAACAAGAAAAGGGATGCTGCGGCAATGCACCATATGAGAAATATCATGTGATTTTGAAAAACTAAAGCATGTAAACTTATTCTACCTGGACCCCCAAATAAAAGTATGAACCCTGGAAATAAACATAACATGAACTCTTTAAGGCTGCAGTCTGGAGTTCTGAGAAAAAAGTGAATTTAGAAAGGATATTTGAATGATACACCTCCCAGGTCCCTCCTTCTTCCTCTCTGCTGCTGCAGCCCTGCCTTCAAACCCCTCCCCACAGAGGAGCCTGCTGTGCACAAGCAGGCTTGTAACCACGGTAACAGAGGAGGCCAGATAATCAAGATGGCGCATTTAAAATAACAACAACAAAATAAGCCCTGTTCTATTTCTGACCAATACAACTAAATTACGATGACAAGTGCCATATGCCAAGTCACTGAAGCAACCTGAGGAACAAACTATATTCCTCACATCGTGGTAGACGGAGTTACCAGGTAATCATCATCACCACGCTGCCTTTCTGAAGCATGAGTAACGTTATTTCTCTAAACCAACTCAACCACTTCGGAGCGTACTGAACAGAAATTAATGTCATAACAGCCCGGTCACTTGAAAGACACTTTTGCTAACCAGAAGCCATGAAGCTAAACACCAAGAGTTAGCATACAAGCTAGATTTAGCAGCAAGCTACATAGCTCAACTGCAACGTCGTATGGTGATATGTGCTATTGCGAGTATTACTGTAACTGCCGCCACCACAGCCTAGTGGTTAAAACATAGAATGAAATTTATATCAAGTATCGGTCCTTCATTGTCAAGCAGAAAAGCTGTTACAAATCCTGCAGCTCCCCCCACATCTAACATGATGCTCTGATATTTATGCTAGTTTTCTCTCTGGCTTGGTCCAATTCTTTGTTTTTACACTGCTTCTCTTTGTCAGTCCTCTTATTTCGTCTCTTTGACATGGGCAATGGTGGAGCATTTTTCAGCTCTGTTGCTTTTCAGCCATTAGGGTTACAGGTTTACAGTTTGGGATCTAGCTTGAAAGTATCTGACCAGGTAAGTGCAGGCACTGCCCAGTATGCACTGGGCAGGAGAGGGGGGTTGCTTATGCACGAGAATGGTTGACACTTCTCAGACACTCCCCTTGGCTCTGATTGGTTGTGTTGATCAGGAGCGGTGGATTCTTGCAAATCAAATTATAGCCAGTGGGTGGAGCCACAGGCAGTGGATTTTTACACAGCTGACTTTTATCTTAATGTACTGTCAGATCATAATGACAATCTTTGCAAATATAAGTAGTCTCTAACAAAAAAAGATGTCTCTAACAAAAAATAGTTAGAGACTACAGCTTTAAGTGATAGCAGTATGTTTAAGCAGTATGTTTAAGCTGCTGCAGTGTGGGCTACAGGGGTTTGCCAGTGGAAAACAAACAAAGAAGCAAACCAACAAACACAGTGGCCCTGGGGTGAAAAGTTAAAACAGAATAAACTTTTGGAAAGCCCCACCCCAACATCATGTTGCAGTGGCTGATCACATTATCAGGGGATCAGACCATTTGGTCAACTATACTGTTGTTCAAGACATCTACACTAAATGTATCTTTTTTATGTTTTTGGTGTGTTGTTTTTAATATTACGCTTTTTAACTTTTAAAGTGTCTTTGATTAAATTAAAGATTGATTTACGCCTTCATTGTATTTACTTACTTTACTTACTTTACTTACTTACCTTTACGCTTAAGGAGACTAAAAACTGGTGCTGTGAGATGACTAACAATACGTTAAAATTACATATGACCAAACAAAGCTGAGCTCTCACCACAGTTGATCTCGTCAGAGTGGTCCTTGCAGTCCGGTCGACCATCACAGAGCACAGAGATAGAGACACACTCATCACTGTGCTGGCACGCAAACTGGCCTGGCTTACAGCTCTGCACAGTCACTTTCCCACCACCAGAGGGAGACGAGGTCACACTGCTGGGGGTCATCAGCTCATCTCCAAGAGCAGGAGAAAAGGCTTCATATTAATACTGATGTGAAAGATGTGATTCAGTGGATTTGTAAAACTAAGAATTTTTAGATCATTTTTCTGTGATTTGGTTGTGGATTCAGTACACTTCCTCACCTCCCCTGCAGCCAAGGATCTCCACACGCAGGAAGAAGGTGTGCCTGAACTCTACAGGGATGATCCGTAGGTAGCGAGCTCTGACCAGCCTATCCAGCCAGCGGGTCACAGGAGTCCTACCAACCATTCGTACTTCAAACACCTACAACCAGACAAAGATAAACTTCCACATGAGCACATGATGACAAAAAGAATCTCTCATGTGTGAACACAATGACTAAAAAACACTTCATCATATGTAGGAATACTGCATGTAAATATAGATAAGGCTTGTTAAATATGAGTCTTACTATCTAAATTACTACAAATACCTTAACAGGGCTACCAGGCTTCCCATCCTCCGTGTAGTCTGTGAAGAGGCTGCTGTGCAGAGCGAAGGCCAGCCGGTATTTAGTGAGGTAACCCCACATGCGTTCACTACCTTGAGTCACCACCCCTGATACCCATGTAGGCTCCAGGAAGTCCACCTGGAAATATGGCTGGGGATCTGTAGGCACTGGGCTCCATCCAGGCTCCATAACCTGACTGCACAGACAATATTTCTGTTTGCTTTTTTATTCTCCTTTCCAAAGAATTAACAGGAGTACATTTAAAAGGCTTCGCGGAGAACCAAATGTTCAGGCTGAGATATGCTATTAGGGCACCAACCATACAAAGACTGGATCACTCACACATTTGGGATGATGTTCAGTCGTCCACCATCAGCAGGGTTGTTCTCACGATGAGACGATGAGGTCAGCTGACCATATCGAATTCTCCCATCCTCCAGTCCAAGTGTAGAGGAGCAGATGCCTGCAGAAGATGAGGAATTCTTAGAGCATCCATCAGATCCAGTTTGGCAAAATGAACACCTCAAAGACATTAAAGTATTTGGTTTGCAGGAATATCTCCTTTTTTCAAGCAACATTGTGTAGAAACTGGCATTTTGTCTGATTTGGCGCCCCCTACAGTTTCTGAGTGCAACATCACGGTGGTAAATACAAATCCCAGGTGTGTAACAATTACTCAGATGTAATGTGCTAACTATAGAGAGAACTTATTACATTAAAACAGTGTTATGCGTTGAAAAATTGTATGTTGAAATAAACACATATATAATGCTGTGTACCCACCCTCTCACTTAAGTTACATAGTGCAGAAACAAATGACCAAGACACCGTTCATTCTTTTACAAAACATTGGACAATCAACATGATTCTGAAGTTGTTAGTTTAAGCAACATTTAGCATCAAAAAAGTTACATAATGTCTCTTGATAAGAAATTCAAAGACAACACTGTTCCCAAAAAAGTCCATAAAAAGACTGCATTTAACACTCACCGCGATATCCTGGGCCACCATCCTGTAAACACATTAGAAAAAAAAGTGTTTATGATGTGTACCTTTATTAACACCTGACTTCTTGAGTCAGTCTAATTCTGTATGCATGCATTTCTTACTAGTGAAAACAGGGACGGGTAAAACTGTATAGGACTCAAATAAAGACATTCAAGGTGATGTCATCACCGATTAATCCTTAAGCTTGTTTCTGTGTTATATTATTGTATGTCTAAGCATATACAGTGCTTGTGTTTCTAGGTATCTATAACTAATAATCACAATTTGGCTCATGTGTCATATCTCTGAGAACCTTGTTTAGCCATTACTCTTAAAGGAACAGTTCACTCAAAATTTAGTTTCTCAGCTCAAAGCTACATCAGTTGTTTAGGAGAATGCTGCAATGCTGTTTCGTGGAGTACGAAACTTCACCTGACTTATCCTTTCACTTTAGATCACATTAGGCAGAAAAGAAGAAATGCAGCATTTGGAGGCACTGATGATAACAAATACATTACATGTTTGCTTACTGTTGGTTTTACTGCAGGATGAGTGACAGTAGACATGGTTGGAGTCCTGAGAGGAGCAGGAGTGGGCGTGTATGGTCTGTGAATTAGCAAACAACAATGAGGAGGATTTCACTGCACTTTAACCCTGTACACAGTAACCCACACGGTCTCTGTAACACGAGGAATTCAGAACAATTACATTACAATGAATGAAACAAACAACAAAGAATGAAAGTAGAGCTTGATAAACAGAGATGAGACAAAAAGTAAGAAGCAGCATTCACAACAGCATGATTCACCAAATATTAAAATAAGTAGAACCATTACCACCACAGCCACAAATAACAATAATGCCCTTCACCTGTCTGACTGGGTAGTGACGTTGCCGTGAGGATGACAGCCGGTTTCATCCTCTCCTTTGGGACAGTCGGGGACCCCATCACACCGCTGTCCTGCTTCAATGCAGCCCCCTGGTGGGGGGCAGGAGAACTGGCCAGCACGGCAGCTGCGTGGACTGGTGGCTATTAGGGATGGCTGAGTACCTGCATGTATGAAAAGGTCAGACTATGTAAGAATGAGTATATCCCACAAGGGATCTCTAACAGTTATTTGTCAATAACATCAGTGTAAGAGCTTTTTCTTTTTTAACAAATCTCAGAAGAAAGAGAAAAGAAAACTTCTTACCACAGTACGTCTCATCTGATCCATCTCCACAATCATTGACCCCATCACAGACAACTCCCAGTGGACCTGCTGGCACACAGCGACCGTTTTCACAGTGGAATTCCTTCTCTCTGCAGCCACCTACTGGAGTGACTGAGGAGGGAGGAGTGGGGGTCGTCAACCAGTGCAAGCCTGGAGGAGAGGAGGATAGGAGACCGTTTTTAAAATCACATTAGTACAGAAAATTATGTGATACCAGCAAAGTAGCATGACACATCTACTAACCTTCCACACAGCCCATTATTTCAAGTCGAAGGTAGATGCCATTCATGAAGTCGTGTGGCAGCAGGCGGACAAACTGAGCCGACACCATCCTGTCCAGTCGGCTCTCTGACACCCCTCGATCATCTTGGTTACCATTGAAAACCTGGAGGGAAAACGGTAACAAAAAGTTTCAAGATGGCCTTCAATGTATATGATGTAAAGCTGCAGGACTTGTCTGATGTCTAACCTTGGCTCTGGGCCGTGCATCAGTGACAAGCTCTTTGTAAGTGAGCCACTGTTTGCCATCCTGGCTGAACTGGAGGTAGAAGCTGGACACGAAGGTGCCAAACATACCACCACCCTGAGTCAGCACACCTACAGAGGAGCAGGGAGGTAGAAAGCATTTTATCTATTTACTGATATAAAGGACATAATGTCACATAGGAACTGACTTTAAGCACACAGTACACAAAAACAGCATCTCAATATGTACTTGCTTGATGGTGCATGGATATTTACCAGTTATGTTGTATGGTTTCAGCAGGTCTACCTGTAGAAAGGGGCTCTGTGTGTTGCTGTTGTGTCCCTCGGGTCGCCTCTGTGGTAGGTCCTTATACTCCTCGGGTTCTGGACTCCAGCCCTGCAGATGAAAGGTTTACAGATTTGTTCAAGTTGCAGCAGCAGTGCTTTTGAATTAAAATAAGACCTTCATTAATGGTAGAGCTGGGAAAGATTTGAGTGTTGATGACTCAAAAGGGGTCACCTCACCATCACAGCTGTATGATTATATCATGGGATTATTAAATTACTGTGCACTCACGATTTAAACACCATCCATGATATTTTGGTTTAATTACATCGACCAACATTCTGGTATGAGGCATCTAATATGGTTTTGACACTCTTCTGTTTGAGTAAATGCCAAGCATTACTTTCCTTCAGAAAAATCTAAATTTCCCTTTTGGAATTATAACTTTAAAGTCTTTTTTTTTTTACTTAAAATTACAATAACTGAATATATTTCCAGAAGTATTTCCAGAAGTATAATGTTGCTCCGGTCACTAGAGGTAGTGGTAGTGAGAGGACCACCAAAGACCTTCAGATTTATACCCAGGCGACCTTGAATGTCTGCCTCAAACAACTGTGAAAATATTTCAGCCTGGACTATTGTGGTGGAGAGGCCAAACAATCATTCAGCTGACATTGTTAGGTGCCTGGGATTGGAAACCAAAGGAGCAACAGTCAGGTCCAGGAATTCCTATACCTGATATCCCTGAAGGTCAAAATACAGTTCATATTAAGGGCCTTACAAGTGTGAACAGTGCAACCATGGTCAGTTATAGAAAAAATGTTTTATAAATTTAATGGTTTACATTTCTAAAGCAATCAAATTGTCAACCCTTTTTTTTGCTAACCCTGGTCTTAGTACCTGTCCTCTTCAGTCAGGTGTATTTTCATTTGGATCTTGCCGATTAATATTGATAAATCAATCTGACCCATTGCTTTTTTCAAAGGTGAGGGTCAGCTACAGAACAGCAGTCTTGGAGGTGGTGGGGACATTTCACCAGGACAAACAATGCAAACAGCGGTCTGGTCATGTTGTTTACGTGGAGGCCTGGTGTACCTGGAGGTCAAGATGGGGGTTCCAGGCATGGAGGCGACCCGCTTCAGGAGGGTGACCACTCTGCTGTGACGAGGCACTGAAACTGGAAGCCGGGAGATACTGAACACCCAGAGGAGACCAACACTCATCTGAACAGAAGAGGACACAAGGTGAGATAAAATGGACATCGCAATCTATGAAATACTTAAGTATCGAAATGCTCTACCTGTGAAACGCCAACTTGTGAACTAAAAAAGACACTAACCTCCAGGAGGAAGTGGATATGTTGGAACCAGAGGTGTAGTGCCAACTGCAGGTTTTGAAGTCACACTGACGGGGCTGATAGTCACAAGCATGGTGTCGTTTTCTCCTACAGGATGTGTCAAACAGCACTTACTTTGTTTATCACAGCAATAAAGTGGACTAATATATATTTGGAGGGCTGCAATTTTGTTGTGAGGGACTAAATTATCTTTATATAGCTTTTGTTTTACATATCATTATTTCCATACATTTTCTTCCTCTTCAAAAGCTCTTAGTTCATCTATACATTTATACAAACTAAAACACACTGAGCTAGTGTTTGATAAACTGTTAAGTCCCTTGCCAACCACCATTCTCTTGTTTTGAAGAAGAGGGGAGCGGGGATTCCCATCTCTGTGCTAAATTTCGAGATTGTGTGACGCTGTCTCAATACAAGCAACCTTTTAAAAAGGACACATATATGGATTAAAAGGAAAATAAAACACTCCCGCCAAGGCTGGACAGATAGGGTGAAGGTGTGTAAGGTAAAAGAAACAAAATATTTCCTTTCATTTATTGGGATCAACGTCATCTGTGACATCAGTGATCACTCAGTTACAACATCAGTAACCAATGCAAGTCACTAAAGAGACAGACAGATTGCAGACAACAGTTTTGATTTTACCTTGGCAGTAACAACACCTGTCTCCCTCTCCAGGCACCAGACTTTGACCCTGCACAAACAAACCAGCATTCAACATTTGACTCAGTCACACGCGTGGTAGAGTTGCTATGAGACACTACTACGTAGTGGAAAGGATACAAAGGAAGTGGAGCTGAGGATAGGAGAGACTATGTCCTGGACTGTTTAAATGAGATAAGATAGAACAAGAACTGCAGATGCATTAAAAATGTGCAAATGTACCAAATCATATATCCATAAAACATGGGCACATACACAAGCAGTAATGAGTGTGTAAATGTGTAAATGCACATGAGACACACAGACTGTCATACATTTCTTATTGTTACCTGTGGACACCCACTGACAGCGTATGGACAGTAGGGGGAACACTGCACTGTGAGGTTGGGCAGACAATGACACAACAGGCAATGGTCTGACCTCCATCTGTCTCCCACAGCATGGGACTGACTCTGGTACTCACACTCATCACAGGGGTCTGTTTGGCACCTGTGCACACACAGACACACACACACACACACAGAAAACGCATGCATTATTGATGTGATGCATATGTCTTTACTTGTAAGTTTTTAGTGTTTTCCATAAGAGGAACCTGAATGTCCTCAGTAAATTTTGATTTACACTGATTTACCTCAGCATTTAGGTTAATACAGGATGATGGCTTGGTAACAACACAAATTTGTAGTTAATTAAAATTTAGTTAATAGTATCTCACTGTTCAATGATGAAATGCTTTATAAACCATATATTAAGCAATTGTTTATGATGATTATAATACTTTTTAAATGGTTAATACTGTGTAGTTCATATATAGGCCTAAAAAGAGTTTAGATGATGTTTAAACTCATGTTTAAAAATCTATGCAAATGCTGACCTACAATCCAAGTGTCAGTATTTGATGAGTTGGAATGAAACTCAAAAATCAACTTTTCTTACAAATAGGAACTTTAATAAATGGTTTATACAGAATTATAGTGTCAGTTATAGTGTAGTTAAAATAACTATACACGTACCATTTATTAATAATGTTATATTAGTTTAAAGTGTCACCCATTGCTGTTCATTTTCTCGGGACGCTGAATATGCACAGCAGAGTGGAAATATTGCCATTACTTAAACGTGTGCTGGACCAATGTTGAAGAAGTGTACATTCTGGAAAACGTCAGTGAGGTTACCAAAATTTTGAAAAATGTTCTTACAGGGACCATGAATGTAAATGAGCACAAGTGTGGTATGTGGAGTATAAGATGACGAGTAGAAAAGAATACAGTTTTAAACAGTCCATTAAGAAAGGGCTTCATACCGACGGGCTTTCCTGTAAATTCCTCTACACGTTCTCCCGTCTCCATGCTTGGTAGGATTGTTTGGGCTGCGGAATGACCACTGGACACTCTGAACACCACAGGGACCCAAACACTCCCCCCACTCAGACCAGGACGACCAGCCACAGTGCACTGCAGCATGACAAAGCTGACCAGTTACTATTGCTCAGACATTCAGGGTACCCAGTACTGTATGAAGCTAACACTCAACTGTGGATTGGATCTTTAAATTAAACAAGTAAGCGTATGTGACTCACCTGAACAGTCTGGATTAGGCTGGCATCTCTGAGACCTTCCTCTCTCACAAACACAAATCTCACAGTCCAGCTTCATCTGCTGGCCCGGCCAGTAGCGCACACCTGCCACCTCACACACACACTCCTCTGGTAACACACACTGTTGCATATGGTTCATCACCTGGCCCTCCGGACACCAACAACCTGAAGCAAGTGACACATGAAATGTTAGAAAGAAGTCTGCGAGAAATATATTAACACAACAATTTCAAAATAGCAGGAGGTGACAATTTATTTTAAGCATAATATATTCCAAATTCCCCCAGACTGACTGACCGGAGGAGCAGGCTGCTGGAGGTTGATCACAGGTTGTCCCACTGCTGATGTGGGCACAGGACATCGGGCAGGGAGCACAGCTGTATCTCAACAGCCCAGTGGGACAGCTGGTATTGGCACATCCATCATCAGGACAGGGTTCTGGAGTGAGACAGGGAGGAGAGAAGTTCATTATTTTCAATCTTGTGATGGAGCTTAGCATTTCCATACTTTTTACACTGTACTAAAACATTTTTGAGGAAACTTGTATTTCTCTGAAATACAGCCGCGTTTACTCTGGGATCAATATGTTTTCATACAAACCACTTTCTCACAGGAATTCTGGGTAAAACAATTCATTAAAGTCTCTTTTCTTTTCCTCATTTATTGTCCTAGAGCGAGGCATTTCATTTCAAACTTAGAATCTAGATGACTCTTACTGATTTCCATGGGTAGGTTGGATGGTCCAGGGAGCTGGGAACAGTCTCGGCCACCATAGCGAGGAGGGATGCAGCCTCTGTGTCTGACCTGCACTCCACCACAACCACTGGAACAGTTGGACCAGCTCACCCATGGCAGCCACTGACCATCCACTGAAACGGAAATGAGAGAACTTCAGTTTTGAGCAACTAATACATATTTGATTTTAAACTACGCATCAATACTGTTTATCATAAAACATATTTATATTCTAATCTAGTACATGCCCGCCTCCTTACCAGGGCAGGTGATGTTGAAGCATTGTTGCCTCTGGAAGTCCTGTCCTCGACAGTGGCGCAGTGGGTCTCCTGAAGGGCAGGTTCTTTGACGGCTCATGTAGCCTGCACCACAAGATGTGCTGCAGGGACTCCATGGAGCCCAGGAGCTCCAGCTTCTACAGCCATGCTCATCAGAGGGACCTTCTAGTGTTGTTAGTGAGGAGTCTGGGCAGTCAGCCACACCATTGCACACCTTTGTAACAAAATCAGGTTAGCAGACAGGATGGGTTGAATGAAACTGTAGGTGATAAGCATTCATTTTTGTAGCTTGGGTTTTGTAGCTGAGAGGAAATAATGAAATTGTTAACATTTTTTCAGACATAGGCAAAACAGCTGTATCTGAATTAAGATTTTTTTTCCTAAATGTAATAATTTAAAGGAACAGTTCACCCAGAGATGAATTTCAATCATCAACTCCACCCCTCATGCTGATGAAAAGCTGGGTGAAGTATCATGCTCCACAAAACATCTCTGGACCTTCACAGAAAGCCACCAACTGAAGTAGCTTGGGACAACCGTAAAATAACTCCAAACTGTTTATCCAGCATAAGTCTCTGGAGGTCCAAAGATCCAACATCAATTTAGAAAGAAAGTTAATTAGATCCTCAACATTCAGTCAAGCTCATTCACACACTTCAGACAGGATGTGTGCCAATGCTTTTATATCAGCAGCTACAGTGAAGATTTCAGCTTACAACGTTAGTTAAAAATTAATTTTTTGTGTGTCTTTTCTTTTAACAGCACAGCACAAATATCAACATGCAACCATTTTGCAAACTTTCGGAAGAATTCAAACTCTCAAATTATGATGCAATTATGCAGTGCAACAGCTGAAACTGTTTTGCACCAACGAGGCCAACCCTTTTCGTACCTAATCAAGCACTCACTGCCAAAAATACATAAAGTTTGGCTTCCTGATGGTCAATGCCATGTCAGTCATTGACTTACCACATTAAAGGGGACACAGGATCCATCCATACAGGTAAATTCAGAGCAGGTGACAGTGGTATTCCTACCACCAGGGGGCACTGGTGAGACAGTTTTATCTGGACAAAACAACATTTGAAAAATATCATCAAACACAACAGAGATTACATCAGTCATCATCAAATGTGTAAATATAAGAAACAAGGATTTAATCAGCCTTCAGGTTTCCTTTCCTTATTTCTTCCCCTCTCTCTCTATACACCCCTGCCTTCCATCCTCTCAGTCGTCGTTCTATCCCCACTTCCTTTTTAATCCCCATTCTTTCAACATTTTGTAAGATCTTCTTCAGTCAATTGCTCCGTATCCTCACTCCATCCATCCACACCGTCATTCCCACCTTTTTTTTTTCCCTGTTATCTGAGAACTCACCACACACCAACTCATCGTCACCCCGTGGACAGTCTGGAACGCCGTTGCACACTTGGGATATATTCACACAGGTGCGGTTGTCACACGAGAAGCTGCCTGGACATGGAGGTATCAATGTAGAGCCTAAGAGACGGATGGAATTATTGTCAGTGTTCATTAACACAATTTTAGACACCAAAAAACTCTTAATGTGGCTAAATGATATCATTTGTAGGGTTTTCTCAATGTTTAAAGTATATTTTGTGCCTTAACCTTAGCATTACTTACCACAATTGTCGACACTCTCATCCGAAGCATCCCTGCAGTGTGGGGTGCCATCGCAGAGCTGCTGGTAGTCCACACACTGGTCCCCACTTTGGCAAGGTACCTGGCCAGGGCCACAGGGAGCAGCACACTGCTGCTCATCACTGCCATCCATACAGTCTGTTTCTCCGTCACAGCGCCAGGCCTGAGGCACACACTGCCCACCAGTGGCACAGCTGAACTCATAAGACCTACAAGCTGGAGAATCAGGGGTTGAATAAGGACTAGCCCATGTGTACACAGGGTTTTTTGGAAAACAGGGTATAAGGAATAAGGAGGTTAACTGTTAGGTATCTGACGACCTGAGTATGAGACTCAAAAACCAACTATCTTTATCAAAATCACTTTCCAAGTTCGCCTGTTGCTATAATCGTCCACCTTAATGCACACACAATGGCTTGCCGTCTCTGTCTTCTCTCTCAGTAAATGCCTGATCTATTGACTTTCTTATCAGAATTATGTTTTATAATGTGGCCCAAAACCACATCTCATGTTTTGGAGTTTTCCACCAATGATTAAATTTTCAAAACAGCAGTTGAGTTACGTGTGGCCACAATGGCCTTTTCCAAAACTTCTGTCTTGAGTGACCTAAAATGATGTTTGTATGTACGAAAGGTAAAAACAAATAGAAAAACCTATGATCTGAGAAATACCCACCTCTATGTAGAAAAGACCTAAGGGAAACACTGAGTAAAAAAAATCTCCTCCTAAATCTCTAATCATGACTATCATTACCTGAAGTGGGCGTAGTCAGGGTGACAGTTGAGGGTAGCGGTGTAGTGATAATGGTGTGGCAGTTGGTTGTGTTCTCATCCTCTCCTCTTGGACAATGTGTTGTTCCATCACACAACTGAGTAGTGGCAACACATGTACCATCACTACAGGCAAACTGGTCAGGAGCACAGGTCACTGCCACACACAAGGCACATGAAATGTGATCAAACCATGGAGGGCAGCTTTGGGCAAAATTGTATTCATCTCACAGCTGACACAATTCTATATAAGTTTGATGTAAGTGATGAAACTATCAATGCTGTTTTATGATTTGTACCTTTACTTGGACACACGGCTTCGTCTGCTCCGGACGGGCAGTCTCTGAGTCCATCACAAACTCTGTCTGCAGGGACACACTTGTCCCCAGGACACTGAAACTCCCCTGGTCCACACACACACCTAAAACCAGCCAATAATATTTAGATAATAATCGCATCAAGAGCTGTAACCATTGAAACTCCCCTGGTCCACACACACACCTAAAACCAGCCAAAAATATTTAGATAAAAATCACATCAAGAGCTGTAACCCACTAAGCTAAAAGAAAATCAGTGTGTCGTGAAATCATCATTTCATGGACATTTAAAAAAAAAAACTGTTAAGGTGTGTAATAAATGTAGCATTCAGAAAATGTCACAGAGACACTGATGAAGAAAGTTCAATATTGTTTGTTGCCTATCAGCATTAGAGAGCACCAAAACTCAGCAGAACTGAAAACCCACCCTCTCTCATCACTGAGGTCGCCACAGTCATCATGCCCATCACAGCGGTGCAAGTAGAGAATACAACGTCCTCCAGCACACAGGAATTCTCCCTCGTCACACACCACACCACAGTCTTGACCAACAAAAGTACAGTTCATTGAAGTCACATACACACTGTACAAAAAATAATCATCAAGGTGTGGCCACATATGAAAACACAGAAGACAAGTGTACCTTTTGTTATACATTTGCTAACATGGAGTGTAGTGCAGTGATAGATTACCTTGCTCATCAGACCCATCAGCAAAACCACAGTCCAGCCGTCCATCACACAAACGACTGGCAGGCAGACACTTTCCACTGGCACACTGAAACTCCCCTGGTGGGCAGAGGGGCACGGGGGTGGAAGGTCCACAGAACTCCTCATCTGATTGGTCAGCACAGTCTGGGTGGCCATCACAACGTAGAGCCAGGTTCATACATGGTCCACTGCAGGGTTGGGGTCAATTTACTTTATTTCAGATTAGAGTGACTCTTTCACATAGAAATACGAATAAATATCTAGAGCCATGTCATGAGACATGAGACTTTGGCTGTGATGCTCACCACGAGTGAGGCAAACATGTATCATCTAGCAAACTGCTAGAAGTTATCATGCATGTAATTTCACATTAACTGCTGTGGTAGCTAGTATGTAATATTTAGGAAAAAATTGCAAATATTGTTGTAATAATATGCATGCTAACACTCACATGCTAAACATTACATGCTAATTTTTGTTCAACACACCTGAGGGGAGCCTTTGAGAACAGGTCTCCACATTCAGTAAACATATTTCAACAAACAACAAAATGTGTTTATTCTGCTTCCATAATTTGCTAACTTTGCATGAGTTAGCCCATGACACTTTGCATTTTAGCTTACACAAAATCTGTTTAAAGTTGCAACAGACATTTGGTGTTATTGTTGGGGCCACTGGGGTCAATTTTTTTGTTTACCTCAGGGTAGCAACTACCAACAACACAGGACAAAACAATTGTCTACAATTGACATGCAAAAACAGATATATATGGTTCCAGGCTGCCAGCTGACTGAATCACCAGTCAGCCTCTATTTTCCTTGCGAACCCTTCTAAACGCTGATGGTGTCATTATTCTACATTACATTGTGCAATCAATATTTATTTCATGATGATACATAGACCAAAAAATCTGTCTACCCTTTGGGAAATTTGAATGTATCCAATAAATGTTATCCAGATGTTTCACTCTGTCCAGTTTTCAAGGCTGGAAAACAAACACTAACATTATGTGAGCTTATTTGTTAGCATGGTTAAAAAAATAATACAGGTCTATCTTGTATTCTTTATGTGTAAAAGGTTGGCAGTGGCTCAGGCATAGAGCCACCGTCTTGTTGGTCGGCACCTTGCATGGCAGCCACCACCCTCAGTGTATATATGTATGAATTACATACATTCATACAGTCGCTTTGGACAAAAATGTCTGCTAATAGACCTAAAATGTAAATTTAAAAATGCCTCCACTCACTAAGTTTTGAGGTTATGACATCATGTTTGATTTATTCTGGCTGAGCATAATCCCTCAGTTATTAGTCTTCCGTATCTCAACCTGTACGATCTGTGCTTATTGACAAACTAAAGTGAGTTTTGGATTCACCTTGGCATGCTGGTACAGCTGAAGTGGTCTGGAGAGCAGGTAGACGGGCAGACCTCATCTGAACCATCACCGCAGTCATCTTCGTTGTCACACACCCACTGGGAGGGGATGCAACGCCCCCCAACACAGGCAAACTCAGATTCCAGACAGGGAGGGGAGACAGGGGGGCAAGCCACACCCTCACACTGCCACACACCATCCTCACAGGAACTGGACAAACACAGGCAAAAAAAACCTCTGATTTGTGACAGGGGAAAAAAGAGTGGAATATACTTTCATAAGCATTCAGATCAACTGACCAGTTCTGGCAGTGTTGAGTGACGGTACTTCCTGGTGGAAAAACGGACCCATCCCACTCACATGGACACTGAGTGGGAACTACACAGCTCTCCCCTTTTGAGCAGAAAACATACAGACAATTCTGCTATTTTTTCATATTTGCCAGAAGTAAAAGAAAATTGTCCTGAGGGTGGAGCAAGATGAAAGAACATCTTATTAAAATCAGAGACTTCAAATGATCAAATTAAAACATACTATCTCCTTAGGCCATCTTTAGGCCAAATTTGGTAGAAGTCAAAGTTCACCTGTCTAAAGCAGAAAAGCTTCATCTACTAGGAAGCATGAATGTGCTCAGTATATTTCAGTGCAATCTGCACATTATATTTTGATGTATTTTTTGATTTTTCAAATCAAATCTGTCTGTTGGTGGCGGTTTCGAAAACATTAGGCAGTCACCAAAATGCATTCACTCCATCTGACTAGGCAAGGATCTATGCTAAAGGTTGGTCAATAAAGCATGATAAATGATCCTCTGGGGTACATGAATATCAACACTTAAAGACCTCATTTTATTGCCGGTGCAAAGTGGCACGTGTATTAAATATATACATTTATCTTAGTGTATTATTCAGATAGTACAATTGGCTTCCAGAGGCAAGTACATAATGTGCATAAACTCTGCTGTAATGACCAGAAAGGCTGCTTTTAATCATTTTATATGTTATAGTAATGTCAATACAGACAGTATAGTGGCACATTTAAGCAGCAAAACCAAAAGCTGTAGTTAGAAACGAGACAGGACAGAGGAAAGTCTCCAGATAGAACAGCATGAAGCTATTTATATAAATTTTAATCAACAGCTCTGATGGAGCTCAGGATTTATCAGGAAGTCAGCTGTTTTACTCAAAACAATTTAACTGTAAGAATGTGAAGATGAACAGACGCTGTCGGCGTGTTGATTTAAATAATCAAAGAAGTTAAGCAGCTGTGCGATGTGCGTAAATTCTCTCTCTTAATGGAGAGCATCCTTATCATTTCTGCTGCCAGAGGATTGCTGCAGGTAAGGCAATACATATTTTTCTTGTTAACAATGTATTATTTCACCCACTCACATCTCATCTCTATTACTTTTATGAGCTGGTGTTGTATTGAACTCCTTTTCCCATTAAAATCTGTTTATCTATGGCCCACCCATCAAAACAGTGAAGGAAGAGCATGTTCACAAAAAACTTGAAAACCAGATACTGTGCACATACCACTGACCATGGGAAGCACTGAAAACGAACCATTTTTGAGCAAGGTTTCTCTCTAGAAAGTTGTTTTTTTTTGTAGGTTCTATCATTTTCTTAAAACCGCCTTCATTATAGCACAGGGGAATGCTTCCTGTCAGCTGGAAATGTGACTGTCAGATACTGTAACCCTTGTGTTAATGGGGTACAGGAGATGGGGACCAGCTGCCACATAGCTGTCCTTCAGTGAAGAAGAGTACCGTTGTTAAAAAATGTTATTAAAGGGAATGGAAAATTACACCCTGGTGTCATTTATGGTATGTCCAAATCTAAGTTCAAACACAACCCCTTTGCACCTTACACCCTACTTTGTGCCCAGATTATGTACTCTTTAACAAGCAGAAGTGAGTTTGACATGCCCTAAATGCACCATGGACTACAGATCACGCCATATAGATTGTTTAAATAGGGCCCTGAGTGTTGAGGAGGATCCAACTATCCATAAATGAGATGAATGCGCCCATTAATACATTAGAAAAAAAGTCTTGCACCCTCAGTGGTTCAGGATTAGTTTGGTTAATCTGTTTTACCATGGAGGACTGTGCCAGCAGGACAGAAGCAGCCCTCCACACAGGAAAGAGCATCACACTGTGAATGTGGACTCTGCTGAACACTGGGACACGAGGGAGAACAAGCTGGACCACAGGGATCATAAACCAGCCCATTGTCACACTGCAGAGCTGCAGGTAGGGAGGGAAACAGAGAATAATTAAAGAAAGACAGCAGGACTAGGACAAAAAAAAAACAAGTTTCACAAAAGACAGGAGTAAAGATACATGTGCAGTGTGTGAGGGTGTTGTGTGTCTTTGACATACGACAGAGCTCCTGGGACCTCCAGCGGATGTAAACCCCTCTGCGGTTACACTCTTCAGCATAGGCAGCAATGGCTGTACAGAGACACTCACAGTCGCCACCTGAGTCACATCTGAGACATATACAATACAGTGAATTAGTATGGGCTGCTGCATGGTCCTTCTAATACTGTAGGAAAAAAAAGATGAATGAGGTTTTGTTAAAATGTGAACACATTCTACATTTCTGCTAACTTAAGTGGAACATTACTTGGGAACAGTTATGTATAAAGAATTGTTCCCATATATGAATAAGAAAACAGTTTGCATCTCAACAATGTAGGTTTCAAAAGGCTGGGCAAATGTTGTCAGAGGCAGGCAATTGACTCAAAATGTTTCAAGGGGTTTTCAGGATAATTACATCTTTTTTTGGTGCCAGTGAATGGAGTTTAGTAAATTAACCCTGGTATACACATTCTCATGTGAATACCAGGGTTCATTTACTAAAATCCAAAATGCTGAAAGTTAGGAAAAATGGTTCTAAAATCAGTGCATGGGGCAAGACACATTATTTTTTGTATACAGCACAGGTAGTGGACATAGAAAGCAAGTAGAAGTGGACTTTAAAAGCAGGACATTTTGAGGCATTCAGTGTAGATTAGTGTTGTCACTCACCCACAAGCATCAAAGACACACCAGTCATAATACTGCTGGAAAGGCACCTCAGCATGGCATAGAGAGAAGAGTTCCTGAGTCAGGATGGCACACCTTTTCCTGGCCCAGGTCATCCTGTGGGGGTTCAGCTGAACAAGACAAAGAGAGAGCAGGTAATGCGCTTCTGCATTTGTGTCTATGAGAAAAAGCAAAACTGGACTTTTGGCAAAACTGATTTGCCAGACAACCAAAAACATGCTCCTCCAAATGTGTGTGTGTGTGTGTGTGTGTGTGCACTTATGTGTATGTGTGCATGTGTCTGTGTTGAACTCACAGCACAGGGGTCTCGGAGGTCCTGGTCTGCCACATCAGGGCAGGAGGGGCTGACCTTCCAGGAGTTTCCAAACAGCTCGGCAGTGGACTCCACGATGCCCTGTCGTGTCGTAAAGTCATTCTCTGTGTCTCCATCAAAGTTTCCACACAGCCCTCCAACCCGACCCCGCAGGTGGGCCGCAACACGTACATATACTCGCATACCTGCAGACATTATGTCGAATGAAAAATACATTACCACTGATTTGTAACTAGCCCTCAGCTAAATTTCTGAACAATAACGTTCAAAATTAAACTAGAGTAAATCATATTCTAGAAAACAATTAAAACAAATAAGTGGCATGTCTTGGCATACAGATTTATAAATAAGAAAATAAAAGAAATTGACAAAACCATTTACAGAGTAGAGACACATGACCTGAGCATGAAAGGGTTATTTAAGACATCATATAAAGGATGAGCTATCCCAAAAATTAACATTCTGTCATTATACCCTCATCCCCACATTAAAACATCATTGCAGAATGCTCCTAACAGATTAACAAAATTAGATGGAGAAAAAAAAACCTTTTTGCCATACAAGCTCGTCCAAAGTTATCCAAGTCTCCAGAAACCCCAAGATTCAAAATGGATTTGTAAAGCTGTTATTTACACCCTCAGTCGAGCTTCAGACAGGATTCAAGCTAAGGCTTTTAGCTAGGTAGCCACAGTGTACAGATACAGCTTTTGAAAAGGTTTTAAAAAAAACATCTTTTCATATCAAGTCAGTATTCTGGGCTTCAGGAGAATTGGATAACGCTGGAAGAGCTGTAAGTTTTTTTTACCCCAGCTACTTTAGCTGTTTAGGGGAAAGCTGCAATGCTGTTTTGCCGTGAAGCTCCAGAAATGTTTTGTGGACCACAAAACATCACCTGACTGTCCATCAGCATGTGGGTGAGGAAATATTGACTGAATTTTTATTTTTGAGTGAACTTATCCTTTAAGGTTGCAAAAGGCGAGGTGTGTGTGTCCTACCTCCATCCCATAGCAAAGTGACCCCCAGCCGGGAGGAAAGGGAAACAAACAGTCCGACTCTTTCTAGAGTCAGACCACTGCCACTGTAAGACTTTGGTAGACTGACTGGCATCCCATTTACTGTCACAGCTTTACCTAAAGAACAGAGACAAGAAAGCTTACCTCAAGCAGCTCTTCCCTAATACATAATCTGTCTTTTGTCCCTAACAATAAGCCTCTGCTTCCCCACACCATCAACTCTCCTACCTCTCAGCAGATGTATGATGGTATTTCCCAGACTGAGGGTGACCGACTTTGTACAGGTGACCCCGGTGCTCCCGCAGGGCACATTTTCTGCCGTGACACTGAACAAACCGCTGGTTTCCCTCGCCAGCACATACTGGCAGTCGCCCAGGAAAGAGTAACAGCGGCCATCGAACGTCACATAGTGTGGATCGCCAGTTGCCACGCACACGCCAGCACAGGCAGACTGGCTGCAGTGCCAGCGGCGCTCCTTACACACACTGCAGGAATCAATAAAGAGTTGAGAGGATGAAATCACAAAGATATGTGATGAAATGTGACAGCTGCATACGTTACCATGTGTTGCAATCTTTGATGATGGTGTCGTTGCTGTAGTAAAGCCGACCGTTATGGTGGCATGGGCACTCATCTGGCAGAACACAGTGATCACCCTGCAAAGTAGATCATCCAGTAATCAAAATATAGATTAGATAAAATTAAAGTGGCTCTATGTACGAATCTGATTCAAAAACATTCAAAAATATGCTAAAATGATCCACAGAATGTGACTAAATACAGTTTTTACACTATGACATTGTGTTGCAAAGGTATCTATTGAAGTTAGCATAACCAGCTATCGACAGCCAGTCCTGGTCCAAAGCCTCTGCACTAGCAAGCTCCCAGTCTGAACTGCTAGCTGCATGGGGAACTGAGAACTAAGAGCAGCTACACTTAGCAGTAGTTACTGGCTACAATGATAGGCTCCCTGCCTGTTTGTTTTGAGTGTGCAAAACAGGTGTCAAATTCTTGCATTTTGTAAGTGTCTACTATCTGTGTTTCCCCTTAATTAATCAGACATGCCTGAACGCTAATGTCTGTAGGGTCACTTCACATTTTAGAAAAATATTCAATTAAAAAAATGTATACATTTTTCACCCACCAGTAGCACAGTGCCCTGAGGACAGACGCAGCCAGACAGGGGCTCTCTGCAGCTCCGCTGTGTCTCACCGGACCCCTGCTGTTGGCCAGGAGGGTCCAGGCTTGTGCAGGTAAGGAGGCAGGAGCGTGGAGAGTAGATAAGTGAGCCTGGACACTGGTTCACCTCCTCACAGGGCTGCTGAGTGCAGTTAAACTCTCCCTGCTTACATACACTGTGAATGGAAGGAGAATGAGCAGAATTTCAACTGACACTGACTGAAGGGAATTCATTTTTTTAACTTTAACACCTACATTAAATAATTCATGGTGTGTGTGTGTGTGTGTGTGTGTGTGTGTGTGTGTGTGTGTGTGTGTGTGTGTGTGTGTGTGTGTGTGTGTGTGAATGGGGGGGGGGGCTAACAAACGACTCACCCATGAAGCAATGATCATTGTGGGTATGTAGTGAAGAGACACAATGAAATCAACCTATCCTGTATCAAAGAGCAGGACATAGGGTGATTTCATCAGAGCTCTTGCACCACCAGGGACTGGGGGACAACATGTTCTCATACTCAACATAAAAATTACACTCAGTGTAAGGCAAGCATATCCTTAAATATAGATTTTGCTCAAACCGTCAAAGTGTAGTTTTTTCTGTTCTGATAGCATTAGTTAAATTATCAGGTTACAAATAGGTTAATGCAATCAAATCTGAAAATTCGTCATACAAAAATGTACCTATTCCTTTACATAAAAATAGCACCTAATAAATCTGTTTCAGGGATTCAGTTAGCTCATGAGATCAAGACTCATTCAAAGATACTAGAACCATGCTCATGAAACTGTGCCAATATTATATTGTAGGTGCATGACAATGCACTGACAATAGAGAGAACATGCTCATGCCCTCTGATTCTTTATCACAACTGACACATGATAAAATCAGTGCACAGTAAGCCATAAAAGAGAAAGGACTGCTTTTATGATGTGCTGTAAAAAATCATCTTTGCAACTGGGTCAGTATGAGCTTGAACCTAATTAACCTCTACCATGACATTTTCTTTGACAGGTTTAACATGTCTGCTGACTTTGTTGCAAGAGTACTGTATCCATGCAGCCTTGTTTAGGTCTAACTTACATTTACATTTATATTTAGTACACCTAAGGATATTCTGCCAATAAAAGTCAAAGGTTTTGATGAGCTCAAATCTATCTAGCAGATATAATAGTTTAAGTTGTGGTTTGATTGAACCAAGTAAATTGGATCGTGCTCACAGCAAACCCTTTTTCAACGAATACTCAGTTTCTACACACCAGGTATTGCAGTTGTTTTGAATAACAGCCCCAGGCTGGTACATCTTGTCTCCTTGCACACAGGGACACATAGTGATGGGAACACACTGGCCCTGGTGGTCCTGCACTAGTCCAGGTGGGCACTGGCAACCTGGGACACACGTCTGAAGACCCATCTCATCACCACCATCATCGCAATTCCAGCCCTGTGAACAGGAGCTGCCACAGGCACGACCACATTCCTGGTACACCTGACCTCCTGAGCACTGGACCGCTGCGAAGACAAGACAAGAGAAAAAATTGAAAAATCTGAAAAATTCAAAATAGCTCGGTACACCAAGGTTAAACCGTAGTGGCACAACATTCTGTCAGAGTTTCTCAGGAAACTGTTTCAGTTGGAAATGTCCATATGAGGGTGTACAGACACACACACATTTCTAATTCAAGTTTTGTAGCTTCAAAGTACTACTGCCAACCTTACAAAAACAGAAACCGTAATGAGCTTTAAGCCTCCTTTACTCCACACACGTAAGCTCAAAACAACGTGCCAAATCACACAAAATACCAGTCACTTTAACCACTGGTCTCCACACTTACAGCAGAAGGTCTGGTTGCGCCAGTGAATGGGTACACCCTCCTGCGCGCATTGTCGGGTGTAGGCGGTAAGGATGGTGCAGTGACATGGCCTATGTGGAGTGCAGCCACAAACCTCCGACAGGCAGAGACGGAAATACGGCTCCCTCTCCACCACGTCATGACACGCCTACAAAGACAAATCACGAAGATGTGAATAAAAGAGAGATGACTGCCTCACTCAGGAGATCAGGAGATTAAGGAGCAACAAACTACCTGAAAGATGGTGCTGTGTATGACAGAGCACACTGTCTCTGCATACCGTCTCCTCTGGGTGTATGTGGCGCAGGGGTCAGGTGGAGCCCCTCTCGGTAAAGCACAATGCTCTGTTGTGAATTTCCCTGCAAACAATGTCACACTGTTCTCCACATCTCCTTCTGGGGTGGTGAAGTCATCATGCTGGTTCCAGGTAAGCGTTCCGCACAGGCCGCGTACCTTGAATAGAGGAATTAACACCTTTTTTTTTTTCATCAACAGCTCAAACAAAGGAACAACTCCATACAGAGGTATAGACCAAGTAAAGTATAGTGCAACGTGCTTGGAAAGTTAAAAACACAAGAAGAGCTCAAGTGAAAGAACCATCTGAGGCGTGAGGGTCACCTTGTTTGCAAAACCAGGTTGCAAGGTGATGAGAGCCAAAGGTCCATCTAGGTGCCAAAGCAGCTGGGCTCCAAAAGTCTTGATGAGGAGAAATGAAGAGGAGGCCCTATGGACAACCAGGTCCCCTGTCACCAAAGGCAACAGTTCCCTCTGGCCATTCAATGTCACTGTACCTGGAAGTAAGAATACCAAGTGTGAGCTACCACAAGGCTGTGAACAGTTTAAACACAGGGGATACAGTACAGAGGTGATTTACAGTGGCTCTCATTAACGCTGCAACACTGGAATGAAAACACATGGCAGGTGGGGACAGAAGGAATGTGCAAAAACAGCATGTAGAGCCGGAATATTTACACATCTCTCTCTATGAATTGATATTTTGAATGAATCTGGACCAAACCCAAGGTAAGTGTGGAAAGACAAACTAAGACTGTTTTGGTGAGTTTTAATTTTTTTGTGTTGAGAATGAAGTGTGTTTTCCGATGAATTCATGAAAGTGCAATTTGTTAGATGACTGATGAGTCTCTTTCCCAAGTTGTAAAATACTGACGTTCTGGTTTCGTGGCCGGCCCGACATACTGACCCAAATGATCAGTATTTGATGGGAACGAGTCAACAATCAACTATCTTTTTTCCAAAATAGCTTTTCATACCTTTAATAAAGATACTGATGAGGTGTAAGGGTAATTCCGTTTTGTGAGTTTATTTCATTCACCTGCTACACAAGAGCAAGGACAGCTTGTGAATTGAAGTGACTTATTGTACATATAACCAGCTGAAACTACAGGTTCTGACAATCGCCTCTGGAGTTACATAGTAGTATTAAGAGATGGGACGTTTTAGCTGATTAGGTTGCAAAATTCATTAAACATCTCTGCAAGGGATGTCTTTGATAATGTATATTTCATGAATGTTTTTAACCAAAGTTCTGGCCATATCTCAGAAAACTGCTTCACTCTGCAGTTCCAACACACACAAATGGTCAGGTCAGAGTTTAGAATCAACTAACCAGTGTCAGTGATGGTGACTGTGGTGCGCAGTGCTGTAACTGACATCTCCCTTAGACAGCCCAGGCCTCCTCCACGTCCTCCTCCGGCTGTACACTCCCCACAGCGCACACTCACCACCAGCTTCCTGTCAACGAAATCCTGAACACACAGAACATCAGCACAAAGGAGAACTAGCCACACACACACAAATGTCAAATGTATTTTTGATGTGTATCTAACTGTGTGCATGGTTGCATTTTATGTCTCTCACCTCCACAGCAGTGAAGGGACAGTCTCCTCCCTGCAGTGAGTACCTCTTTTTGTCAAAGGTGGTCACCTGTAGTGCCCCCATCAGGCTGCACTGGGCGGCGCACTTCTCCCCAGTACACTGCCACTGGCCTGCTTTGCACACACTGGGAGGATTAAGAGTGAATAAGTAGAAAGGAGAGTCAGAAAGAAAAAAAATGGGAATGGTTTATGAAGGAATTTTAAGGAAAAAGCGAACACACAAGGAGTTTTCTCATACCAGGTGTTGCATCTCTGCTGTATCGTGTCCCCTGATTGGTAGGTGCGTCTGCGGTGGAAACAAGGACAATCGTCTCTTTTTAGACAGCGTCCCTGGTGAAGATAGACTCCTGGTGGACACTCACAGCCCCCCACACACTCCTCCCTGCACTGTCCCATGGCCGCAGCAGGCCCGGGGGGCTGGGGAGAGGAGCAGCTAGGGGGACAGGAGGACACACAGTCTGAAAACACCTGCCCTCTGGGACAGACACGACCTGGGGAGACAGAGAAAAATGGGAAGAAATAGTTAAAGACCATACTACTGTTGTCGCTTGTTTTAGCATTATGCACTTTATTTTCTTCATGACAGTTTTTCCACAGAGTACTGTTGCGTTTTTATAGACAGGGATTCATCAAATTGCAGGGACAACATTTCTTGGCATTTATTTTCTATTATTTGCTGACTGCTTTATGTGCCTGGGGAAACTATTGCTATTCTGCAATAGACTATACATCATATAAGTAACAAAATAGTCACTGTAATGGATTGTTTTTTCGTACAAATTATGGGAATATTTGCAAATGATTGAGAATAATGTCAAGTAACACACTTTGCATTACGCTAAATAATAGTTATTGACAGCAAGACAATGTAACTCAAATAGGAAACACAACTATTTTTCTGTTACAAATAATAATAAGTCAAATTCTCTGACAAAAGCAAAATGTAATAGCAAACTAGTGGCACAAGAATGTAAGAGGAAGTGCAGCCAAACTTTTCGAATACCAACGTGCTAGCTTAACAGCAGTGAGTGCTACCAACAGCCATGTTCTTGAATTACGTGTTTTTATTTCATGTTAATATTACATTTCTTACTTGTGACTGAGACATGAGGTAGGAATGACAACAATGCATTGTGCTCACAGGACACAGCCCCTGAGTCATCAGCTAACCCAACTATGACAAATCACACACCTAAAACGTTAAAGCTGCAGACTGGGGGTTTGAGAAAAAAGTGGACTTCAGAATATGTCAGAATATTTGCATGATACAGGTCCCAGGTCCCTCTTTCTTCCACAAACTAATGTTATAACTGCCTGGTCACTTGAAAGACACTTTTGCTACCCCGTAGCCATAAAGACAAAGCTAAACACTAGAGTTAGCATACAAGCGAACAAGATAGATTTAGCAGCAAGCTACGTAGCTCGACTACAACATTGTGTGGCAATATGCGCTATTGTGAGTATTACTGTAACCACCGCCACCATACCCTTTGTGGTTAAAACATAGAATGAAACATATGAAGCAGAAACGTCCTTACAAATCCTGCAGCTCCCTCCACCTCTGAAATGAAGCCCCAATATTTATCCTAGTTCAGCTCTGTTACTTTTCCGCCATTGTTTACAGCGGGTTTGAGCTTGAGCGTTTCCGACCAGGTAAGAGCACTTGTACCTTGCGCCAGGGGAACGGATCTTTTCAGTGGACGAAGTGAACGGGATCACTTCTTGGACTGATTCGTTCCTTTCTCAGTTCAGTTGAGCTCAGCCGCGATCATGCCGGCCGGGAGTGGAACTGCCGCGACTCACTCAGAGAACTGTCAGGACGTGATTCTCGTTCGCGCTATGAGTCGTTCATGATTCACGAACCTACTGCAGGCAGAAAACTGACGCCTAGGACGTGATTGTCGTTCAGGTACTGTGCTGAAAATGGCGCTGTGACACTCACCCAGGGCAGAGGAGATGATTCACATTCAGTAACCGTACTGCTAAAATTCGCGTTGTGTTGCTAACATCCGTGTAGCATCATCTTAAGTGATTTTACTGCACAGTAAAAGTCACTCACGTTCGCAAACGTGATTCTCAGCAGCTGCCGTCACTCAAGTTCGCGAACGTGATTCACGTTCACGCTGATTTAGTGACAGCGCGAACGTGATTCACGTCCTCAGCAGGTCGCTCGCGAACGAGGGACGCCAGGACGTGAATCACGTTCGCGTTGTCATTCATTCATGATTCGTGAACCTACTGCAGGCGGAGAACTGACGCTGAGGACGTGATTCTCGTTCACGCACTGTCTCTTACTCATGATTCTCATGATTCACGTTCAATAACCGTACTGCGAAAATTAGCGCTGTGTTGCTAACATCCATGTAGCATCATGTTAAGTGATTTTACTGTTCACAGAGGACACTTTCACCGTGTAATAATTTTAGTGCGTGTATACCACTCAGAGCAGCACTGCATCTCCCGCGAATGATTGTGCACCGTCCCTCAGTGAGTGACTGAGTGACGGATCGTTTGGCTGCTAATCAGTTCAGGGAGTTGGAGAGCAGTGAACGATTCGGTGAACGAATCTTTTGAACGAATCATTTTACTGAACAGATTCTAGAGATTCAGTTCAGCAAAAAGAACTGCGTTCCCATCACTAGTATTCACTGCGTAAGGGAGGGGGGCTGCAAGAGAATGATTGACACTTCTCAGACACTCCCTTTGGCTCTGATTGGTTGTGTTGATCCAGAGCGGTGGATTCTTGCAAATCAAATCACAGCCACTGGGTGGAGCCACAGAAAGTGGATTTTTACACAGCTGGCCTTCATCTTACTCTACTGTCAGATCATAATGACAATTTTTAGCATAACCAAACAAGCTGTCGTGCAGGGCAGCCTTTTCAGACAGAGGTTGATTTGTGATAGCTATTTTGCGTATATTGATTGTAATCTTAACAGTGTTGTTTAATGAGGCATTTATCAGACTTCAAAGCTACGAGAGCATAATCCTTATTTACATTATTTTAATAATGTTAGATGCTTTCCCACATATGAGACATGAGGTGGTTGGATAGTGATGACAACAGTGTGCTGCACAGTACACAGTCCCAGAGCTTGTCGTGTAGCAGCTAGTTGATCTGGTTAGCACACAGCACACCTACAGCGGTGAGGAGTAACTGTCACAGCGAGTAGCCTTTTCACACTGAAGCAGGGATAGACAGAGAGGATGACTTGCCAAAACTCACAGCATCTAAGTTCGAGGCCCCACACTCACTCAGTCGTCCCAACATAACAGTTATATGTGATTACCACAGAAGGTAGCTGTCCTCCATGTTATGATGATGTGTTGCTGGGCACACTCTCTGGCGTAGCTGGCCAGGGTGTCACACACTGCTGACTCTCTTTCTTTAGGTTGTAGGCTACAGTATAGGTAGAGACAGGTGTCTATGTATGCTGTTGGGTCCACCTGAAATACACAAAGACAAAAGCTTGTCAGATACAACCACTCACAGTCTACAGTCAGAAGTTGTAGTCAGAAACTATGAGGCTACGAATCCTGTGCTTTAATCAACAGAGATATACAGTGTTGGTTGTAAGCTTAGTGTGAAGCAGAAAGTGAATTAATTTTTGTGTCCAGTGATAAATAGAAGTGGCAAAGGCACTTGGAAAGAAGATATTTGCAAAAAAACAAACAAAAAAAAAACAAACAGGATAACATATATGCTTATTATGCACTACTATACGTAATCATAAAAATAATGAGAGCCCCAGTTTGGGTGATAGGTAAAGTCGGGGAGAGGCAGGCAAAGGCAATAGATAAATAGCTATATCTTGATTCATAAATTATTAACCAGAATTTTATTACAAACTAAAGAGTAACTGCCACTGGCTCTCAGCTGCTCTCCATGTGGCCTTTATTAATCTAACCTATTTCTAGGAACTCTTCTAACAATTAACTCCTGGTAAATTATTTACTCGGAGGAACATGTAGATTTACAGCCCGTCACTGGCTTGGCTTACATAGAAATGACATTAAAGCATATTCTCCAAAAGGCCTGCCATCGAGTAAGAAATAAACGTAGAAAACGTTAAGTATGCCATGTGATGGTGACTCATATCAGAGGTGTCTGACCCGGAGGTGGCAGTGTGTGAAGGGGTTTTCCAGCAGTTGGTGACACAATGACTCCGCCTGCCTGCGTAGGACAGGGTCTCCTGAGACATCGCAGCTGTGGCCGAGCTCAGCCGCGTCGCTGCAGCCCTGAGAGGAACCATGTGACACAGAGATACTCAGTCACAGAGTGCATCTCGTAAATACACTACGCCACTGATTTCAGAAGCGTCTCAGTGCTCCACATGCACGCCAAATGACAGCTGCGGAAACAGATTCTGACTTTTGGGATCATATTCGAAGCATCTAAATGATGTGGTTGCTTTCAGTGTGTATTCAGAGAGCACAGATGTATCATCCAAAAAACATTAGACAACAATAGCGGTGACAAAAAGGCATAATCTGTTGCAATGAAGCGAGATACTCATTCGATGCATTCAGTGCAGTACTTCATTCTGCTGGTCAGGAACTTTCCATGAGTTGCCAAAGCTGGCGGCGTACTGGGACACAATTCCACCCATTGTGGTGAAGTCATCTGTGGCACCAAGACACAAATAGGTTACTGAGGCACAGCAAAGGTATGTGAACATTAAAAAGCATTACTAGCTAAGTTATGGCCTATTAAGAAAAGATGGGGAACAAATGGGTAGTGCAACGGAAAAAAAAACAGCCCAGTCACTAGAAATAAATGTTGGCATTTAACATATCTGCAAAACCTGGACTGGATTTATGGGAAATAGACCAGCGGCAGTTTGTCGAATGAAAAGGAGGGGGGGGGACTTGCCAGAGACCACAGTTTGAGACGGTGTTTGAAATCTAGCATGAAACCGCTTGATATTGTTAACAAGGAACCACTGTTTGAGATACTGTTCTGTTTTTCCATGAAACGTGATAACAAAGGATATTTTTAACGAGATGTCAGGACATTTTTATAAACCTGTTTGTGGTACTTAAAAGCAAAATGTGATTTTTTTCTGACCCTGACCGAATGTTTTTGTGCCCAAACCTTACCAGAGCATTTTGTCACAACATAACTTTAAAATAATTACTAACATTTATTCTGGGTTGTGAATTAACAGCACTGGTGACTTTTTTTTTTCTTTTTTTTTCAAGCTAATTTTACCAGGAAATCCTATTGAGTTCATCATTTCTTGGCTGAGGCAGCAGCCATAAATAAATCACAGCGTAAAAGAATATTTTGCATCTTTTTACACCTTCCTCACCATCAGCGTTGTTGTTGTAGACTCCACAGAGACCCCTAGTGGCTGCCAGGTGCTCAGCAGTCACTGTTAGGTAGACTGTGTTGCTCAAGTCAAACTTGACTCTAACACCCAGACCGCTCTCCACAAACACAAAGTCCCCGAGCCAATGAACACTCACTCCTGGAAGAAGTAGAAAAAAAATATGTATATATGTTGCATTCTGTTTCTACTATTGGAGGGTAAGAAAGCTATCACCTCGTATGTGCATGCATTTGGATAAAGACAATGTTGTTGGTAAGCAACAAAACCTGAACTAACAAGATAAAAAAGGTTCATAATTTGCGCTACAATATGTTAACATAAAAATAATGGGTCGCACTTTATTTTAGAGTACTCTAATAAGATGTAGTAAGACTAGAAATGATATTGTCTGTATTAGACAGTAAACATACACGTATTACGATAAGTAGTATAATAGAGACACAATAAGCCATAATTTGTATTAAAGTCGGCAAAAAAAGTAGAAATATATATTTTATTAGAAACAAATGGTGTGATATCCTAAGTAACTCAGATGAAAAAAATTGTATATTATATTAAATCAGGTCAAAACTATATATATTATCCTTATTCATATCCTCATTATAAAGCACACCTAAATACCTAAATCACACTGTAATTACAAACTGCATATAATTATAATTATTATGGCTTAATTAGACAACACAGGCTGGTTTGAATGCAGTGCCATATTAATAATGGTCAGACAATTATTATTGGGCTATATTAAACATAGTTCAATTTTATTACAGGGTAATTTGTTTCTATTAAAAACCTTTTTAGACCCGTAATATGTTACTAGTGTAAACTTAATTAAAGACCTTATCATTTCTGTTTTTTGCCTTATTGGGTGCAGATTATGGCTTATTACTTCTTTATTAGTTTACTTAGAGTGTAGCATTGTGTCTGCCGTCTAGTGAAAACCGTATCGTTTCTAATTTAATATAAATTATAGATTTTTTGTGTATTTAGCTTTTAACTGTCTTTGCTTACTATGTAGTAAAGACCATATTATGTCTAGTTTTTGCTTATTACATCTTATTAGTGTACTTTAAGATAAAGTGCGACTAAAAAATGAGTGCACCAGATATTGATGACAAGTAAAGCCAGCGAGGCAGACTATAGATAAATTGCCATATCGTAATTCATAAATCATTAACTGGAATTTATTACACTTATTATACTCATCCGTTCATCTCAGTGACAAAAAAATGCCACAGAGAACTCTCAAAATATCTGATATTAAATGTACTACAAATCAAAAGTACAAGTAATCTGATTATTGGCCTGGCAGATTTTCTTTTTTTTATTCTTATGATTGCCAATAAAAGACATTCATTTAGAAAAAGCTGCTTTTGGGTCTAGTTAGTAACTAATCATTTAAGTTATCAAACAAATGTAATGGACTAAAAAGTACAATATTTGCCCGAATTGCCTCCAAAATGTGGAGTGAAGGCAGGATACTCAAGTAATGTATCTCAAAGTTATACTGCACATTACTTGAGTGAAGGTACTTTGTTTAAATTATACTACTGCATTAATACATATTGTGTTTTACACTATATGAATCATTTTTTTACGTTGTTTATCGGTTGCATATTTACAAAATCTTCTGATGGCCCAGCAGAAGCAACAGACAGACCTGGAGCTACTGATCTGCTGTCCTATTAGATGTGTTATGTACAGGAGCTCATTACAGAAACTGGCCAAATGATGCAATAAGATACTCGAATTTGAATATCAATTTATGAAGAACTAAAATGTTGTTGTTTTTTTATGTGAGGATCGAGTCATTTGGTCCAAGGCTAAAGCAAGTCAAGTCACAGGCTGTGTCAAGTCAAATCAAGGAATGAGTCTTTAACTCCCAAGTCTCTGTCAAGTCTAACTGGAAGTCATAAGCTCACCTGCTTCAGTTTGTTCAGTGCAGGTACTGATGTGGCAATGATGTAACAAGTGCACGAGGTGGACTTATAGGTCTCATATTACTCATATCAGACAGGACATGGCACTAAGAGAGAGCTTTTCAGACTGCTGAAATTATTTTACCATTTTGGAAGAGTGGTTCTCCGTTAGGAACAGGGAGGTTATTCAGAGTTAAGTTCCTTTGATGGATTGAGACCAAATCCAGACCCAGCATTATCCTCAGAGCCTGAAAGCAGACGGCCACAGACACATTAACACGCATATACTCACATACAGAACAAGCTATAAGCAGTCACTTGCATTGCTGCTTTTCCAGCAGTCAGAATGTGATGATGATGATGCCACCATCACCATTAACTGCTGCTACATTATGGCTAGTGGTGGTCTGGGAGTCTAGAAAAGTACACCACTAATGATCACATTTAATGAAATCCATCAATATTTCCCACCTTACTGCAGTCTCCTCTCCCATTACAGACTGTACTGATGTAGACTGCCCAGGTGCCATCAGTAGATGAGGCCAGCAGGTAGGTGCAGGTGCCCTGGAAGTGGAAGTGCTTCCTGTCAAAAGTGCGGTAGTGAGCCCCACCCCAGGACATGCAGGTGGCCGAGCTCTGAGGCACTCTGACACTACCCAGCAGACCACCACGCACCAGAGGGGAGGACTGGGAGTCTGCAGAAGAGGGCGAGAGGAAGGAGAGCCAGGTATGATGCCGTCAGATAAAGTCTGAGCAGTTTGCAGCTGCAGACTTCTTGTGTGTTAAAAGGAGGAAAAGCTGTGTGTATGTGCATATGCTCATGCATCTTCTCTGACCGGGAAGGAGGGTGTAGCTGCAAGACAAGCATGTCTGGTCAGAGGCATTCCTCCAGCTCAGCCCCCAAAGGCTGCTGCAACACTGCTCCATCTGCATCAATGAGGAGTTGTGAACGCCAGGGAAGTCCTTGCAACTCCACGTAGAGTAACACTGGCCATGCACACCCACACCTTCGAGGAAAAGCACACAGAGATATTGTGTGAAAATGGCCGAGAAAGTGAAGGGCATAGAAGGGGTCAGTGAGAAGGAGAATGCTGGTAGTGTCATTGTCTTTAACATTACTCTTCATTTACATATTTTCTAGGTTTCTATATGCAAGTGTGTGATATTTCAAATCAGGAGGCATTGCATTTGCAGGGTTTCATTTAGCATGTAAAATAAGCACGATCCATGCATGCTGCCTGTTCTCACCCTCAGAGCAGCGTGGTCCACCCCAGCCCTCACAGCACGCCCTCACTGTCCTGTTCACCACCTGGCTCTCCATCTCTGGGGGTCTGAGATTGACAGACACATTGGTTGAATGGTCAGTATATTCACAGTAACGTGTACATTCATTCAACTGGCTTGTCACTGTGAAACAAGGACATTTCTTCACATTCTCCTCCTTCGGGGTCAGCACCCTGTACAGATACATGATACACTTACATGCTAAATGAAGGGTAACATGGGCCTCAATACTGTTGAACCTTCAAATGAATGAACATGTACCACGGATGAACAGACATACCTTGTCGCATGTCACAGTAAGCATTGCTTCAGAAATATCTCACTTTTATGTAGGTGATAACTCCTGGACTGCTTTCCAGTGACTGAATGTAGTTAATTGCATTTACTCAAGAGCATGACACCCAATCAGGATTTGGACCACATCACAACACTGAAACTGCTCTTGTCCTCAATGACATTCATTCAAACTCAGACAGTGGCATTTGACACTGTCGACCACAATACACTACTGGACTGGCTGGAAAACTGGGTCTGACAACTGTATAGAGACTACTTTTTGTCTATATGTAATTACACATCTAAGTGGATGAAAATGACTTACGGAGTACTCCATGGCTCTATTCTGGGGCCTGTGCTATTTAACATTTACATGCTCCATCTAGCTAAGATAATGGAAAATAACAAAATATGTTACCATAGTTATGCAGATGACACACACATTTACATAACTATATCACCAGGGGACTATAACTGAACTGTCCTGTGACTTTCATTCTTAAGTCTCTAGTCTTTAAAACCTATTCTATTTTAGCTTAATTTCCTATTCTTAACTTGTTTTAACCTTTTGTTTTTTTGATGTCTTCCTACATGTTTTTTAATGTAATTGTATGCCCCTGTAATGCACTTTGAGTTGCCTCATGACTGGATTGTGCTATACAAATAAACTTGCCTTGCCTTTTAATTCACTCTTTTAAACCACAGAGACCAGGAAATAGGCCGAAAGACTCAACTTTTCACTTACTTGTACAAGTAACAGGATGCCTTGGGGCCCTGTTGTTTGTAGTATAATGCAATGCCATCATCACCCCCATGCTTGATGCGCATCCTGTCCACGTCCAGCCTCCAGTCCTGGGTGTTAAACTGATACACTTCTGAACAGCCCACTTCAAGCTGCAGACGTGGGGATAGGATTCGTTCCACTCTCTCCTGCACAGTGTGGTCACACCAGTGTCTGCAGCACAATACAGAGTTAATTTCCTCAAGTACTTCGTGCTCAGGTATGCTGCCGTGGACACAGGTAATTGCTTAAAAGGAGTTCAGCCAAAAATGAAATTTTAATCATTATCCCCTCCCTTCATGCTGATGAAGGTGAAGTTTTGCAGTCTACACAACATTTCTGGAGCTTCACAGCAAAGCAGCATTGAAGCATTCTCCTAAACTCCTAAACTACATAAGTTCACTTTCTTCAATTTGTCCTTTAAGTTTAGTTCAACCGCCTGAATTCCAAGGCTTAAGAAGGAACTCCCAGTGCTTTCTAGTAAAACAGTAAAATGCATCTGCAGTTGGTCAGTCATGTGTCCAATCACAAATTGTTATACATCATACCTGAAAGAATCAGGTTCTTTTATTAAAAAAGCACATTGAAATTAGTATTAAAATATCATCAGTAACCATGTTCTTATGCAACGTGATATAGGTAACACTACAATGAATTGAAAATTCATAGTTGATTAAACTTCAGTTATGTCTGTTAATAATTAAATGCTTAATAAATAATTTATTAAGCAATTGTAAAGGTTTATAAACATCATTTGCAGCTTTATAATGTTTATCCCGATAATCTTCATGAACAGTTTTGTAAACAGCATGTAAACTAGCATTCCTCCTTAAACCGAGTTTGTCAGTGGGTTGCTCATTCCATGTCCTTGCACTATTTTTCCCGCATTTCTCTATACTCCTATACGTTAATATATTGTCTACAAAATGTGATTAATCCTGCTTCTACTGATCTGAATTATACTCACCCCTTTCCCATCACTGACTGCAGTCCAAACAGAGTCAGTAGCAGTATTTCCATTATCCTTCCGGAGTGTTTGTGCTTAAAAATCCTGTAAAGAAGTTTTTATATTCATGATTTCTTAAACATCATTACATCAGCGTTAAAACCTCAATTTAAGTGAAGATTCAAGAATAAAAATAAATACTTCTTCACAGACAGTTGATGACATTCTTCCTGACATATATTGATAAAAGAGAAGCAGCCAAATCACTTTAACCAATCCAAGGATTGAGTGTTGTGTTATGTCATTGTGAGTGACCAAACCAATCCAACCAATCTATATAAACTTCCTTGAAGCTATACACATTCATTGATTATCGTCCTCCTCCCACAATTAACAAACGGTGTGCTTACCTTTAAGTGCTTTTGGGAAATCTTAAAAAGTCCTCGGCTCGATTGTAATCAATACTAATAAGTTGTTGTGGGTTCACGGTTCTTGTCACTATTTATCTTATTGTCAGGTCAACAGTATGTGATAGAGTCCTCAGTGAAGTGACACTTTGCCTTATGGGGGAGTGGAGACCCAGATGCAGGGTTTTAAATATAGGGGGTGACTCTTGGGATGTACAGTCGCATCTGAACCTGCTGCTATTGGATATAAGTGATACAGTCCCAGCTGGGAGCACAGGCATTGGTCTCTGGACCTGTGACGGACACATCCTCTGACCTCACCCCGTCAAACATTAGAGGACGCCGTAGGTGATGGCGGGGGTGGTGGTGTCTCAGCCACAGAATAAAGAGATGTTTGTCAGAGCCTAATCCTGTAAAGAGTAGCGTTTCGGGAAGGATGATGGGGCATTTATTCAATGAAGCGTGTAAACAGACATGGAGACTGAAGGCTTTGAGACTCACCAATATCCCAAGTCCGACCTCCTGACCCCGGAGTGAGGAGGCTCAAACACAGCTGTCACCACAGTACACCTTAGCTCGAGCCCAGAGGGGACAAAGAACAAGCTACTGTCTCAAGGGCTCGCTTTAATGGAATAACAAAACAGTGTGCCACAGTTTCCTCGTCTTTCCTCCACGTTCCCCCCCCAAGGGATGAACTTTGTTTATTGCTTCGTCATCATCCAGGGAAGAGAGGGAGGTGGAGGTCAGGGCTATATGAGCTTCACATTCCCACAACAAGAAACAAGAGTTGGAGTCAGAACGCAGTGCTAATGCTAATCAGCGTGCTAACATTGCCACATGGCAATGCTAATGTTTGACAGATCTTCCATGTACAGAATGTTACTTCCCCACGATAGCATGCTAAAATATGCTAATGAGCGTTGAATACTAAGTAAGACTGCGGCTGATGGGAATGCCAACAGTTTGTAATTAATTTGTCAATAAGATAATGTTGTTTCTGGGCTGTCTGCCTCAAAAATGTCGGCGTGTAGTAGGTTGATAAAAATTCTGCGGAGGCAAGGCTGGGTGGAATGATAGAGCAATCTTTATTAAAACAGACTTGAGCCTAGCGTCCGAGCAGAGTGTGGCCCCACATCATCTCCAATCTAGGGCAAAGTAATGCCAAACGTTTTTGCCTTTCTTGCCCTATCAGAACTCCTACGCCTTCGCTCTTAGGAATTCTACCAAGTGCCACCCCCCGTCTCTACTCGTGGACCCTTCTTAAAGTCCTTTGGGCAGTACCTGCTTACTCCTAATTGGTCACTGCGGTGGGTTGAAGGTTCATCTCCCATAAATGACCAAATCTGTTACTGTCACTCCTTCAGGCTTGTCCTCCAAAATTACCTAGATGAGCCCACTATCCTTTTCTGGAGATGTATGTATTTAGATATCATCCTCCATCTGACACAGTAGTCAGGCTCCAATTCAGTTCCTATAGTGGCCTTGTCCCCTGCTAACCTTTGACACACACAGCTGAATGCTGACTCCAAGGTCTCTTGGAGCTGTGAGCCCCGTATTGTCTGCATTCCCTAAGTCACACAAGGAGGAACAGGTTATATTTAAACTGAGTTGAATTAAAGGCCAGAATGTGTTGCCGTCCAGACACCTCAATAAGTAATGGACAAATTAAGATTTTGAACTGATGATTGCGCTAGATGAAAAGTCAGATGATTGTCAAAGTTATTACAACTCATTCTGTGTGTACACAGCCCACTATGGACACTTATGGCTTTGCTATAGAGGTGTCCATACTAATGATAATCCATCCGAGATGGCTGTGGATACTTTAAGTAAGGGGAACCCCGAAGCTAGCATGCCAGATTGGGTATTTTTTGACTCACTTGGGTAGTTTTGGGTGGTTTACTGTTAATTTGTACATCAATACACTTGTACGTTAATTAGTCCTAACCCTATACATATATACATATATGTATATACAGTGTGTGTGTGTGTGGGCTGTCCCTGTCTGAGCATTGTTTTTTTCTTTGTTTTGGGGCTGGGGGCAGACATGGAAAATAGTTTAATAATTAATTGTATGAAGTAGCTTTTGATCTGCGTTCAGTACAGTTTTTATTTCATATGCGATAATTTATTAAGAATTTGTGCCAATTTATCCAATTGAGGTATTTCCCTGGAATAGTTAAAATGTTGGTCTGCTCACGTACCCAGGCAAAATTTCGGGGGATTACCAAGGTCATTACGATTAGCTCAGTGGGGACAAAAATTGATGGCAATCCATCGAGTAATTGTTTAGATAATTACTGAGTCTGGACCAAAAAGGGTTTGACCAACTGACTGACAGACAGACATTGCCATCTCTGATGCCATGACTAAAAACAAACTGAACTTCCAACTAAATAAGTATGCAAATTTACTCCCTGCATTAACGCTGAGGTATGCCGACACAGACATCAGCACGAGTTCTTACTTGCAAAATGAAGGTGAAATAATAATTTTTTAAGAACTCTGCAGTGGATTGTGTCTGCACTACACACTGCTCTAGCATGCAGTCACAGGGTGAAATGCAGAAACCGTCTGAGTATTGTAGCCCTGAGGAAGAGTCATACATTGTGCATCAAGCTGTTTAACCAGCTGATGAGGAGCTAAATGTGTGTAAAACCAAAACAGCATTAATCTACAACAAGCACTTTTTCTTGATGAAGATTACTACCATTGCCCAAAAAGGTTTATTTAATATGGGAAAGAACAAACTGTTCAGTTGATTGAAGGAGAACATAATCATTTTAGGTTATATGACCAAGATTTTTATCAAAATTGTATTTTTCAAAACATTCAGTGTTCAGATATGATATGATATGATGATTCAGTGTTGGGCTGCATGCCAGTGGAAGGTAAACCAATTGTTGTGTCGGTAGCAAGATGGCAGAGATCGACACCATTGACTTTCTCGGAATATTCACATTATTTAGAATTTTTGGGCGAAAAGCATGCGCAACACAACACAAGTTGTGCCTGGAGGATAAATGCTTGTCGTGTTGTTTTCATGTTAACAGTTGTGCCTAATACTGTATGCCTCTGCCTTGTTCACGTTCAGATTGTTAGCAAAATGAAGAGCTATAAATGTGATATTGCATCTGTCATTCCTATTATTAGTTACAGATTGTGGGCTGTAAAAAAAGGCTATAAAATGATGGTGGAGTCAGCACATTCAAGGGTACATGTACAGCTGGCAACACGCTGTCCGGACAATGTAACCAACATGTGCAATGAGTAACATATTACTGGTAACTCTAAAGTACTGCTATGCAAACTTTTAACACAGTTACGTGACAAGCTACTCTTTAATGTCAGTAATCTTGTAATAAGTTACTTTTAAAGTAATTATCTAACAGTAAGTAAGTAAGTAATTATATATATATATATATATATATATATATATATATATATATATATATATATATATATACACACACACACACATATACATATATAATGTCATTCTACATTGATATCTGCTTAGTACAAGTTCCCCCTAAAAGGAAACTTGTTTTGAAACATAAAATAAAAGATTAAAAAAAGTCTCTTGAGGATCATCAGGTGTAAATACCACATTTACACCCTGAAAAGACGTTACTTACTCCTTTGACTTGTGATCTAGCTCATTCACCTCCACAGGGCCATGAGGGGTCATTTTGGGATCTCTGGATTCTGAATCTGGATTCAGATGGAGCCATTTTAGTTTCTGCAATGTTTGTTTTTTTTGTTATTTGGATGCTTTCCTTATTTTAAAACGGGCTAATTCAGTTACTTAGGAGAATGTGCCAAACTGTTTGCTGTGAAGCTCCAGAAACTTTTTTGTTGGACTAAAACGCTTCACCTGACTTTCCACCAGCATGGAGGTAGGATATAATAACTGAATTTCCATGTTGTGTAAACTTCATGTAAACTTTTCCTCTAAAACAAATTGCATACATTTTCCATAAGGTGATGTTATAGTAATCAAGTGTATTCTGCTTTTATGAAGCCTCAAAACTTCTACAGAAATTCACACTACTATCTGTATAACTTGAGATTTCCCAATGTAAACACTTCTTTTTTTATGATTTCCCATGCATCAATTCCAAAGTCATTTTATTTCCCCAGCATATATTAGTAAAGAATTACCACACTTGAACAAAAGCAATTTCTATTTCTAACTAAGAATGTTGCTCATTAATGCTCTCAATTTAAAAAAAAAAAAATCAAAATACACAACATAAATATTTAGTCTGTTCCCTAAATTAATACACTGCTATTTATAAAGCCCATGTTTCCCCCTTGGTATTATTAGATCTCAGCGTTGCATGCCTTCACCACAGCATATTACTGGACTGTCTAAGACGATGTGATTTTCTGGCACAGTGCTAAACTTCAGTTTATCAGCAGCATTACCTAAAATGGCACCTGTTATTTCATCATATTTACGACCCACCGTTGGCCAATCAGCCTCCGTCACTGCAAAGTAGGAGGTTAAACATAAGCAGCAGTGCAGTGATCCTTGTTTACGTTGGAGAGTTTTCTTCATTGGGCGAAGCAGGACGACCGGACTGATCAAACTAGTTGCGCAAAGTGCTTGAAGCAGGAGGACGACTGCAGGTACAGTCAGCATGGTTTATTTCTTTTTCCTGATGTAGAGCTGAAAGTGTTTCTCAATAAGTACACCATGTATTATAGTAATATTACAAAAATACCATTATGCAAGCATTTTATAAAATCAAATGAGTCCTGAAGAATGTGATGACTCGCATTGAGAAATTGATGGTTTTCTATCTCATAAATGTGCAGCCTAAACAGTGCAGGGAGATAGAGTATAGAGAATGACAGTGGTGACTGTGAGTGTGTTACAGCAGAGGCTGATCCACACTGATTGTGTTCCCATGGAGAGGTAGAGAAGATAGCAAATAGAGTTAAGCGAATAAGGAAGAATTGCTTATCAGGCTTTGAAAAGTGGAGGAAAAAGGGAGAGCCAAGCACAGGAATTACTCTAGTTTTAATCGAGAAATGATGTCATTGACAAGAGCATAAATCTAAGAAAAATGTTAGATTAGAAGATTTTCCACCTTCATTCACTTTATTAATGTTGGATATTTTATTCTCCTTATACTAGAGCCATGAAGATTATCTGTCTACTGCTGGTCTGCTTGGCTGGTTGTAGTGCTTCCAGATCAAGAGAGTGGGCTCATCATGGCGCCCCAATGTTTTCGGACCTCACTGTGCCTGAGATGAAAGCTGTCCGGGCCTACCTGCATGGTATTCCTGAGATGCAGCTTACTAATGCTCGCAGCAAGACTCTGAAGAAGAACAACATCCTACTGATGGAACTCCACGTGCCAAGGAAGCATGAAGCCCTGAGAGCTCTGGACCGTGGACAGGCCAAACCCCCACGCGAAGCCCGCGTGATCATCCAGTTCGGGAACCAGACCAAGCCCAACATCACTGAGTACATTGTGAGTCCTCTGCCATCTCCAAATTCCCACAGAGTCAAGATGTTTAAGGGGGAGAAGCCCATCCAGTTTGAGTCGAGGCCGATTACCGCAGTAGAGTATGACCATATCATCGCCATCCTCACAAAGATCACCACTAAAGCGCACAAGCTCCTGTTTGAGACCACGGGAGGGTTTTCCTTCACTAACTGCTCTGACCGGTGCCTGACATTCTCAGACATAGCCCCTCGTGGGGTCGGTCCAGGTGAGAGGTCGAGCTGGATCATGTTGCAAAAGTTTGTGGAGGGTTATTTCATCCACCCAGTTGGGTTTGAGGTATTGGTCAACCACAAGGACCTGGATCCAGAAAAGTGGACTGTTGAGAAGGTCTGGTACAACGGCATATACTTTGACAGTGTTGAGGAACTGGTAGAAAAATATGAATCAGGAGGTGTCGAGAAGGTCAAACTACCCGATCATGATGAGAATGACCTCTACTCCACCTACATCCCCCGAGGTCAGAGCAACACTCCCACTGATATCCACGGGCCAAAGCTTGTCGAGCCCCAGGGACCTCGCTATCACATTGACCACAATTTTGTTGAATATGCTGGATGGTCGTTTGCCTACCGAGTCCGCTCATCAGCCGGACTTCAAGTCTTTGACCTTCGTTTCAATGGAGAAAGGATTGCCTATGAGGTCAGCCTCCAAGAAGCTATTGCCTTCTATGCTGGTGACACCCCTGCTGCCATGCAAACAAAGTACATCGATGCTGGCTGGGCAATGGGCACTTCAACCTTTGAGCTGGCGCCTGGAATCGACTGTCCGGAAATTGCCACCTTTGTTGACCTCTACCACTACTATGACACGGACAAACCTGTGCACCACAAAAATGCACTGTGTATTTTCGAAATGACCACTGCTATGCCTTTGAGAAGACATTTCAACTCCAACTTCCAAGGGGGATACAACTTCTATGGAGGGCTAGAGAACACTGTGCTGGTGTTGCGGACGACCTCGACAGTTTACAACTATGATTACATCTGGGACTTCCTCTTCTACCAGAATGGAGTGGTGGAGGTAAAGGTCAGCGCTACTGGATACATCCACGCCACTTTCTTTACACCTAACGGACTTCACTATGGTACCAAAGTATACAACTATGTGCTGGGGAACCTGCACACACACCTCATCCATTATAAAGTGGACCTGGATATTGCTGGTGAGTATTATGGTGTCTAGTTTTTTACAGCAGAGGTTGCCACCTGCTCATCAGAAGCAACCACCGTTCATACACACACTGTCATTATCGCCCCCTGCTGGTATTGCACCTTGATAAACAAGTGAGCTTTTCGCACCTAGGCAAACTGAAGCTCACAATATTGTCCTCTGGTGGATCAGCAGGTCTATTATTCACTTTAGTGTGAGACTAAGCTGAATGAAGAAAGTGAGAATCTCATAAACATTGGTACTGATCATAAAGATGATCCAGTGTTTTTTCTTCCTATATTGACATAAGACAATGGGTAACCAGAATGCCTGGAATGTGGTCTTCAAAGGAAAGTGGAAAAGCAACCTTTATTTTTTGGTTTATAGTGTGTATTTTTGAAGGAAAGGCAAAGAAAGTTTATTAGTATATCACCTTTCAACACCATGGCATTTCAAAGAGCTTTGATTTCAACTTGAAGCTGTGAAAGCAGTGCAGTGAGATGAAAGAAAGGCACAAAGAAACTTTGCTTTGACCAAGGCTTTTATTGATTTCAAGATAAAAATGGATGACTTTCTGGACTTTACCCTGTCATAAAGGAGCCAATCTTGACCTATAAATTCTGCAAGACTGTTCTGTTGAAATGTGTGATCCAGGCTATCTATGATCTAGGCTCTGTGCCATGCATAGACAACAACTCAAGCTTGTTAAACCTGTCTACTAATTCTACTCTGAGTTAAAAGAAAAAGCAATGGAGACTCATGATGCAGACGTGAAACTTTGTATAGTATCTCAACAGACTGCTTATAACTTTTCTGAAACCCACTTTTCCTTCACTGTGACACAGGTCGAGCGAACAGCTTTGAGACGCTGGATCTGAAATTTGTCAACTTCACAAACCCCTGGAGCCCAGAGAATTTTGTTGTCCAGTCGAAACTCCACAGGACTGAGCACAAGACGGAGCGATCTGCAGCTTTTCGCTTTGGCAAAAAGTTCCCCCGCTACGTGCACTTTAAGAACCCCAATGAGAAAAATAAGTGGGGGCACGAGAAGAGTTACCGTATTCAGTTAAACTCACATGCCCACAGTGTCCTTCCAAGAGGCTGGAGAGAGGAAAACGGCATCAGTTGGTCAAGGTAATAACAATTGTACCCCTTTTGTTGTTGGACAAAAATAAATGTATAACTTGAGTCAAACTTTTAAAACCTCAGATACTATCTTCTATGTATGCCACACTTCCAAATGTCTCATCCATCATCTTAGACACGTTTCCCCCCAAATCCATCATATATCTTATCTCTGGAAACGTGGGTATCTTCAGTAGAATTTGAATGTCCACTATATAAATGCATTTTAAGAAAGTCTGCACACGTAATTGTGGTGACAACATAGTTTGTAATGATCGACACATCAGAGGATCAGTGGGCTCAGGAGGTTAATCTCTTGATTGGAATTTTGTTGGTCAGATCAAATTATGTTTATGGAGGAACAGAGGTGCAGCTAACAGCCAAATAATATTTTTTACAGTGTTGTCTTTGTCCCCTAATTGTGGACTCCAACCATTGGGCTATCTGAGTTAAGTGTTTGCACCTGACTCAGGAAACATCCGTCTTCCTCATTACCCAGGGGAAGATCACTGTGTGGACAAAATCAATATAACTAAGGTTAAACAATGTAAGGAGAAGGACTCAATCAAATGTCAAAGTTACAGAGTGAGTATGAAACACTCTTCCTTACAGGTATCCTCTGGCTGTGACTCGTCATAAAGATAGCGAAGCGACCAGCAGTAGCATTTACACCCAGAACAACCCCTGGGAACCTGTAGTGTCCTTTGAGGACTACATCCGCAACAATGAAGACATAGTGAACCAGGTACAGTCCAGATGCATCTACATTCCCTGTTTATACACGTCACAAATCCACAGGTTTTGTCCACGATATTTGTGAAAGTCAGACGGAAATTAGGTAAGGTAACATTTTGTAATAACTAACATTAAAAAAAGTGAATTATAGGTCATTAGACTTTAGTTAATAGTTATTTGACTGTTAACAAACAATGAAATAATTTATAAACCATTTATTAAACAGTGGTAATGGTTTATGAACATAAGTTGTTGATGATATACGCAGTATTTACTAACCATTTACAAAGTGTCATTAAACATTGGCTCCAAATTCACAATAAACAATTGCTTTAAAAAGTGTTATAAATCAAACCTATTTTCCAAAATGTTGAACCATTGCTTTGACCTAAACGGTTTTCCAGTGAAATATTCAACATCTCCAACTTCAAACTGTTTGGTAGAAACATTTAAATCTATATTTTTTTTCACAACACAGGACATTAATGAAAACTGGCAACAAGTACAGATTACCTTGAATAATCATTGAGGAAAAATGGATCCAGAAAAGTGTTTTATTTTGTAATATCATCTTATGATCACCAGCCAAGGTGATGGTTCAATTGTCATTTTTGTTACATGGTTTCTGGAATTTTAAGGGTGAGTTATGATTAAAGTAAATGGACACCATCCTTTGTGATGTTGCATCTAGCTCCGTAGAAATGTGGTTTACATTTCAGGAACAGGGTGTTTTCTAAGAGGTTACGTCAATGGTTCATATTTGCACTTCCTAAAATAATCTGTTCATCCGTTCTGGTCAGGACCATCATGGTGACTCACAAATGCTGACATTTTGGTCTGTTTGCACTTTCAAGTAGATTAAAAACTACCTGTTATGTGTCCTACTCTGAAAACCTTGTATAATGTTGACTCTCCTGTGTGCAGGACCTGGTTGCTTGGGTGACAGTGGGCTTCCTGCATGTGCCTCACTCGGAGGACATCCCTAACACGGCAACACCCGGCAACGCAGTTGGCTTTTTCCTCCGACCCTTCAATTTCTTCAACGAAGACCCTTCGTTGGCATCCAGAAGCGCCGTGATTGTTCGGCAAGGCGAGGACGGCAAGCCCAAGGTCCAGAGATGGACGCCTGAGGTCATAGGTCACTGTGTGACAGACAAGCCATTCTTTTACAATGGCACATATGCAGGAGTCTAAAACTGCTCTTTGTGCCAATATAATTTTTGCTCCATTTAAGTTAATTGCAAATCGTGAATCTCAGAATTAGAATAATCACTTCAGTTACATGTAGTCAGATTTATTCTTTGTAATGTTTTACAGTGTGAAAACTTTAATATTTACTTTTTAAACAAAACAAGATCCATGTAAAAAAAAAAAAAAGACAGATAAGAGGAAGAGAAAAATTGGTGTAGTGTCCCATTTGTTTTCATAAATGTTGCCTGCTGGTAGACTATAACTTCAAATCCTATTTTTTTTTGTCCTATAAAATAAGACTTGCTGCATTAACTGCTCTAAATGTCTGTCGCTGCCTCTCACCAATCGTTCATGCTGCAATACATATTACACATGCACAGATAATCTAAATGTCAAAGTTAATGTACCACACCAAATGAAACCGCACATGCAACCTGACAGAGGTAAGGGGAGGCGGTGTGGGGCATAAGGGGCCTTGAGAGCTCCTGTAATCCCATGTTGGGTCTCCATGGTTGAGGTTTAGCAGTAGCGAGCATCCAGGATGCAGGATGCTCCGTATCCGCCCCGCTTGTGGTAAATTGCTGGCCCTCAGCGTGCACTACTTGCCCCTACTGTGGGAATGTTTTTACTGGAAAGACAACAGGCCTTACAGAGCAAACAGCCTGATTCCGGATCCTTCCCTGCAAACAGTCCAGGATACCTCCTGGCTGGGCAATCACCCTGGAAACCTAACATTACAAACAATATGACACAATGTACTCAATATCAACAGCACATGTAGCTGCTTTGTCTTTTATGTACACATTCCTTGCATACCAGTGTAACTTTATAGTTCTCAACCAAAAGATGTAATGAAGTGCAGAATAAATCAAACTGTTGATCATATTGTTTGTTTGTCTTCTGTATTCAGCAACGATTAACACGCGCTGAAAGCTAGATATAACTGTTAGGACAGACAGAGGTGGATTTTGCAGTGGAACAGTCGGTTTGTGTGACGGGTAAATAATTAGTGTTTTGGATTTGGGAAAAGGATTCTGGCCAACAACTGTTCTAAAAACCCTTTTTATAAGTGTGTGCTGATGTTTTACAGTTTGCGTGGTAAAAGAGGAATAACATGAAAGCAATGCATGCATGGATGAATGAACGGCGTTAGAGGAGAGGACAAAAAACAATGTGAATTGGGTAACAAGCATTCCTCTGGCTATTTCCATGGCAATGACGGTCCTGACGTCACAACAGAAAAAAAAAACTATAGGGAAGCAGTTAACATGAGACAAGTTTATACATTCTAAATGGCAATGTGGTTCTTTTTATGTGTACAACAGCTTACATATCAGTGTAAAAGTTCAGTACACTCAGAGCAGCTGTGACTCAAGGGTAGAGCCAGCGTCTTGTTATTGGAAGGGTGTTGGTTCGATTCCCCTGGTCTGTAAATTCAAAGTGTCCTTGTGCAACATACTGAAGCCCCCAGCATGTGCTGGTCGGCACATTGCATGGCAGCCACCGCCATCAGTGTACGAATTTATGTATGAACTACTGTAAGCTGCTTTGGACAAAAGCATCAGCTAAATGCCGTAAAGGTAAATGTCATGCTGAGATGCCCTTAAATAATTGAGCTTGTGTGGTGTGAAATCTCTCTGTGACTTAATGGACAGTCTGAAATTGATGAAGGCATACTGTTAAAAGCAGCCTAAAAGGTAAAATAATACTGACAAATAAAAGCCTATATATTTTAATTTTAAGTTTAACAGGACACTGGATCACAAATAATAGTAAAGTGAGAGTAAATATAGGGTCTACACTTAGATATACTGATAAAACAAAAGTAACTACAAAGATAATCTGCATAAATCAATGAGACAACCAACACACCCATATGTCTGCATTTATACAACACATTCCTGTTTTTTAAAGGTTTACAGTCCCCAAATAAAATGCCTGGGAACTTAATTGATAAGGTGTCGCCACCTAGTGGGTTCTGGAGTAATTGCTTGTTCGGTCAGATCATCAGTTGAAGCCTAGTTGCAGTGGATACATGCCATGGAAGTCCTTCGAAAATGTACATCATTACTCTTCAGTTAGCATGCATATATAAAAACTGTTGTGCATGTTCTAACCATGTGTTTGTCTGCCTAAAGAAACACTTTCCAATAATGTACAATAAAATGTGAGTAGATGCTAAGGAGTGAGTGAGGAATAACTCAGGGATGACTTGACAAGTATTGCATTATTAATGAGTAATTACTGAATAAGTGAATTGAGGAAAATATTGTATATGATGAACTACCAGAGAACAGACTGGGTGGTACTACATTACAAATCATTAGGTAATGATTAGTTCATAAATATCTGTGATTCAACATACTCACCACTTTCTTCATGAGTTGTTCTGGATTAACTATTAATTATATCTATATTTGCCAGTCTACTGAAAAACTGCACAATACTTGTCACATTCACTGATTCACACATACATTCACACACTGATGGTAGAGGCTGCTGTGCAAAGTGCCATCTGTTTATCAGGAGCAATTTGGGGTTCAGAGACACTTCAACATGCAGCCAGGGGAGCCAGGGATTCGAACCAGCGACCTTCCGATTACTGGACAAACCACTCTACTGCCCCTGAATGTATTAGAGGTGGCCCCATTAATGTATCATCCATCAGTCTGTTCTCTAGTAACTCATTATCTCCCATATAGTCCTTAAAAGCTTTTCAGGAAACTACTCATTAACGATTCATCAATCATCATATAGTTCTAGTGATTGTGATTCACTTCTCCTTAGGAGCTACTTACCTTCTTGCCGAGTGTTGCACAAATTTTTGATTAGTAAAGTAAACCATGAAACACCTCTTAATTTCTAAGGAGAAATGTTTCCAGGTAAAGGGAAACTGCATCAGTTTTACATGTGACGATCACTTTATTCATCATGGGGAGTACTTCTCAGACTCCAAAATCAGCTCCACATGAATAAATGTCCTGTGTGGAACTTGCAGGATGGGTCCATTTTTTAAAAACACAAAAACATTTTAGTATGCCAAGTGTAAGATCCAGTGTTATTAAGCTCTGGTCACAGATGATATGAGACTAGCTAAAATCCACCTGTGTAAGGTGATTTAAATGGCTCTCCCATCTCTCCTTTAATGCCTCTCTCTCTCTCTCTCTCTTGCTCTCTGTTTTGTGGAGACTGTCTGTCTGTCTGAAGTTTTGTTTCAGCTGCTGCTCTGGGGTGGGGGTTATTTTGAGAAGTGGACAAAGAGGAATGGGATGGTTGGCATACCAGCAGGGACACACATCACCATGCACCATGCACATAAAATCACCCACAGATACGTGCATTCGAACACATACTTGCTTAATGAGGGGAAGGATCCTCAAGGTTCAGTTTATCTCTCAACTGCTTACTAAATGAATACAGTTTACAGTGTTCAAATTCTGGAAGAAAAAATAAAAATAAAAATGTCCTTTATATGCCATGCAAGAAAACGTATTCTTTTGATTCCCAGAAGTGTTTTTATACCGTACATCTAGTTCCTGTGTTGCTTTATCTCACCTGTATGCCAGCATCAGGCCAAACAGTGGCAAATAATACTTTTATAGGTATTTTGAAAAGGTATTTTAGGCCCAGTACACATGTACATGGGTATTTCTTAGAACAAAACTTTGCCTGTGGTTTCAGCCTTCCGTACACATGTAAACAGCATTTCAGGTGAGTGAAAACTGAGGGTGAAGATATTCAGGAACACTGTTTCCAGTGTTGTTTTTGGCTTGTCTCCTTTGTGTGGCAGACTTCTGATTGTACAACATGGCCTTAGTGGACTCAGCCAACACAACAACCCCTAATTTTAAGTCAAAGTGGGTGGTAGTGACTGTAGCCGTCTTGGCAGTGCCTGAAACTACACCCTGAGAGGTGCAGCGTGGGGGTGAACGGAAGCAAACTGAGATGGTTAACAAGCTCACTTAGCTGGAAGCTACCAAGCTAGCTAACGCTAGCGAGCCATCTATGTTCATGCATACAGATAATCAAATCTTTGATCACGGGATAATTAATGTTTATTCAGGTTATTTGCATGATACGTGATGTGTATTGTTTGTTTTTGTAATTTTGTTTATTGTATTTGTTTGTTATTTATCGTGCGGCCCTGACTGCAAATCAAGTTTCCCACCTGGGATAACAAAATGAATGAAAAGAAGTGAGTTTGGCCACAGTTGTCATGGCTGGTAATGCTGACTAAATTGTGCTGGATCCAAAAGCAAGAGGAGGCAGAATGCCTTTAAATGTGTTGAAGTGGTTGGGAATGTGACTCCAAGCAGGTTGAATAGTCAGAATACCTTGCTCTTCCTTAGCTGCAATTTTCATGCAACACAAGCTTGCAGTGTCTTTCCTTTTTTACCGTCCCTTCCCTGTAGGTTCATAAAGTAAAGTAGATTACAGTGGGTTTGCTGCAGACAGGTTGAGTAGTGAGAATGAAGATGAAATCCACTTTCTACTCCCAAAAGTTTAAATCTTGTTCTCTCGCCAGCTCTGGGTGTTCATTCCTCCAGAGGCTCCGGGATCTGCCCATGTCTCTATTCTCCAGAGGTCGCCAGCTCCAGCAGCTGTCTGCCAGGTAAGGTTGCTCGTTAATCCAAAACACTGGGGTATGTTCCTCCACTGTTAAGTCCAAGATAAAGAACAGTTAGCACTGTTAGCTAAATTAAAACACAAGAATGCAGACATGTCAGAATGCTGAAGCAAACAGTCCTCCACTAACTGTTAAATGAGAACAATCTGATATGAGTGTTCCTTGCCAAGTCACAACCCTCTCAATCATGTTCAGACATTATAGGGGAAGTTTTAAAATGTTATTTTACAAAGAGCAATTTGTTTTATTTTCATTTTGTTCAGTGTGATAAGAGGGTGTGATTTGGAAGGAAAGGAAAGCTCAAGCTTGCCTCAGCTGCCCGACGTCTGTTCCAGAAATACATACGCTCAGTACAAATGTGTTTACTGTTAGATCTTTCTACACCACTGGAAACACTCTGCTGTGTCACTGACTCATTTTCATAGGATATTCATAGCTGGGTCAAAACAGGGTGTAGTGTTGAATCAGATTATTCCAACATGCAACATCTCCATACCCAGTGTCACACTGTGGGGCTGACACAGAGGTTTAAATGCAGTGATGTGTCTGATGATAAAAACACAGCTGGAAGTAGAAGAGTAAAAGATAAACTAGGTAAAGAAACAAGGAAAGAAGCATGTACACGGGTCAGACTCTTCACAGGTTGTGTGACCTTATAAACTTGTTGGGTGTTAAAAAGGATTTACCAGTATATTTAATAAGGAAAGCACATTTGGTCCATACAAGAAAATTACATAAATTCAAGTTTCCATCCAAATGTGCAAATTGAAGCACAATTTCTTGGATTGTTTTGGCATAGAAAAAAAAGTCAATTAGAATTTCATTATTGTATTGAGAAGCATTTAAGATAGGCAGTTAACACAAATTTAAATCGGTCGTTGAACTCATCTGAAATAAACTTCATTCACCAAAACAGACGTGGTATGTCTTTCCACGATCACCTCTGGTTTGGTCCAATTAAATCCGCAATTCTCTGCATAACATATGAAAGCATTTTACTCTACACGTCATTTTCACCCACTGGTGACGTCCAAAACTCTCTCTCTCCTGTGCTGCTGTAGGCCTCTCTTATCCCCACCTGCCATGTCTTCTTGTCCCCAGAGTCATAGTCCTGTGAATCACCTCTGTACTGTATCCCCTGTCTTCAAACTGGACTCTATTTCTCAGAGACTGTGTTCGGACCCATTCTGGTGTCCAGCCATGTTCACTGCAAAGTGCTTGAATCAGGTCAAGTACACTGCAGGCAGAATCAGGTTATTAGGTCACATATCCCCACAGATAATTAAGCTACTGAAGTGTAAAAACTGATTTAGCAATATTTATTTTTTGTAACATTTCTGATTTTTCCACACCAGTTTTTTATGCGCATCTTGCAAGCGTCATGAAATTCATGCTGGCGCCAGCAATAATCGTCAGAAGCAGTCTCCCAAAAAAAAAAAAAAAAGATCACAAAAGATGGGTCGGCATCAAATAATTGTCTCTGGTCCCTTAACCCAGCAGGGTAATGATGAGACCAACAGTAGAGGTGAAGCTCTATTCTACAAATCTATTTTCAATTTAACCTCAAACCAGGATATTAAATGTGCGTCATTTGAGGCTCTCATTTTAAAACCATTTCAAACCAATTCCTAGAAGAATTTGGTGAATTTATTGCAGATCGTATGACTCATGCAGATAAGATCCTAATTATTCGAGATTTCAGTATCCACTTCAATAAGTCTTCTGACCCTCCAAGTAAAGCTTTTCTTGGACTTCTTGATATCTCAGGCTTCATTCAGCTTGTTCATCACACCTACTCATTCCAGTAGTAGCACTCTGTACTTGACCCTTTCCCGTGGATTAGATGTGTCAGCCCTGGATGTTGCTTCTGTCTCTTCTGCTGTGTCGGACCACTTTTTTATAACACTTGAAGCATCATTAGCCTGTCCTTGTACCGGTGACACAAATGTTTTAATTCCTCATCATAGCAGCCCAGCAATCATAGCAACGCTCTCAAAACTCAGGGCTCCTGACGGTCCCCAGGGTTAAGAAGAAGTCAGCTGGCTGCAGGGGTTTTCCCTATCGGGCCCCCGCTTCCTCTGGAATAACCTCCCAGCTGACAGCAGACAATCTGGCTCTACTGACGCCTTTAAATCTAAACTCAAAACTCACTTCTTTGACTTAGCCTTTAATTAGTCATTTACTTTGATTGCTACTTTCTTCAGTGGCATTTGTCTAACTTTTGGTTTGGTTTTCTGTCCCTAGAAGTTGCATGCTGTGTCACTCTCTATAGCTTCTTCCTCCTCCTCCTCCTCCTCCTCCACCTCGTCCTCCTCTGCCTCCTCCTCTCTTTTCATTCAGGCTCCCTTCTGATGGACCAAGGGCCCCTGGGACCATCTACCTCTCCTGGCTCCTGCTGTCTCACATGGTGACGGAACCAGATCTTCACACTAAGGGCTCTGCTTGATCATTACTGTTCACTGTGTTTCAGTTTCTCCTTATACCTGTATTTCTGTAAAATGTGATGCCTCTTAAGTCCGATCTGTCTATTACTAATTATCTTGTGTGGCCTTCCAGGTCACCACAGTGAGAGAACATTAATGATCACATATTTGTCATGAATGCAAAATATTCAAGTCATTCAGCTGTTTGAATCACTTGTTCACATTTGCCTGGTTAATATGTACTGGTGAAGGGAGGCTTGGAAGCTCACAGGTGCTAGGCCATATCTGATAGTGAAAAGCTGTCGATTGGATTTTTTAAAATTATTACTTGGGCTGTCTTGTACATTCTGCAAATGTTATTCATTGAGCTTACACAGTATAATGCATCTTTGTCACTTTCACCAGAGACTCCAGTCTGCACTTCACTTGTCTGATAAACCATTGTCAACCAACATTAGGATTCATGGTCGAAGACTGTTTTAATATCTTGTGGACAATCAATTGTTGCTATTTTTTTACAACGCGTTGCTCCCCATGTCTGTGGCTGACATGCACAGTGTTTAATTTCTTTAAATGCTTCGGTTGTTTCCGGCTGTCACCTGACCCGCCTCGGCTTGTGCAATAGAAGGCGCTCATCTGGTGGGAGGTGAGCACAAAGACGAGTGGAGAGGTACGCTGCTCTATTTTCTCTCGTCTTATTTCTCATTAATGACAACAGGTTTTTAAGCTTGTCAGTCCAGCCGGAGACATGCTAGCTGACTGGTCAGTAGTGTTCAGACTACTGAAGGGTCTGATGCCCTGAGTGAGCGGAAGTCAAATATTGAAATAATAGACAATTCCATTATGAAATGAAACTGACTTCATGACCAGTGGCATGTAATGCATGCAGTGCAGTTGTTGTTGGGGAAAAGTATAAGAAGAACAAAAAACAAACAAACAAACAAACAAAAAGAACATTGAAAACAAGATGACATTTGAAGGAGCACCTTGTAGTACTGGAGAAGACATTCATACTCAGAATGTTTAATATTTGCACTAGTAATGAGGTACTAACACAATCTCAGAAGTGTTAGCTGCCACCTTTCTAGCATCAAACAGGCCTTTAAGGTCAAGATTCAAGATGTTTTTATTGTCATACACACAGTTTGCACCAGGCAATGAAATTCTTAATTTAAACAAGGGTCAGCTGCAGCGTCCTAGCAGCTAGCGATGGCAGGCTGTCCTCCTGTTAGAGGAAGCAAGCAGCAGCATCAATCAGGTTGAAGGAACAGACCTCGGTGGCTCTGTCTCCTTCTGAAGAACATGTTGTTCCTTCGGCAGTCACTGAGATATGAGTGGGTTGAAACATTTCACCAAAAGCACACCCTTACGGTAACTGCTGAACAAAAGCAGGAGCTTCTTCACAGCATCATGTTACCTTGGAAATGCGACGGGCATCGGGACTCTGTGACCTTTAAGCCCTGAGTAACATCGTGGTCATCTTGCCAGAGTTTTATTGATTATGGCAACTTTCGGCCAATATGGAGGACAGAATTTTGAATGTGATGTTTAGGAAGCAAATTATTTTACAGTTGTAGTGTTCTACTGCATGGCTACTGACTGACAAGCAGCATTTTTATTGGATGCTAAACTGATCTTAATTTCTCTGTTTCTGTTTTCTTATTTTTCCCTGTTGAAACAGATGCAGACATGACTGATGTCAGAAGTGCTGGTTTGGTCTTCTAAGAAGACATGGAATCACTCAAACGGCAGAGAAATCAATGTGAGCCATGCAGTTTCAATGAACTTACAGCTTACAAGCTACACTTACTCACCCACAATAAAGAAACACCAAATTGCTGCAACCAATGTGGGAGACATTTCAGCAACCAGGGTTCATATGGAACGCACCTGTGTAACCATTCCGCACCATACAAATGTGACTGTTGTGGAAAGAGTTTTGGTTACTTATGTCATTACAAGAGACACCTGCTTGTGCACACCGGAGAGAAACCATACAAATGTGACTAATGCGGAAACAGTTTCAGCTTGTTAAGTAGTTACAAGGACCACCAGCGTGTCCACACTGGAGAGAGGCCATACCAGTGTGACCACTGCGAAAAGTGTTTTAGTCGCCTAAGTAACTACAAGACGCAACTGCGAGTCCACACTGGAGAGAAACCATATCAGTGTGAACGATGTGGAAAGAGATACACTCAATTAAGTAGTTACAATGAACACCTGTGTTGTCACACTGGAGAGAAACCATACTGGTGTTCTCAATGCAAAAGATTATTTGCTTGGCCAAAATCCTTGAAGGTACATCGTTGTGTTGCTGTAGAGGAAGAGAGCTATGACTGAGAGTTGTGGTGAAAAAGTTTCTTCTCTCAGTACAGGGGCTAGAGGCGGGGTCCGCCTCTCCCATGCTGTATTAAGATTACTTGCCTAAGTAAAAGGGACTCGCAGAGAAATTATGGATGCATGTAATCCAGCACAGCTTTATCGTATTGATAATGTCCATACTGGTCATCACTCACTCTCTTGGAGCTGAATTAAGGTACTGCTGATGGAAACAGAATCATATTAAAAAGGTTCAACTTGCAAAATACTGGCTGACTTTTATTTCAGTGTTAAGTGTCCACAGGTAATGCAGTGAGTTTGTCATCAAATGAAGAAGTGACCTCTGTTGTTAACCAAAATGCCTCTTAAATCATTTCACTATTTGATTGTGTAATAGGTTTTACTCTTATCAAGAAAGTATAAATTGCGGCGAGTGGTCGCATTAAGGTCCGCAGGCGATTGGCTGCACATCTCAGCAAGATCACTGTCATGATAACTGCAGTCAGTTACTATTGACAGATTTCATGATGTAGGTAAATTGAGTTGTCAATTAATCTTAGAGCACTTAGACATGGTATTATCATCTGTCCTGAGTGATCTGATCACAAGTGGACAGCTCGAAGTACAGATGTTAACGCCCCCAAGAGCCATTGAAGGCACATGTGAGATCATGAGAGAAACAACCATTTATGCCTACAGGCAATTTAGATTAACCAAACTTTTTTGCAGTTAAACTTGTCTGGGGCAAGTTCCTGCCCCAGCCAGGACTCAAAGCCAGGTCCTTCCTGCTGTGGGGCAACAGTGCTACCACTGCACCGCCGTGCTACCCTTCTAATTGAGGAGATCTTCTACCCTAATACTGTAGTTAAATTGCCATTATAGCCTTTTTGTAAAATTAAATGTCCTTAAAACTGAAAAATGTTTATTATTTCAGTGTTTAACTCATACCAACTGTAATGTTCTTTAATGGCTTGGATACTGACTGTGAGCTAAACTGCATTGCTGTGGAAAATTTAAGCATGTTTTCTTGTTTCTGTAAAAAAAAATAAAAATAAAAAATAAAATAAAAAAGACCCATATCCCTTACCTGTAACAACCCACCCAGGACTGCGATCAAGATTCAGCTTGAGTCCTGCAATTTAATACCAAGGCTGGCCAAGTTTTCTTTCTTCAATAATCAATAAGTCTTTAAGTTTGTCCTTAATGAAGAACCGGATATCTCTAGATGAAGTGTGTCCACCAACCCTGTAAGCCATAACTTCAGTGTTGGGACATCCTTCTTTTTCCTGAATAAGAGGATAAACAGAGCGAACAAACTCATAAAGAAGTCAGGGTCTGTTGTTGGCTCTGAGCTTGTCACCCTGTTTGAAGGTGGAGGAGGGCAGGATGCTGGCAAAGCTGCTGGAAATCATGGACAATGCCTCTCACTCCCTCCTCAAAGCTCTGAACAAGTTTAAGAGCAGCCTCAGCAACAGACTCACTCAACCTCGCTGCCCAGAGGAACGGCACAGGAAATCATTCCTAACTGGTGCCATCAGACTTTACAACGCTCGCTCCAAAACACACTCATTATTTGTTGCACTGTAGATTATTATCTCTTCACATCAAAATGCACCTTATGCTCTTGCACCTTACAGTTCCACTTACCTTTAACTCCACGATACCTCAGCATTTTATTTTATTTACTTCACCATTTTATCTTATTTTATAACTTCTTATAATCTTCTTAAAATACAGCTAATGGACCACCAATGTAGTGTTTAAAAAAATGAAAACAAAGAATTTCCGATTCTGATTATATTTGTTCTTCAAAACAATCACACTGTACAACACAGGCTGTATTATTTGTCTTTACTTGGACTGACAGTTCTATCCAATGTATTGCTCACAAATTTGAAGTAGGGTCACGATCCTTTTCCTTTAGTATACACCCAATACCCACAAACCACACATCAAAGTCTGGGATCACAGGAGTGACGGCAAGGTAAAGACAATTGTTCCAGAGGATTTAACAGCTCGTCCTTGCTCTGTTATGTCCTCTTTTCACGTCTCGCCCCTGAGTGGTTGCTGGTTGCCTTCTGCATGCTTGACTCAAACTGTTAAGTCATAGCGTAGCTCTGGTCACGTCTGTCTGTTTATCTTAGTTCTGATACAGTGAATTATGAATTGTAATTTTCCTTGTAAATACAACAACCTCCTCAGCCTCCCGCTTGATCTTATGCCGCTCAACCGCAGTAGTGCAGGTCTTGCAAAGAAAAATCAGCGATAACGCCCTGATGTGAACTACACTCATATCATCTCTATCTGTCTGCACAATACACATTCTCCCTCCTGACTAGTGCAGCCCATGGGATCTTGTTACCAGCAGCATGCCATCTGCACATAGACAAAAAAACAAGTCTTGTGACTGCTGTCTCTATATTAACTCCGACTTAGTCTCTAACCCCCTTTGGACTGTGCTTTCCATCACACAACCTTTACCAAAGCTTTAACTACTCTTCAGTTAACTGAAAAAGGAAAGAACACAACTATTTATCCAGCTAATGTTAGGGAAACCCCAGAGAAATTAGCCTCATATCGGTGACCATAACTTCCTATGTAGGAGAGAAAAAGTTCATTTTAAGTGTTTATCAATATCTGTCAGCATTTTTCACTTCTACAAACATATCTTACTGGTGTAAACAAATCGAAGGATTCATAGCACAGAGTAAAATAGCATGTAATTGATGATTGCACACATGAACATAACTTTACAGTGTCTCACAAAGGATTTATTAAATCATAATGCATATGTTAAGTGCTGCAACTAATTATTTTTTGTCATTATTGATCAGCAAATTATTATGTTTCATTATGTTTTTTCAAGTTTTTCAAGTTGGGCAGTGGCGGCCCGAAGGTTGTAGAAGTGACTGGAATGATAAATCTGTGAATCAGGAGAGTGAAAAGCTGCGCCTCCTCCGTTCTCATTGCCACCACTGAGGTGTAACAAGAGAACATCACTCCGCCTGAATAAATAAGGGTTAATTGTCATGAGGAGTGATTACAACATTTTCATGTGGAAGCTCAAATATGGAACAAAACATACAGGCACTTTCATGCTCATAATGATATAAATGACATTTTATGCAAGTTCAACCGTGTTACAGAAACTATTATTTACAAAAGCCGCACAAGATGAATTTAATGTGTTGAACACAATCAGTAATATATATCCATTTCCTCTTCACACACAGGGGCTGATTATTATCTCCGCTAAATCAACACATGAAAATCAATACATTTGAGTTTTCACCTGCCAGAAAAAATCTGAAAATCAGACCAAAGATTTATTACTGAAATTGTGAGACCTAAAAAAAGCAAAGCAAAATCAGCCCAAAGCCGTTCCCATGATTGACTTTGTAAATCTTTTGTCAGCAGTGACATTTTAATTCTAAAATTTGAAATATCAGACCTTAATGTTAAACTGTATGAATCTGTTTGAACTGGTTACTGTGGTGCTCTTCTAAACACATGTAGGTGCTGCAGCTGGGCCTCTGCTCTTCAGAGCATCTCTTACGTCATGTTCACCTCTGAGATTTGTTCAGACTAGAGAGCTGAGGATGTACCGCTGATGACCCTCCACTGTCTGTTGTAAGACGTGGGAGAACAATAACACAGCAGTGGGGGACCCATTTCAGAATAAAAGATTTCTTTCATGCTATAGCTCTGACCCACATACACTCCAGGCATGCATCATTGGCTCCGGTAAATTCGCCAACACAGCTGGAGCAGTCTTTAGGGGTCCAGTGAACGGCTGCCTTGCAGTATATGACCGCAGTGGAGGAGCATTGACTGCAACAGCCTACCCACCTTGGATTTAGACAGTTTTGAGGATAGTAGTGAAGTAGTGACATTTACATGAGCAAGTTGTAAGTCAAATATTGGTCTTCGTTCTAATTTTCTGAAGGCTTAGAGAGTAAAACGTGACTCAGAGCAATGTTAAGAGTAGACTCAGCTTAAAAATGTTTTACATTTAAGAAACTAAAGTGATCCAGAAATACAAACTGGACATTACTGCAGCAATAACTATAATATTTTAATGTCTGGATCATCAAATAGTAACCATATTCTGGACTGTGCTCCCAACCATGTCACAATCTTTTCTCTCTTGTCATTAAAAAAACAAAAAAGCTAGGTCAAGATAAGGGTTAAATATATCTCAGTCAAGAACTCTGACAACAACAACTTCCCCTCAGCAGCCAGTTTGTTCAGCTCTCTCCCAGAGGACAAGCTCTGTGACAACAGTGCAAGGAGAGAGGAGGCTGTTTGTCGACTGCTCATCCATGTTTCCAATGAGTCAAGACTAATCGTGTGTATCGGAGTCAACTGCACGAACCTGCACTTTTCTGTCACTCTATTTGCAAAGAAAAGTGTAATGACACACCTAAATAATACATTTTTACAATATGAATATAGAATTCATATTCTACTCAGTCATATGCAGTTAAGCAAATGTACTAAACCATTATCTTTATTAGAACTAAAGCCTAACTAAAGAAATAGAGAAAGAAATGCGCTTGTCACTATGAAGCTAAGCCTGCAACAGGCTGTCTTCTTTGGGAATGCACTGAATAGTAACTGGTCATTATCAGTGACTTTATCAGCTTTATTTGGGTCTTTTCCAGGCCCAGATAAAGCTAGACATTTAGACAAGAAAATCAACCAATCAATGAATCAATCAATCAGCCTTTATTTTTACCCAAGAGATCATTGAGGAGTACTCTCTTTTACAATGACATCGATTCAAACAAAACAATTAAATAGTAAAAATACAAAGTAAAAGCAGGCCCACAACAGGCTAATGAGAAGATAGCAAAAGCCGATCTTGAAAACGGATATAGTCTCTTAAAATAATGTAAAATAACATTCAGTTAATTTAGTTTTATAAATCCCTTAAACTGCAGTTATGCCAGATAATTTAATACAGTCATGTAAAAATACTTGCGATTAAAACAATTGAATGGTTATGAAATATGGTCATTTAAAACAACCAACCAGTGGTACAAAAATACTCATAAGTCAAAGTTTTAGATGAAGTAAAGTAAAAAATCTTTAACAACTAAGTCAAAATTATGAGAAAGACAGTTAAACACGTCAAAATCTTGACTCACATTGGGAATTATATAGTCTATAGATCCAGCTTAACGAGAACATAAATGTAGGTCGCGATAACAGAACAAATCCTCCACATTTTCTTTAAAGAATTGGATCTCCATTATTTATATGACTAGACAAAAATGAGGACAGCACAAAGACGAACGCTGACATGTGTCACCCTGAACACTTGCAGCTGTGGCTGTGTTGTAAAGGGCACATCTGTTCTTACCCAGCTTAAAAAAGTAATCTGCACTTCATTTTGCAAGTCATTTTGAACTGAGGTGATGAGTTTAACTGCGGATGAGTAAAACACCATGGACATGGAGGATTACATCTTATTTTGTCAGCCCTGTATTTTGGGCTCACAGCCTGGGTGTGCTGCATGCACCCTTCTTACATTCATCCAGTCAGATTTAAAAAGACAAGAAGATCAGCATAAAGATGTGTAAAAAATCATTATACACACAAGACACAAAACACAATGACATTCATTTGTGTCAAAGGCAATTTCAGGTGATGTTTTAAACAGGAGCTGAAATAAAGTGACTTAAACTATTCAATACAGCCACTCCCAGTGACCCCACCACCCCTTGGTAAACCAGCTGTCCAGCCAGCTGTCTATTTTAGATGTCCATGTAACACTTTCAAGCAATTACTGTCTGAGTGGTCTCTTGGAGTTCATCCAAAATATTCCCTCCTCTGAAGGTTTGGATAGCTGAAGAGTAAATGGTGGCCTGTTTGACAAGGTTAAGTTGCAACCTGAGAGCCTTGAATAGGAAATGACAGGAACCAGTCTATTAGTCAGTATATACAACAATCAGGGATTGGCTGGAAGCTGGGGGTTAAAGACTTTTAAGTACCGTACAGTAAATGTAATCAAAAGTAATATTGCATTATTAATGTTTGTTACAAATAAACAAATAAACAGCAAATAAGCGGAATAAGCATTGATAAATATTTCACTCCCATGGACACAGACATGTCATATGTAGGACGGAGACATCTATCAGTCAGTTATTCAATCGTTCATTCAATCAATCAATCAATCAATCAATCAATCAAGCAATCATTCAAAGATGTATTGTTATTTAGCCGTACCAACAAAAGTAGTGCAAAGAAAAATTAGATTACATTTCTCCGGGATCCCATAACACAAACACAATAAATACATCCAATATATGAATATGATCATTTAGAACTAAAACTATGACAAGGGCTCATGAAATGCAGTAGTGCACATGCTCCAGATCAGTAGTTCAGCAATCTAACAGCTTGTGGAAGGAAGCTGTCGATTCGTTTGTTAGTTTGAACCGTTTTCCTGATGGGAGCAGTTCAAAGAATGTGTGGAGAGGGTGGGAGGCGTCCCTGACAATGTTCAGTGCCCTGCTCCTGTAGCGGCTTAGGAAGAGTCCTTGGACAGAGGGGAGGGAAACTCCAGTGACCCTCTCAGCTCCTCTAACAATTCTCTGCAGGGCTTATTTGTCTGACATACTGCAGCTAGAGTACAATGTCAAGGCGCTAGAACGCTCTCCACCACACCACTGTAAAAAGTCCTGAGGATGCTGATGGGGAAAGGCTTGTTTCAGCTTCTTCAGGCAGTACAGTCGCTGCTGGGCCCATTTCGTGATCCCTGAGGTGTTTTTATTCCAGATTAGGTTCTGCAAGATCTGCACTCTGAGGAACTTGATGCTCTCCATTCTCTCCACTGTGCGGCCACTGATGCTGAGAGGGCCCTGCTCGGGCTGTGACCTCCAGAAGTCGAAAATCATCTCCTTCTTTTCGTCCGCATCGAGCGCCAGATTGTTTTCTCTGGATCTACCCTCTAGGTGTTTAACTTCTTCTCTGTACATAGATTCCTCATTTTTATAAATGAGTCCCACCCCTGTGGTGTCCGCCGCAGACTTGTTGATCTGGTTCCCCTCGTGTCTGGATGCACAGTCATGCGTTAGCAGTGTAAACAACAATAGACTGAGTACACAGCCTTGAGGAGATCATGTGCTCAGTGCGATGGAGTTGGAAGTGTTATTTCCGACTGGGACTGAGACTGAGGTCTCTCTGTCAGAAAGTCCTGGATCCAGAGACATGTGGCGGTGTTCGGGCCGAGTAGGAGGACTTTCTCCATTCGTCTCTGGGGGAGGATGGTATTAAATGCTGAGCTGAAATCCATGTACAGGATTCTGGCATAAGTGTCAGCCAGCGTTACCCTGATTCTTAGTAAAGTCTCTCGGCTGTAAATTTTGCAGACTGAACGTCTGGGATAGGTAGAACACCCAAAACTTTCACTCTCGCTGATCCCTAGAGAGGCCGCTGCATCCATGCAAGCCTTGTGTTTCTTTTTGGTAATTCTGTGCCTCTTTGCTGTCATTTTGCATCTCTCCTGCCTATTTCAGTGGGGTGAGGGTAGTTGTATTCATGGTGGGTGTGCCACCACCCTTACCTTGCCCCTGACAGAAATGTGTCCCGTCTTCCTTCTGACCTGAGATTTCCATGCTTCATTAACTGTTTTATTATGGTGTGCTCAAGACGTTCAGTGAAGCAATCTATGCTTTGTAATCTAATTCATGGGAAGAGGATACGTTTTCAACACACGTCCACTTGAATTTGGCCAACAAATGGGTCTTTGCACAGGGAACACTTTATTCATCCGGTGCGGGGATCCTGATCTGGGATTTCCAACCCCAGATGATCATGTATTTTCATTAAACCCAAAAGACATATAAATGTTATTTCAAGCTGATAATATGATTAAAGAACAAGCTTGATTGCAAGAGTCTGCTACAGATGTATAAATGGACATTTTGGAATTTTTTTTGAGGCAGTGACCTGTACTTTAAATTGTGTCAAACTGAAACAGCTGCAATGTTCGAAGTGCTGTATTGTAGGCAACCGGACCTGTTTCAGTTCCTTGAGGACATTTCACCTCTCATCCAAGAGGTTTCTTCAGTTCTAATTAACTGGGGGGAAGTTGCGGGCTTTAAAACTCTGTGTGGGAGTGTCCTTAAAAAGTCTTTAAGGACACATTTGAGCTCTGAGTTTCAGACTCGTTAGGGCCATGTGTGGGTCACTGACCCAAGTGGCCATCATGTACATTGCTAGGGCTAGGTGAGCCCAGGTGTGAATGGTGTCTGGGGTGAGAACTCAGTACTGCATAGGTGGGTAAAAAGTAATGTCATAGGCCACCTCCTCTGTTCAAAGATAGTTGTTCCAGTTTGACATAGATGGGTTCCAATGTGGTCCTTTCAGCAGTCGAGTGTTTTGAGACCTGTCAGTGAAGGCTATGTATCACAACCTGCCGGCAAACATGAGCGAGTATCCCATCCTGATTTACTGACAAACTATGTGTTCTACGCTGTTACATGCTGAAGTTATTTTGGCTAAGGGCAGACAAATGACTAAACCATCACTGATTTCTAAATTAGAATGATGCACTGAGTTCCTGTAGCAGGCTATTGATAGTGGAGGAAGTACAGAGTAAGTGTTAATTACCCTGTACTTTGGAGACCATTAAAGAAGCTTGTAATGAGTTTGTGCTCAGCTGTATTGTTTGGCTTCTTGGCCTACCTTAACTTTAAAGTCCACAATAAATGTTTTTATCAATACAAATTTTAGTGTATGTTTAGTTTAGAGATATGCTGTTACATGCTCCAAAGCATACAAAATGTACAGGCAAGATATTAAGTGAAATTTAAAACAAACAAACAAAAAAAAAAACTACTCTAACTCATATGTAGCCTTATACTGTATATAATGCCCTTTTCCATCTGACAGACGGTAGTTGTTCTTTGGCTTTAAGAGTAAACCATTTATATTTTATTCATTTTTAACTAGATGTACTTATGTAACATCAAAAAAACTACAGAGGTCCAACTTTGTTGAGAATCTAATTATGTCGAGGCATATTTTAGAACTCACTCATTCCACAATTACCAAATTTCACCCACTGTGATTTGCTTCTGGAGGTGATTGACAGCGCTCCTTGGCTCTCTCAACCAATGAGCGACGGTGGGGGGCGGGCGCGTCTCTACTGTAATCAATCCTCTGATCACCCCGTGAGCGTGTGTCCCTCTGTAAGCTGTCCTGTGTGCTCGCTCTCATCGAGTGTGAACCGCAGAGGTTAGCCGGCCGGCGTGTTTCCCCCCCCCCTTAAAAAGTCCAACAAGAGGGGGTAAGAAGGAGGGACATGGGCGAAAGATTTGTGGTAGTCCCGGTTGACGGAGGGGTTAGGGTCGCCGTAGAGGGGGTGCATTCGGACGCGGTTGTCTCTGACCCGGCACCGGACACCGGCAGCAGCACCACAGGCGGCGGCACAGTGGATGATAGAGAGGCGGGGGAGGATTCCGTGTTCGAGCCGCAGGACCCCGACGCTGTGGTGCCTATCCTGGAGTACAACAGGGAGCCCAACAAATACGGTAAGACAGCTGCCTGTCACAAACTCCGTGTCCCACTTCTTATCTCATCTGTCTAGGATTAGCCGGTGCATTTCGCTTGGGCTCTGTCTGCACTCCGAGTTATGTAATGAAGCCGGGGCGTCATTACCCCAAAACTGAAGTTGTGGTGAGGCAGATATACCTGGCATTAACTTGAGTCACGAAGCCTTTGAACCCCTGTTGAAAGTCATAAGCTGGTTAAGTTTTGGTGGCGTCAGAAAGGTCGTCTGTCTCAACTCAGAGAAAAGTGGCACCTCAGTTTTCTCGAAGAATCGGACGCTTTCCTAAAAACAGAGTTTAAATTAGCATTGGCCTATGTCTAATTAAGCCTCAACCAAATGAATACGACTTAATAAGCTGAACTGCAGCCATTATGTGCTTCAGTTTCTTCTTTTATCACGAACGTGTAAGTAGAGTCAGTTGTTTTGTGTCGCTGTGCCTGTCAAAAATAATGGAGAAAATTCAGCTTGAGTCTTGAACAATGGCGAGCTCAAATGGAGAGCTGATCAAAATAAAGAAGAGAAACTTGAGTTAGGCTTAACAAATCTTCTGAACAAGATGTCCTCCTATTTGAACACACTATAGTAATCCTTGAGAATGGAAAGGTGTTTCTGTGGCGTGTTGGCATTCAACATGATGTCATTAGGTCATTCTAGGCTTTTATTTCTAAAGAAACATTTAACTTCATATATGAAATGACACTTGCATGGTATGCAGTTAAAATCCACTGCAGGGTAACTGTTTTATTATGACATGTCTCTCTGAACCATGATTTGGCTGCGCTCTGTCCTCAAGCCTTGTCTATTCAGTTGCTCACAAACAAGGTGCTTCTATAGCAACAGGATGAGGGCAGCTGCAATAATTGCCTGGAACACTGTCCAAGCAAGCATGCTAAATTACAGTGTGCTGATGTCTTCATGTGTGCAGGCAATCTGTTGTGTATATCGATTGGTGACCATTAGAGAAAAGCCTGTTCTGTTAAATGGTGCTGAACTGCTTAAAGAAGGTAGTTAGTTCTGGACTATTTTGAATAGAGCCTGGCATATATCAGTTGGCCAATGTTAGCGGCTATAATTGATCAATCACATACCCGTATCAGGTATGTGTTGCCTAATATGCACCGACTCATTTTTGGGTGTTATACAGATGCTCTTTAATTATTGAAATCCTAGTAAGAGTTCTATGGGCTATCTGGGTTTTCAATTGAGAGAAACAAAAAACCCTGCAGGTGAATAAACAACACTAAATGCTGACTCTTTCAATTTCTTGTTGTCTTGGCAATATTTAATAGGGAACACAATATGAGGGTCATTCAATATTCTGTTTATTAATCGATTGATTTGACATATTTATCTCCAGACTTTTTTTTGTTTTTTTTGCTGCATTTTAATCTGCTGGAGAACTACAGGTGATGCCAGCAAAAAGCCACGTCTGATTGTAGTAATATTTGCTTCTTTATATCATCATCTGCCCTGAAAATCAAGTATCAGTCAGGCTCGAGTTTTGTGTCTTGGTCAGATGAACATGGGTGTCATAAAATAAATAAAAAAAGGAAAACATTAACCATGAAACAACTCATAAACACGTTAAAATGTAGATGAAAACAAATGAGACGGCCCCTGAAGTGGTTATTGTTGTGCTGGTGATGAACGACGGCGATGGTGAGTGAGTAGTGCTAATGACACAGTGTGCCAGGGTGTTTATGTTGGGTCCAATAAAATATGTCCCACTGAACCAGGGCCAATACAAGATGCCAGCTAGATAACAAGTCCATTTCAGGCCCAACTGCAGAGGAGTACCAAAATGATATGAGAACTAATGGGTTCCATTTCTTTTGTTTGGTATCGAAACAAGATTTAGACAATTTAAGACTTCTGTTTTATTTCAAACGTAATGCAATTCTGATTGTGTAAAAAGATTGATATCTGCTCTTCATAGCCTATGATAAGAAATAAAGATTGAATTGATTTTGATTTTATCATCTGTAGCTTGATTTAGAGTGTAGAAATGTTGTCTAAAACCACCCCAGGACAATAACAGACGTGTCTATCTTAGGGCCCAGGTAACACAGAGCTGCAGAGCTGTGGAACTGCCTTCCTTGATTTTATCCACTGTGATACAAGGACAGGTTGGATCCTGTCTATTCAGGTTTAATGCATAGATTGAATTTCATTCTAAATCAGATTAAGTTACTGTAAGAAGATGGGTGTGCAAGTGCACTCATGCACGTGGAGTAGCTTGAGCATGCAGTGCTTGGTCTTGTTATGGCCGATGCCTTGTGTTTCTCTCACTTAAACAGTGATAGAGAATAGTATGTGTGTGAGCTTTCATCAGCAAACATTTTAATCTCATGACCACTGAAGAAGATTGTATCCCCTTTGTGATCACACAATGAAAGTCTGTGGCTTTATCATGTGAAAATTATGGTGGTTCTTTCATTTGTGTTTGTTAACAGTTAAGATGGACAGGGTTAATTAATACCCCTTTTCTGCTGGCCAAGAATCCCAGTTTTACCCACTTAAGATTGGATTTTATGTGCAATGGGAATGTGTAAACTCGGCATTTACACCCAGGTCAATGGAGTCTGCAGTTGACACAGGTTTTTATCACCTTGACCTGGGTGGGCTTTGATTTAAATGCAAGACCTAGGTGACTACGCTAAATTCTGCTGTGCTCGGCCTGATGACGCATTATCAACACATGGTGGTCCCGCATAATTAAAGAAGGAATATAGGGTGCAGTCTATTAAGGACTCTAAGGACTTGCCATTCATTCCTATGAAAGCTGCTCAGTGGGGTTTTGAAGTAATAAAAGATCGACTTCCAGGCTATGAAGATACCTGGATTGCCGACTTAGCCAGTTTAGTGCCCAGCTAACTTGAAGGCGGCTAAAACAGTTTAATTGGGCAGCTCTTCTAGACTATCCAACTGTTATTGGATCAAATTCTGACAGTGAAACAAGTCATCTGACGGGGGTTGTGTGTTAGTCCTGTCATTGAGATTACAAAACAAATAAATATTGTAGGAGATTAGGTTGCAGACATATTGCAAAGAGGAAGTGGTGGTTATGAAGAAATGGAAACGATAGAAAAGAAGGTGGTGCTGTTTGTTTCAGTGGCATTCTCTCCTGTTAAAGCCTCTCAGGCCATTTAATCATGAGCCTTTTTGCTTGTTTCTTGCACAGACTATGTGAAGCAAAGGCCTAGTCTAAGTAAAGTGATATATAAAAAAATATAAAAAAGTTTTATGTATTAAGTATATTGCACATAGTCAAAGATGCGATTGTATATATTGATGCACTGTAAACACAGTGTCTAAATAAATAAAGATATGATTAATATATTAATAGTTAATGAAAACACATGAAGAGGGTGCAGCAGAGAATGCACCCTGCTGCTTCCCTCAGATACAGAGACTGACTAAGATTACATTTGGATTTATGAGGGATTAAGCAGGCAGTGAAAGATTGATGAGGTTGTACCGGGATAAGGGTCTCCAAAAGGTGTCAGATTTAAGCATGATGCAACAGTATGCAGACAGTGATTGTCAGTCTGACGGTAGACACATTGCCATATATTTAGGGTTGGTGAAATCCTGTTTAAGCTGAAGTAGTAGCACATAAAGCTTCAAACTACTCATTCTGCTTGTTGCAGCAGATGTACCTTGCTGTAATACATGCTTCCTCTGTGCAATGAAATTGCTTTGTGTTGTGCATCATTTTCATTATTTGAGATTCTTCGTATGGAATCCGAAACCCATTTTACTCAGCCTGTTCAAGGTGGGAATGTTGTGCCCTTATTAGGTGATGTTGTTTTGCCTTTAAGCTGTCAGAGGTCATAAGGGATCTGAAAGGGGTGTCACGGCTGATGAGACACACATTAGGTGTGATTGAGTTACTTACCCACCATGCATCCTGGAAAGTGACACGGTTACGTTTTTCTCCATCAGTACACAGGAGGCTGTCAGACTCTCTCACTTATGGGGAGGGATGCTGTTCTCTGGGGGAAAGTTTGAATTAACTTAAGACAGTAACTACAACAACACAATAGCAGAAGGAGACAAACACTTAAGGCAGGAACACACCGGCCCGACTGTTGGACATCTGAAGCGTTTGGAGAGACTCGGACGAGGTCGGGAACAAATATGCTCGGTGTGTTCAGCTGCGTTGGAAGCTTTCGGAGCCTCTCGGACGTTGTCTGCTTCGATTCAACATGCAAAGTCTGAGGAGGTTGGCTGTCGGACGTCTGAGCCATTTGATTCTGTTATTATGTCCGTTCAGGACAAATTAATCTGTGTTCTTTTGGTAATGCCTCACTGCATGTTGAGTATGCAGCTGTTTTTGTCTGAAATAGTTAAGTTTCGTTTTGATCTAAAGTAAAGAGAGTTACGTGCATAAACCTCAAGTCCAGTGTCTTTTTTATACACTAGCGCCACCCGCTTATTGCATCTCGAACAGGTCAGACATCAGAGTGGTCGGAGAGTGGTTGGATAAGGCAGTTGGACGTCTAAGCGGGTGGCGCTCCATGAAAACAGGAAATGATGGAGCAGAGTGCATAGAAAAACAAAGCGCACAGTATTCCGCCCCTCCCACACACCGTGCTGATTCACTAGCACACTGCCAATCAGAATGGTCATACAACTAGCACACAACCAATCAGAGACAGCTGACAGCCCACCTCCTCAGACTTTGCATGTTGAATTGGAGCAGACAACGTCCGCACGGCTCCGAAAGCTTCCAACACAGTTGAACACACCGAACAGATCTGCTCCCAACATCGTCCAATTTTCCCCAAAGGCTTCAGATGTCCAGCAGTTGGGCGGGTGTGTTCCTGCCTTTAGATTAAAAGGTAGACACTGGGGGGAAACATGTTGGAAAAAAACACACAGACATCATCATCATGACATATACCGCCAAGCCTCTAATTGATCCGCAGTGCCGACTTTCTGTATGAATTGACACACTGGTGCGGCTTTACACCGGAGCTGCTTGTAAACAAAGGTGGAGAATTGGCGAACCTCCGCTGCAGAGATAATGCGGCGTCTATTTGTGAAAAGGGCTACTGTTCTTGGACCTTATTTTCAGCTTGTTTATTCAGTTAGGGAACAAATACGTGTGTGTGTGTGCGTGCACGTGTGTGCGTTTGTGCTTGTGTGTCCATCCGTATAAATGCTCATGATTGTTTGCAAGGTTTTATAACCATTTGGCTCCAGATGGACCTCAAAAACAGAGAAGTGTTGTGTGTGTGTAGGACATAAAAGAGTGGCTCTATTTTCCAGGTGGAGCCTGAGGTTACATGGTAAACACAGCATAGATATTGTCGGGGGTATCAGTGTGAATATGTTAGGGTTGGTAAATGAGTGTGAGTCTTCAGAATGTCCTCACCGCACAGAATTATGTTTGCATGCATGTGTGTGCATTCATGTTTAAAGAGGCATGCACCTTGGGCTATCATGTGCTGCCCTCTGCTTTATTTGGAGCCCAACAGTCAGCACATGGACGCCAACTGGGCCCTGGCTTCCACTATATCTGCTCCTGCTCCTGAGTGGCCTCCCAGTCCGCCGCCTCCCCTGCCAATGTGGTTCCAGTTGGTCCTTAATTACACGCAACACTTAAGAGGAGGGGTGTGTCCCTTGTTGGTCAGACAGAAGGGTTTTCAGAAAACTTTCCTCCTCTTTCGGCAAATAAGCACAAACAAATTTAAGCCAAAAATCCAAAATACCTTTTCATCAGGATCATAGTCAACAGTGGTGTCATGCCTTTGATTCAGAGCATGCTTAATAGCATACTTGCCAAAATAATGATAATGCAGGTTAACGTCTCTGATGTTCACAGTTGTTCAGTAGCCTTGGAGAAAAACACGAGGTTTGTTGTCTGTCAGTGTCAATTTCAGCTGCAAGTATATTTCTGATCAATCCTGACCTGAAGGCATGCAGGGACACATCTTTCTTCTCTTACATGTCTTGAGTCAAAAAATTACACATTATCCCCTCTAGCAGTCTTCCTCAAACTTTGGTGTTTGTGATTCATTATTACATGCTGTTTTAACATCATTGATTATCTCTGGTCAGAGCTTCAGAAGTTTTGATTATTTCATTATGTGAATTTGGATGTGTGTGCGTGTGTGTGTGTGCAGGTGATGCTTTCGGTTCAGATGTTGAATCATTGTTGACGACATACTAAAGGGTTAGGTTTATTGTTTTTGGTTGTGTGTAATTCAAGTGCAACTTTTGCTAACAGCGACTGAGAGTCCTTTTTATTTAGTGTTTCTGGTTGTTTTGTTTATGTATTTTGGATATTTAAAATGTCTTCTTGACATTTCAATTCCAATGTTAAATATTCTTTAGAAATAAAAGTTTATTGATCTTTGAAAGTGTGTACTTACAGTATTGTGCCATTGTCATTATATCAGTTGAAAAATTGTCTCAGAATGACAGTGTTATCATTTAACGCAATACTTTCTGGGACAATTTATCATTCAGCAAAATTTGTTATCGTGACAGGCCTAGCTATCAATCCCTATCAATAACCCCTTTTGCCCATGTGAACTCACAACAAGCTACACAGTGCACATATATCTTCACCTGAAAAAAAAACGCTACACTCAGTATGTTTACATGCACAGCTTAGTTGGATTACAGCCATAGTTTGACTAAGCTATTCAACCGGACAACTGTAATTGTCTGAGTAAACATGCCGGTGAGAAAATCAAATTACTGGCCGAAGCATGTCATACCCTGGCACGCTAGGTGCCGCTGTACCCATTTCAACTAGTGGTAATAGAGCAACCTCCAGCTGACCTCTTTACGTCACTAGCAACACCAAATTCTGCCCTGGCATTCGAGAAAGATGGCATACGAGGAGCAAGACAAAGCTACAATTTTGTACATTTCGTATATGGTGTCCGATTTTAGTTACATTAAGGTGTATACAAACATCTTAAATATCTGATCATAGTCGGACTAACGCAATAATTCGGTTTTCTTGGGTGTCATGTAAACGCACTGTCTGTTTCCTTTTGTCCCTTACTGAAAGACACTGTGTGAGATACAAAGCTCCAGCTGTCAGCAAGATATAGTTGGCATGTGCTTGCAGTCCAAAGCGTTATGTTATGGCAGCCATGTGTTAATGGTCTGTGGCAAACTGGAAGTGTAGGGCCAACCAATGATAGTTATGAGGCCGATATTCATGTCTCTATTCAGTTTAAGTTTAAATACATTTGAAAAATCTGAAAACGGTAAATAAAATTTGTTTGTGAAGAGCAAGGTGTGTCAAATTTTTCAATGTGCCAGATACCTATTTTTTCCATATTAACGTACAAGTCATTGTTGTCAGTATTGGCAGGTGACCCATGGTTAATATAGGGACACAATCAGAAGTTGGGCCAAAAATACTTGATTTTAAAATCCCTAAATATAACTGTACTCAACCTGAAATCCTGGTCTTATCTCTTCTTATGCTTTGTACATAAAATACAGCGACTGTTTGTTTCAGACACACAGTACATGTGGTCAGATTAGTAACAGTAACAATTTCCATCAGCTGACAGATGTCGAACAGATATTGCGTAAAAAACTATAGAAAATTGGAAATTGGTAGTCATGGGGTTTTCAGGCCCTTGATCAGCAGTATGTGTAAGGTGAAGTAAGTTTCAGTCTAAGTCAGACATTTTGGCCTCATTGTCTTTTCTATACAAGTAGCTTACAAGGGAATGGAGATATATAGTTTGCTATAATTCCATAATTCTGACCTTGGATACAAAACTAAAAAATATTTCTATTTCATATCACAGCAAAAATACAGTTAAATCTTAGGCAAACAATGTTTTTAAGTGAACACCTTGCACACAGTGTTGGTGCAGAAAAAGTCACTGAACCCACTCCAACGCATTTGTAATAATGTTAACGTCTGTGCAGCCTTGGGTAGAAAATCTGATTGTAGGTCTGTTGAATGCAGACATCGCAAAAATTAAGCAATACTTTTATGTCCAGTTCATTAATTAAATAATTTGATGTTCAAATTATTGTGTCCACTCTAGGTATATGGGAGGAGAGAAGATAGCTAGGTACAGTAAGAGCTCCTTAGTGTGGTGTTGGTAGATATCAGATGTCAGAAATGTGTAGGGAAAAGTCTGAGTATCATGTTCTGCTGGTTCTGAATGAGGAGCCTAAGGCTAACCTTCTTAACCCAACCCCTGTCACCAGCAGCCTTAATGACTGCAGTACAGTCAAAGGCCAGAGATGAAACTGATACAGTGGAACCTTCAGTCATTTCCAGCATGTCTCGTGACTTGACCTGAGCTAAATGCGCAGAACAAAAAGAAGGAACTGCGCTGACAAAACACTTGAGTCAACTTCTGTTTTTGCTCAACTGGCGGATATTAATGTCCAGCTACCGAGCATACAAAGAGAAAGACAAGACAAAGTTGTTGTTACACAAGAAGTGGTGACAGATTTAGTTTTCAAGGACAGTTCAGGGATCCTGTTAGTGTAACCATGTAATGATGTTTGTGCAGTTATCAGTTTGGAAAACAGGTTTCAAAAGAATTTTCATCAATAGCGCTGCTATCCACTTGATTTTCTTATTTTAGATTGTGTTGTCTACTTCACTGAATTCAGCTGGTTGTCACTGACTTGTAGTGAACACTTAAAAGGGATCAAAAATAATAACAGCTACAATGTGTATGCACCAAAACATGCTACAATATAGAGTATATAGGAGTAATATAGGAGTTGACAGTGAGAAACTTAACCTTATGATAAAAGTTTGTTTCTTAATGTTGTTTGCCAAATTCACCGATTGAGATATTACTCAATTACTCAGAATTACTTTGCAGATTACAGAAATTGATGTAAACCTCTCTCCATTTTGTTTGCCGCCAGAGCATCCCTTATTTAAGGTATATAGTTTGTTTATTCACTTATGAAAAAAAATATATTGTATAATTACCTCATTGATATTGTAAAGTGTCTGTGTTTTTAATTTCTTCTCTAAAACTACATAGTGCCCTTTCAATCTGTAACAGGCATTAGCCCTGATTAGAGGAGACACAGCATTTACAGAAAATAGGTATAAAGAAATCTTCAGCTTCAGAAAAGATGAATATGTCACCCGAGCCCCTTGTGTGAGACATAGTTAATTGGATGACCAGCAGGCAAGTGTGCTGTAACCTGAGATGGTTGAGTTGTGGCTGTCCATGTGTGGAGTAAAGACACTACAGACTTCATGCTGTCTCCAATCATGTAGTTTACCTTTGCTTAGCTATTTTATTGGGGCTTAGTTTGACTCTGAGTAGCTTATTGTGACTGGTGGGATTTTCCCATAACAGACCAATAAATATAAGTCATGGAAATGTTTCTGAGAGGAAACTAAAAGGTTCAGTCACCATTTTACAGTCGGACAGTAGGAAAGTCTGACTGAATATGATGGCTGGCACTGTTTCCCCTTAGTTTTACTTGAGTCAGTGCTTGTAAAAAAAATTAAAAGGCCTTTCCATTTGCCAGTTTATATGAGATTACTGCTCTGTGTTTTGGTTGGTGCTGGTTGGGCTTTTGTTATAGATATGTAGAAAAAAATAGCTCATCATTTGTAATGCTGGTGGTATAACTTGTATTTCCTGATGTGATCAATTGGGGGCAACAGAGTGTCATTGTTAGTCTTCAGCTATCTGCTGTGTGATGAGAGGAGAACAGTCAAATTTGAGCGCAGAACACCAGAAGCCATTAAGTGGCAGGCAATAACCCAGGTGTGAGTTTTCTGTTTGGTCCAATGAAATGGCTGACTGCAATGGTAACAAACGTGTTGCATAAGGACACTGGGACATTTTCAGCTTTCAAATACAAAGTGTACACATACTATGAGTCACATTCAGATGGTTTGTCGAAGCACATAATGTCACACAGATCAGCTGTCCACTATTTCCAGAAGGCATAGAGCTGAAGTAAGCAAGGCTCTGAGACGAAGAGGCAAAGAATCAAATGACCCAGGAAGTCTTTTCAGGAGTTGTTGGAATTAGTGGACCAATCCTGAGCTAAAAATCAAATTTGCTTCCATCAGTTGCAATATATGCAGCAGTAATGTTAGTACCTTATAGTATATCAAAGGTTTCCTTTTACCTTGAAACGCCATTTTTGGTGCAGGAGGGAGTTATCGAGGGAAAGGGAAGCCATGATCTAAACTCACATGACATGACAAATAAAATATATTCTAGCTTGATAGCCACCATGATTTCTTTTAGATTTATGCAATTTTTATTGTGTATTACAGAGATTTACACAGTTTCATTCTGTGTATTGTATCGTCTGTATACCAGGAAAGTTGTTTCTCCTCCTGCCTCCTCCAGAGGGCACCATATATTCCTGCTGAGGAGTCAGTGTATTACCGAAAGGGTCTTGAGCAGGGCAGATGGGTGATGTCGCAGACATTTTGAAGTAATGTTTTATGACTGTGAAAAGTATGTCTTTTCCAAAAGGCTTAATCAGTATTCATGTACAGTTGTATTACAACTGATTGAAGCTGCAGTCTGGATTTCTGAAAAAAAAAGGTCCCTCCTACTTCCTCTCTGCTGCTGTAGTCCTGCCTTCAAGCCCCTCCCCACAGAGGAGCTTCTGTGCACTAGCAGGCTTGTAACCACGGAAACAGAGGACGCCAGATAACCAAGATGGCGCATTTAAATTACAGCATCATAAGCCGTAATTGTCCTATTTCTGATCAATACAACTAAATTACAATGACAAGTGCCTCATGCAGATCACTGTAGATATCCAGAGGGAAAGATGGAGTTACCATCTAATCATTACCTGGCGCAACATTTTTGCCTTACCTTGCTTTCTGAAGCATAAGTAATGTTATTTCTCTAAACCAATTCAGTCACTTCAGAGTGTACTGAACACAACATTATAACTGCCCGGTCACTTTTCTTTCCCTTTTATTAAGTATATTTTTTTGGCCTTTCATATGGCTTCACTGATAGAACAGCTCAAGATATGACAGGAAACAGGATGAGAGAGAGGGGGAGTGACATGCAGCAGGGCGCATGCAAGGGCGTCTGGCCGGGATTCAGACCCAGGGCTGCTCAGGAAGGACAAAGCCTCTGTACATGGGACACTACTCTACTAACTGAGCTTAGCAGCGCCCCAGTTGCCCGGTCACTTGAAAGACTTCGCTAACCAGTAGCCATAAATACAAAGCAAAACACCGGAGTTAGCATACAAGCTAACAAGCTAGATTTACGTACAAGTTATGTAGCTCGACCGTAACATCATAAGGCAATAGGCACGACTGCGAGTATTATTGTAACCACCGCTATCTTAGCCTTGTGGTTAAAACATAGAAGGAAACGTATATCAAGCAGCGGTCCTTACTGGTCCAGCAGAAAAGCGGCAAACTCTGCATCACTCTTGAGTCCTTACAAATCCCACAGCTCCCGCCACCTCTGAAATAACGCTCTGATATGATTAGTTTTCTTTCTAGCTTGGTCCATTTCTTTCTTTTTACACTGCTTTTCTTTGTCAGTCTTCTTATTTTTTTCTCTTTGACTTGGGCAATGGTCGGGCAATTTTTCTGCTGTTGCCCTTGTTTACAGTTTGAGTTTGAGCGTATCTGACCAGGTAACAGCAGGCACTGCGTCTGAGCAGGGGAGGGGCACTGCTGAGAACACACTGTGCGGGAAGCGGGCTGCCAGCTGTGTATGCATGAGCATGATTGACACTTCTCAGACACTCCCCTTTGCTCTGATTTGTTGTTTTGATTCTGGAGTGGTGGATTCAGGCAAATCAAATTACAGCCACTGGGCTGAGCCACAGACAGTGGATTCATTCACATATGAACTGTTTCTTATTCTACTTTCAGATCATAATGACAATGTAAGCAAATATAACAAAAAAGCAGTCACAGACTTCAACTTAAACTATTGTATCAGTTGCATCAGTTTTGAGCTGGAAAAAAATAAAAAATAACTTGAGTTGCGAGACTGTACAACAGGTGAAATGATCTCCATTTTGGATAAAAAGAGGTGTCCATGAGTAGAAAGAGCATAGCACTTCTGGGGTTTGCGTCCTTGAGCTGTACTTGGTGTGTCTGTCTCCTCCCATCTTCCTTTCTAGAACCAATCAATACATCTACTTTGCGGTTAGAAATCTGAGCCTGTTGAGGAAAAGTTCAGCTCAGTTGGACTGTTGTTATTTTTGGGGCTGATGTCTGTGGAGCTGGTCCTTACCAAAGACTGTACAGTATATACACATAATAGTTAAAGTGAAACGCTCACCAAAATGCAACCAAGGCTTTTTTTGTGAATGTGACATTACAAACAAAGTTTTATGTTGTGTCAAGCCTTCTTAGTGTGTTAAAAATAGCATGATGCTATCGTAAAAGTGCCCCATGCACTCCCATCGAAAATGAGTTGAAAATGAGCTGAAAACAAAAACACGGTCAATCTTTAAAGTGCCTCTTTCATTGTAATTCTGTTTTTACACGAAGGGTTGACTCATATAGATTCACAAAAAAAGCCTAGGTTGCATTTTGGTGAGAGTTTCACTTTAACTCATCCTTTCCCACGCAGTGATCAGCTGTTGCCACAGAAAAATACACTGTGTTGTTAATTGATATGTGAGGTTAGAACTTGACTTGACTCCACATATGGAGGTTATCTGAAGTGTGTAACAGTAGTGACTTAACAGTAGAGCCTTTGTCACATTGGCCATGTCGGCCTATAAGGCTTTTTCCGAGATAAAAGAGCAGTTCACCCAAAACTGAAAAAAAAATCAATCATTCCCCCATTTCTCTAAACAACTGAAGTAGCTGTGGACTTGTTTGAAATTGTAAACAAAACAACTGATAAACATCCTCAATTGATTTGAAAAGACAATAATTACACCCTCAATGTGGGATAGAGTTTAAGATTAGCAGCTATGGTGAAAAATAGGTCAACTTTTTTATTTCAATATTCACTCATTTATTGTCACTAAACAGTGATATATTAACTGCTTTTCAGTAGACTCTAGAGTCTTTAGTATGAAGTTATGTAATAAATACCCTTTTGTTCCTCTGTTTCATATTTTGCTTTGGCTGCAAGATATTGCGTGAAACATGACATGGTTATAATAATAAAAAATCCGGCTGAGAACTGCTTGTGGCACAATGTTTCAGCCTAGATTTCAGTCCCCACTGTGCAGTCTTGTAAACTCTCTCATAAAAGGGCTATTGTTCTCCTGGCCTGGATGCGCCAACTGTCCCTGAGAAGCAGTCTTACTGTCTGGCCATCTAATCAGCGGATGTCAATTACATCACTCCTCATCAACTGGTCAGGAATTAGATTAGTAATCTCTTTGTTACCTCAGCAGTAGCAGCATAATACTTTGTGAATATTCAGTTGGGAAATGACTCCTGTGACTGAGGAAATGGTAGCTGCTATACTTAGCTAATAACCCACTTTACATTCTGAACATTGGATTTTCATATTGCTTGGAGCCAGACCCATATTTGCAACCACACCCACATACTGGAATTATGACTTTTGAAACCTGACCTGTTGTCTGGATAGCAGCATGTTTAGACAAAATAAACTTAACTAATTGAGATATTAGTGTGTGATAAGAAAAAATGTGTTCTGTTCACATTTCCAGAGTATAGTGAAGTTCAGATTCCTGCAGAATCAGTTAAGGGAAAAAACAGTATTGGCACAGGTGAAAACAAGCTAGAATTTAAATCGATATAGATGTAACTGGAAGGCTAGTATTAGTGGCTGCAGGGGAAAATTGGGATAAATAAATAGTCGATTACAGTAAAGAGCTGAAACCATAGACTGGATGTACAAAGGTAAACTGTTACACATACTGAAATCTGTATTTTTTATAGTATATCACCTCCATGAAACTAATCACTGTAGTTGGTCCATTCTGGTAAAGCCAGTTAATGGCAAATTTTGCAACCCAATATGGTTCTGTGCCATTTACATTGTAATCTAATATTTTGCTAATGCTATGAAAAATGTGAAGATAATGTCAACCACGAAAAGAAAAAAGCCCAGTTTAGCTTCAACAAGAACTTGAACTTGCTAATTAATTACATAAAGATGTCGATGAAGATGTTGATGCATTATCATTCATGTAGAAGGGATCAACTCTTTGTGAACAAAAGTAACGCTGGCTGCTGTTGTGCTAATGTTAGCTGCAGCTGCTGCAGGGGACCTGACTGTCAGGCTATCAAATACGGTGCACTCTTCAACTTACAGATGTATTGTATATTTAAGTGAGTGTATCCTCAGGTTAGATGTGTTGATTGACTTTGAATGAATATTGTAGCAAATGTTGCCCTGACTGACTGTGACTTTTTGCAGGGGTCTCGCTCTCTTTCTCTATCTTTTTCATGTTGTTAGATGTGCTCTCAGGCACCAAAACCTGGCAGTGATTGATTTAATGTGAATCGGTACTCTGTAGTACCAATGTCCTTCAGTCGGTACTTCGGAGTTCGGTACACAACCGCACAACCCCTAAATATTATCAAGCTACTTCAGTCAAGGCCTGTGAACCTCTGTAGTGAATAAAAGTTTAAACATTTAGCAACTGTCTTGACCATGTGTACTGAATTGATTTTTTGCTCTGGCTCAGTTCTCGGAAATGAACTCTGAGCCTTGCATGAGTTGCAATTGTAAAAAGAGGCAATGCTTTCCTGTAAGTTGGTCACTCTGTCTTCCTGTCTCTTTTTTTCTCTCGTCTTCTGTCTCACCTCCTCCCTTTTGTATTTCCTGCAGCCCCCACCCTTCCGTTCACTGTATTGATCTTGTATGTCATCATGTTGGAGAACCAAAGGGGGGGAGAGGCTAACTCCAGATGTGAAGCGGCTAAACAAGGGTCCAAGGCTCTTTTTTGCTCAAGCGCAGGAGGGTTGGTTACTTGGGATTAGACCTAATACCTCAAATCACTTTGAATACTTTGAGGAAATGACTCATTGCTTTTGGTTTAGCCATGACTCTGGTGATGAATGTGAATATGAGTGACACACAATGACAGGAGAGACTGGATCATGTAATTTCCAAAAAGCTTTAAATCAAACAAGAACACTGTAATTCTCAAGCAAATGTTTCTGATTCACTTTGAATCCACACTCTCTCAGTACCCTTTCCCCCTCTTTCAGTGTGATTTCACGCTTACAGGACATTGACAAGGAAGTGTACATACATTGATTGTATTTGTTAGCATTTGCATACACGTGTGCCAATTCTCTGTATGGGTGTGTGTTTAGATGGCCAGTATACGTCTTTAAGTCAGCCCTGCCCACTCCTGACTATGCATATAGGATCAAATAACACTGCAAAGGAAGTGAGGAAATATAAGTGTGTGTGTGTGTGTGTGCGCAAACTTTCCTCAGTGGAGCAGCTCTGGACTTCCTCTCCTCTTTGAACAAAGGCTGACTTTGCCGGCTTTTTGTGTGTGTGAAACAGAGCGACATTCCTGGGCAGAGGACCTGCCCTCAGGCACAGAAAGAGCCACATGTATGCTCCCACACACTCATGAGCACAAATGCATGTCATGTTTTCCTGAAAGTGTGTGTGTTTTTGTGTGTTCTGCCCCCACTGGGCGGGGCAGTCCTGCTGTTCCTTATTTGGACAGTGGGTGGAGGGGGGGGGGTCGGGGTCACATGGGTGTACAGCAGAATCCTAGCGATAGGACCAAAAACTGAGAAGAAAGATCAGACGTCTTTTCTGGAGGGGAAGCACACCAGGGCGGCAAGTGTGAACAAAACCAAAAACGACTGAGAAGAAGAGCAAGAAAGCAGAAAAGAGTGACAGCTGTTGGACAAGGAAGAGAGAGAGAAAGAGAGAGAGGAGCAGCAGAACAGAGAGGGAGGAGAAAGGGGAGAGAGATAAGAGTGTGACAAACGGGAGGCATTTAGAGGAAGCACATGGTGTAAAAATGCCCACCAACTTTACTGTGGTCCCGGTGAAGGACAGCACGGGGAAGGCAAAAAAGGCTGAAGAGGAGGAGGATCTGGATGACAACAATGTGCTGAGAGAGGAAGAGGAGAACGCCACAGGTGAGATTAGGTATTCTTTTAGCTCATGGGTGGATAATTAGATATGTAATGCATATTCAAATGTACAACTTTATATGCTTAATAAATTCACAGCTTTCTGTTTTTAAGTGAGACTTAAGCCAGTCTGTAAACCTTTCTTAAAGTTTGCAAAGCACCTTTACCTTCCTGTTGAGACAGAGGATGGGGAAGCTGTCCTGAAAAGTTACAGGCTTTGCTAACAGTATCCAATGCAAGCTGATAATTTGGTTTTATTGCATGGTTTTCTGTTGCCTGTATTTGTAACTGTTTATGGTCTGTGTGTGGGTGGATAATATGCAGGGAAGACACTGAATTCTAGGGAAGGCTCGTTCATTTTCCTGGAACTGCGTGAGATGAGAGGGTTTCCCTCACACGCCACTTCCAATGTGAATTGGCATGGAATAGCTTTGCTGAATATCTTTCCCTGTATTTAGCCCCCTCCACACCACCGTTTGCCTTTTTTTATTCTTGTTTACTGAGTCTTTCAGTTATGCTGCCTGGTTCCATTGTGTTGTTGTAACAAACACAGGACCAGCACAGATGCTCTAATTTGGACACCCATGACTCCTCACATCTCTCTGTGTTGATTACCATTGACATGCAACTTCCAACATGACTCACCCACAGAAGACCTTACAGTGAACTTGTTACAAACAACAGGATAACAACTTTTACAGAACCTTGGCTCAGGCAGGATACATATTCTCAAGTTAAACCATGCTGGTTGGTATATTACATGTGAAGTTAAGCAAATCTTACACAGTTAGGAATACTTTGTAAAGCATGATATTTATACAGCCTGTATCTATCTAGTTGGATGTTGGTAGGAGGCCATTTTTGTCGACTCAAGACCAGTTGACTAAACTTTTTTCTACTATACTAAAAGCCTACACTTCCTGTCACACAGGATAGATGTTGAAATGGTCATTCTTTCTGGACGTGTTCATCAATGTGTAACATCAGAATTTTCTTGGAACAAAACGTTCTCTCTGGCTTCTGCCAACAGAGGCAACCTGATATCAACCTCGCTGAAGGCATAAAGCCAGGGAAACATTTCAAGCCTCTGTTTTTTTTTCTTCAGAATATTGAGAATTTGGAGGTCATGGAGTATATTTTACAAACTCCTCTCTAACATTCCATGTTTTGCCAGACTGTTGCTTCTTTTACAGCACTTCACATGGCGCTGAGTGAATCAGTTCTCAGTATTTAATTTCTGCTGTGGAGCTGCAATTACGGCTGCTTGCTGGGTTAGTTTTTACAGACTGTGGGGGAGAGAACGGCATTTTATTATGATGGTTGTGCAGCATGCTTTGGTTTCCCCTGTGCACGTCTGTGCGCATGCAACCGTTTGTCTCTGACAATGACTGAGGTGACAACAATAGTGGAAGAGCAGGGGGTGACATGTCACAAAGTTCATGCATTGGATCCACAGCCACAAAATTGTGTGCTGTCACTTGGCTAGTTGAAGCATTGGGACCACACACTTTGTACTGTTGCTGCTTTTAGAAGAACAATTGTATTGTTTACATACATCCAGAGGATAGCCTATGTTTACCAGACATAGCTGTTTGATTTGATGAGAACTAGATATCTTCGTATGGTTAAAATGATACCTAAAGGCTGGATGGACCGAGAAATAGGAATGGCTGAGGGTTTCCTTGGAACAGTTCTTGGTAGCACAAGTGCTGCTGGCTCACAAGTATGTTGTGTAGGGAGGCCTGAATCACACAGCAGTCACTGTTATTGATTATCCTGCTGGCTTGCTTCCCCGTTGGCTGAGTGGGGGGAGGTGAGACCCCACCCACATGCTGTAATGTAATGTACTCCAGTTCTGCTCATCCACTCTGAGTAAACTCTTTGTCCTACCCTCCCTCTCTAGTTCTAAGTTCTGTCTCTATCCCCATGCTTATTAATCCTCTCTCTGGAGGTCATGTCTATGTCATAGCCAACTCTGCATCTCATGATGTTATGGTGAACATCTGAAACCCTGAGTACCTTGGCAGTACAGCAGATAATGTCAGTCTCTGTTCTCTTTCTGGGTGTTGTTGTGTCTCATACAGTTTTCCAAAATGACCATCAATTGGCCTGTAGTTGACATACAGTAAAACTTTGGCAAGCAATCCAAATGTAATTTAAAAATAGACTATTTTTGGTCTCAGTGTAGAGGGAAAGTGTTAAAACTATGAGGTAGTTTACATAGTTTCTGTGCCTGTTCATGTGTCCTGAAAGATATTTGTGTCCCTCGACAAATGGGACATTCCTTTATGTCCCGTTCATCACCAACCCAAACAATTAACTGTCTTACGCGGGAATCGCTCTGCTTGTAATAAAATTCAAAATTGTGTGTAGAGGGATTTATTTTCCTGGGTATGTGAGCAAAATATCTTCCACATTCTACACATTTTCCCAGTAAGTAAATAGTAACACCAGATAACTGTAACCAGGAACAAAGCAAGACCTTACATACCACCATGATATCTTGGCCAGGTTATTGCTTTTTGTTTTACTCCTCTGTATGTATTCTCATTTAAACATACGCTGTTTAAAACATTTGAAACACAGTTCTTTGTTGTTGCAGAATTCTGATAGTGTCAGTGCACCGTGTGTAGCTGGACTGAAGGTCGCAGTTTGACTCTGTACTGCTGAGTACTATAACTAATCTGTGTTAGTTCTCCTGGAAATACCAACATTGTGGATTCAACATAAGGATTCCATCTGACTCAAGCAAATTCTTCATTTGAGGGACTTGATCTGTAACTTCAGGATTACACTGCCCTGCATTGAAGCTGCTTCTTATCTCTTTTTAAGGCCTGTTTTTAAATGTCATCTAAAACAAACTCATTTAACAACTGTCTCAAAGTGTTTTGTTTAGACAAATAAAACCCTATATGTCTTATACTTTCTCTGTTGCATAGGGCAGACAGGTTTTTGGCAGAACACGGTGTTGTAGATGGAGTATGATCATAATTTCTGTGGGAGTGGGTGGGGTAGGGTGATGTCTGAGCGAGAGTGTATATACAGTAATTGGCAAAAATTCTATTGGAGGTGACTGTTGCAGGAATATGAAAGAGCACTGCTGTGCAGACCTTCAGTATTGACTCCAAAAGAGTGCGTGTAAACCCTCATTTTGGTCAGTTAGTGCTTTAATTTTTGCTACACAGGGAATGCTACACAGACTTACAGATGATGCTGCACAAGGCCACGCCTCGTGAATAAATGACACAGAGAAGGTACGATGTGCAGCTCATGGCTTCAGTGGCTGTAGTTTAAGTGCTGGTTGTGGTTGGTTGTGACCCTCAAATAAATCACTTGTGTACAAGTTGAGGACAAACCTGCTATAGTAAATTGCAACTTTATTTCAGTGTTGTTTTAAGCTGTAACTGAGCAGGTGATCAGTGGTGCCTTGGGCGTTGCTGCTTCTGTCCGTTGGCCTGTTGGCCCATCTGTCCTAGACATGTGTTTCCTGTTTATTTCCCAGGCAGGTCTGGTTTTGTTCAAAGCAGCTGTGTGTAATTTGTTTCTCCTCCTCTCCTTATTATGTTGTTAAAACTCTATACTCTTTTGCTTTTTCATGCTGCCCATGTTACTAGTTGTATTCTACAAGCACCCCATGTAACATGGTTTCAGCAACCTGTCTGAGGTTGGAGTTATAAATGATACTTTGCAAGATTGTTTCTCCTGATTAAAGTGAGTAACACATGTTCATCTGTGAATAGGAAGGTTTATCCAATAACATTTCACTCATTAACATTCAATTTATCAGCCTTGTGCTGTTATATCAAGCTTAAATAATCACTCTTCATGTGTTTTTCGGCTAAGACAGTTTGTTTTTTTCGGTCAAAATGTTTACTAAACCGAACAAGTTCTGTTCCTATGTGTTGCATTAGTCTGCCTGTCTGCACAGCCATCAGTAATTGTTAAAATACAGCAACAGTTTCCCAGAGGAGAACTTCTCAAAATCTCCAGTGATTCAGGGTGGCTTCTTAGGTGTGGGAAATTTTGGGTTGTCAGTATTTAAGCACTTGGATTTAATGGAAAAGAAGCTCTGAGTTTACTAGCCAAGGTTATCTGACAAATATTGGGCACAGGCTATGGAAATCCATGATGAAATGTACTCATCATGTTATCTACTTGTGCATCATTTGGTTTTATTTATTGCAGTTCTCAGATTGTTTGGGGGAATGGAAGAGACTTCCATAATTAGACTTATGGAATCTACTACCTACTATAAAGGGCCATCCATACCAAGAACTATCAGTGTAACCATACTTTAAAGATAATGATGTTAGCATGCATGCTGCACATTTTTTCTGGCCTCCCCATCTGTACCACTAGGAGTCTTCAGCTTGTGCAAAATTCAGCCACCAGACTTTTAACAAAAACAAGTAGATTCTGTCACTTAACTCCTGTCCTGGCATCATTACATTGGCTGCCCATTCAGGCTAGAGCTGATTTTAAAGTTATTATTTTAACTTATAAGGCTTTAAACGGGCCTGTACCATCTTATTTAACTGAACTACTTTCTCCCTACATTCTGCCACACCCTCTTCGTTATATTAGTTTGAACCTCCTTGTCATCCCATCAATCAATAAAAACGTCAGCTGGTGGCAGGGCTTTCTATTACCGTGCTCCTTTTCTATGGAACGGCCTCCCACTAGATATCAAAGAAGCTACATCCACTGCAATTTTTAAGCCCCGCCTTAAAACATACCTCTTTACCCAATATTTTGGTTTAAACTAATTCATAACTGTTTTATTATTTTCCTCTGGTGTTTTACTATTGTCTGTTATTATTGTACTTGATTTTATTGTACAGTGTATTAAGACCATGTATCATAGTGATTTTGCACTTTAAATAATAAATTAATTGGGTTGATTTTTTTGATTGATTGATTGATTTGTGCTAAGGATGTGTTGTGCTCTCCTACTGTGTCAGCAGCTCAGGAAAATGGATGTTGATGACCTTTTGTGTTCTTCAAAGATAACCCAGATGGAAATGTTTAATGACAGTATTCAAAGATAAGAGGAGGTCGGAGCATTCAACATATTCAACAAGAGATTTTATTGACATTTTTGGAGTCAACATCAATTATCCTTGCAATCGTCAAAGACAAAACAAACTTTGTTTTCCTGGTAAAATCACATTTTGTATGTGTAATTTGCAATTTATATAAAAGAGGTAGGCTGCATTTAGAAACTAATACAATAAGCAATCCTGCAACACTATTCTTTTGGAAAATGTTCCCAAAATCAAGCTGGTTGATGCCCTATAAGTTCAGTAGGATTTTGATTGGCTGTCAGCGTGTCTATCATTCATCAGATTGCTCTGAAAGACATCATTACACTGTTGTTGTTGTAGTTGCAGAGTTGTCTGTCATTGTTGTGTCATTGTCTTGTCTGCACGTACCTCCTAATAAAGCCACTTTATGACCTTCAGCTAGATAAATCCCAACATGAAAAAAAGAACAATATCGACTCAGGCTTAAGAGTAGTTAACCTTGTACCTTTCAACCAAGTGAAAATTTCCATTCCTGCTGTTTGGATGGTTTAGTCAGTCTACTCTTCTCTGACTGCTGCTTCCTATTTCCTGTGCAGTGATCTCCTCCCCACTCCTCCTTCCCTCCTCTCAATATGGTGTCTCTGATAAGCCCAGACCAATAAGCACACACACAAAGATTTCTTTGCGCTCTATGTATTTTAACACCCTTGGCTGTGGTTTGTATGAGGCCCTCACTTCTCACATGGCTCTCATGTACATAGATTCGCAGATTGTACAAACACGGTCCCGCCTTTTTGACTGTGTTTACAAGCCTCACAAACCAGATGTCTTTAACAGTGACGTCCAGCAAAAAGGAATCCTGTTTTGTCATTTTTATTGGTGTTAGACTTGTTCACAATGTTCACAAACTTGAAAGTCTGAAAGTTCCACTCTTGGATTTTTTCCGGGACTTGTTGACTGGTAAACAACATCAGTTTAAATTCTGTACATTGTGGGTGTGACATGACTGATTGATGTCAGTGGAAATATAGTGACTTTGCTGTTCTAATCATAAGCAGTCCAACAAACAGGATTCAGTTAGCTCGTTGGTAAAACTCTGGTTCAAACCAAGCTACATTTTAATAGCTTTAAAATTGCCCCACCCTTAGTTGTGGTCACAAACAACAGCTAACAGCCTCTTTACTCTGCATGGCCCAGTGTTTGGTCACTGTTATTGACGTGCCTCACATTTACATCATCAAATGTGATGCAACACGTGTTGAGGCATTACAGCTCAACGAATACCTGTGGTTTTGGATATAAATGGCCATGTAAAAGTCTTTTTTTTTAAATTACAGCCATTTTAAGGAAGCCCCTAAATCTCCCCAAAATTATGAGGAAATTATTGTTCTTTATGAATTGTTTACCAGTTACATCACAGGTGAGGAGCCAAGAATTTTGTTATGTGCGAAATACAGGTTATCATGCATTCCCATTTTGTATAATAGCTGTCAGGCAGTATTTTCATGCAGTAGCCAGAGCCTCTTGGCAAAATATACACCAATCATTAAAACCACTGACAAGTGAAGTAAATGATGTTGATAATCTTGATACAATGCATTGTTCCTGTGGGAAATGGCTTCCTGGCATTCATGTTGAAACCACTTGACACACACCACCCACCTAAACACTGCTGCGAGGGAGGGGGTGCACTTGGTCTGTGTCAGTGTTTAGGCTGGTGGTGTGTGTCAGGTGGCATCCACATGAATGCCAGGACCCAAGATTTTCCAGTAGAACATTGCATTGTAACAGGATGATCAGTATTTTTCAGCTGAACTGTCAGATACATATACAAATGTGTTTTTTTATTTTATTTTTACTTTGCCAAGGAGGTTATGAAACTAGGATGGAGGATAGGTCTTGACCCAGAATAGACCCCTTGCTGATCTTGACGAAAAAACAGTTGTATTTAGGTGGCTGGGATCTATGAGTGAGTACAATTGGATGTGGATCCTAGATCAGGTGAACTTAAATTATGGTTAAGCAGTTATGGGTGTTCTAAAATTTAGATTGAAAAGGGCGGTCCTTTCAGCAGCTCACTGCAGACGAGGAGTCATTATGATTTGCCACTGCAGTAATGCTGGTGCCGCTATGTGGAGCACACAGATTGGTCACCGGATTCATCTATGGGTGGACTTGCTGACCACAGCTTCATCACCGAACCGCCGACCACATCTTTTGCCTCCTAAAGAAAAGAAGTTGGATGTTTTTGGATGATTTTTACACAATTAAATAACGTTTTTGGGAAAACTGAAATGGTGAGCGGACATTCCTGTGTTCTTCATTTGTTTGAATACCATTCAACACCATCCCTTATATTCAGTACTCATACTACCAGATGTTGGAAGCACATCCAACATCTGGTTCCTAGAGCCCTTCATATCCCAAGAAATTGTATTTGCTACATTAAAAGCGGACACTGGAAGTTATTAGAGAAGGGTAAGAGATGGGTCTGGTTTAAAGCAGGATATAATCCTATAGTTTAGCTTGCCAGCTACAGCTGGAGTTCATAGTCAACATGTGATTAGGGGAGCTTTGTTGTGTGGATGTATTGTTTATTTCAGAGTGTGGGAGAGTGACACCAACTGGAGGAAGGTGGATCTACTTCACTCTGTGTGTGTGTGTGTGTGTGTGTGTGTGTGTGTATGTTTGTGCGTCCATTTTCTGTATGAGGTCATAAAAATGGCATTGTTGTGCTTGTGGAGGCATCTTAATTCAAGGAAAGGGTGCGTGCCTGTGAGCAATCACATGATTTTGTAGGACATTTCACCAATGTTTCACAGATATCTGAAATGTTCATCAGTTTTCTACATTCTTTGGAACATTATAGATTCTCTGCATATATAATATCATTTGCTGATAAACTACACTTATTAAATCTAAGTTTGACAAATTCTGATACACATGTACATAAGTTATTAACTTGTCCAGTCCAGTCCTGAATTATTTAGAAGATATATCTTTTAGAAGACGATTTTCAAGTATTACATCCCATCTCAACTCAAAAACATGAATGTTCTGTTTATAAGTATCGGGTAGTGGCAGTGGAGTGACTTCTGTTAGTAGCACTTAATCTGTGCCAGCAATCACAAATGCACTATTTTTTGTGACCCATCTCATGCTTTGTGTTTACACATGGCAGTGAGGATTCAGGTGTAAGCTGCACTAAGTAACACTGATCCCACTGGCTTTGGCTGACCCTTGTTTTTCTTTTTTTTTTGCTTTGTGGCATACTTCCACCCTTTCTTAACCACTTCTACTATAGATAAATGTACTCTTCTTATATTTGCATGCAATACTTGGATTTGACTGAAAAATATTTCTGATGCAGATGTTGAATTTTACCCTGTCAGTCCATTTCCAACCGTCTCCCTCTTCATAGTATGGATGTTTTTTTAAGCCTCAAAGCCTATATAGACAGTAGTACTCACTATCAGTAAGTAGTGTCTTGCTGTCCTATCCCTCCCACCCATTCTGTGTGTTGCATAACTAGACAGTGTTGTTTACCTGAAGGGTTTAAAGGCTTAGGATATAATAAAATGCAACACACACACATAGACACACAAAGTAACTATAACAGCAGCCATCTGACATCAGACCAAGTGGAGCTTGATACTACTTAATCCTTCTTACTGTGTGATTTGATAGCCCCTCTTTAAGCTGTGCCTTGACACATCTGTCAATTTAATGATGCTGGCAACGGATGTTCAGTTAAGTCTTCACATGGTGTCTGAAAGATGGGTGGATATTGGGTGTTTTTTTTTTATTCAAGAGGTCAGTGTATTTGTCTTTAATTCTGAAATTATTCTTTAGAATTTGCTCTCAGAAATCAGACAGTACTGTCAAACTATTGTTGTCCTTAGTGAGTTGGTGATCACAGTGAAGTTGGTAATGACAGTAACAACTCCACACACAGGTGGCTCCAGAGCCTTGCTTTTCCCATTTCTGCTGAATGATCAGCAGCAAGTATGTCTCAGCGTGGTGAAGGTCACTCACCCGACTGACAGGCAGCCAGCTAGAACACGGTGCAGAAATTGAGCCTTTGCGTTTTATAAAAAGTTCAGGATTAGCCTAATCTGGTTAAGGGATTAGTGCCCACTTCACATGCTCTTAGACAGACAGATTAATGACCAGCCATGACAAAGGTAGACCGCAGAGGACTAAGTTTACCAAAGCTTTGGGGTAAAGGCTGGGGCAGAGCCTGGTCTACATTTGTCTAGCGCATAATAATTGAGTCAGAAAGAAGTAAACAAAGATTATTTAAATAAATCCATATTGATAATATTAGTGATTATAAATGTGTCATCAGCAATGTCCCCTCTAGCTGATACAGAGATACACGTGTATATATTAACATGAGGAACATATTTTTAATTAAATAATGACATGTATTCCCAATAAAACTATGTGTTGTTGTGCAGTAACTTCATGAGTCTTTCTGGATGCAGGGTAGCCTGGACGGCTTCATGTCCTGAAATGATGAGTGGATTAATCAATCAGTTTACAAAAAGCAATCAACAATAATGTATATAGTAAAATAGAGTAGACCCTGAATGTTGGCCAATATTCCACATACGGTATATACAAAACCAACTGCATAAACACAACTTTTTTGCAGTGTTCCCTCAAATGTGTTTGTGACATAGATATATAAGGATATTACCAGTTAAACAATAAACTGTATTGCCCAAAATGAAATCAGTGCACTGGAACCATAAAACTCAAAAATATTTTAATGATTATAAATCATCACAGTCATCTATTTTTACGTTAGTTCCTAGTTTTTGTATCTGAGCAAACTGGGCAATATATATAGTTATCACCCACAACACTGAATATGAATATCATTGATGAACTTGTTGCAATGCAGTGTTCTGCTGGGAATCTTGGGTCCTTGGACAGCATAGAGAAATGACAGAAAGTGGGGATGAGTGAGAGGGGGGATGACACGCAGCAAAGGGCCCCAGGTCAGACTTGAACCCCTGGCCACTGCAGCAAGGTCAAGGCTCTGTTTCACACTCTGCCAACTGAGCTACTGGGGCATCTCATATGTGGATGCCACTTGACATTCTGCACCATTCTGGACCACAAAATTATGACTGAAGTGTATTGAGATTTTTTTTTTTTTACATTTACTAAACTTTCAGTCAGCAAATATTTCTATAATGGTTTATGATAATCTATTGACATTAAAACTGATGTAAAGATGCCTGTGATTTCATTAGTCCATACTAGTATCCTCTCGTCCAGTATGCTCATGGTCATAGCCTCTGGCTGTACGTGCTGCCTGTGCTGTGCTGGTCAATTGACCATCTCCACCTATGACACCCTGGAGGTCAGACTGTAAATGAAACTGCTCACTCAGACTGCACCTGCAGCTGAGAATAGTAACAGTTATTGATTCAAAAGGATAGATGTAGCGCACAGCTTTTACTTTGGATGGCAAGTGCCACACTCTGCTCTAAAGCTGTGTCTGTTCTACTACTGATTCCTGCTTCCCTCACTTTCTTTGCTCCTCCCCTCTTGTGTGTGTGTGTGTGTTGAAACATGCATGCGCATGTGCGTTTATGCGTGTAGCAGGGATCAGCAGCTCTAGGAGGTTGAGTAGAGGGAGGTGTGCGTGTGTGTGCGTATGCATGCGCGTGCGTGTGTGTGTGCACATGTGCGCGTGGTGAGGGTGCTTTGTGATGCGTGGATGATGTCGCTGACATCGTCGTCACAGCCACTTTTTTTTCACACACACACACACACAGACACACACACACACACACACACAGTGTCACAGAAATAGCTGATCCTCACATTATCCAGCCAGCACAGGCAGCATTCCTGACTTCTGCACCTCACTGTCAGTATCTCGATATTTTGGAGCCCAGTAACTGGAGTTCCCCAGAGACCACTACTAGGACCCCATCCCCTCCACCCCCCTTTTTTAGCCTGGCTCCTCAGAATGGAGCAGAGGGCTGGCTCTCGACGGAAGGGTAAGTTTTTATTAATTGAGCTACTCCTTCAGTTGCCCTTCGCTAGCACAACTATACTCAGGCTTTTTCACTGGGGCTATGTTAAGGATATTTTGTTATATGTGCAGTGTTTTTGTTCTCCGTCTTTTTTCATAGGATTGGTTGGTAAGGATGCTTGTTTTATTGATGGGCTTTCTGTAGTGTGCCTGGATAGCATTTAGTGTGTTGGCTTGTATAATACTTCTGTTCAAGATAACTTGTTCCACTAAAGACACATGTTACTTAATAGGAGGTGTTAGTGTGTCGCTTCCCTATACCAGATTAATTGGAATTTTTTAACTGATGGAAAAGTATTTACAGTAAATTACTTTATTGTGCTTCACTCACTAAGTCTCAAATCATGATATTTTAATGAATGTGGTCATGTGTGGATCACTTTGTAAGAAATGCCGGCACTAACTGAACCAGTTGTGTTGAGAAATTCACCATATAAATGATTGGCTCACATTAGCCAAAGTACATATGACTCAAGTCATTTTCCTTTTTTCCCTCCTGCTTCTTAAACTTAAAGCTGATGAATGTTTTTTTGTTTTTTTTACATTAACCTCTGACTGGTTTTTGACATTCTACTTTCTCGACTCCCGTTGTCCTTCCCTCTTTATTTTTTTTCTAAGCCACAGGCCAACTCCGACAGTGTTAGGCAGCTTACAGCGTCGTCACAGCATGGCAGCTTAGTGGTTATAAATAGGATGCATGGTCATTTATTACCAGAGTGACCAGAGAGGCTGAGCCGAACCATTAGCACATCCTCAGTGTACCTGCTGTAAGCTAGTAGAGTGCTGATGAAGTCTGACTTCAGCCCGAGCTTCACCACAGCTTCTGTAGCATCACAAAGCGCTGAGAAGAATTAAAGAAACCTGATGGCAAAAGCGCCACATTCAATCTTTCACTAATGACAAATGACAGACTGATGAATAACTGCTTTCTGAGGCAGGGTCAGGGAATCCCACTACCTTATGTAACATCGCTGACTGTGATGTAAAAGAATGCTCTTTGAATATCCGATGTCAGGGCAGTGCAGCATGCAGCAGCATTGAGGATTTTCAAAACCATCTGCACATGTAACTGCTTTATGGTGCAATGATACCATGACTTTGACCGAAACATTGTACACTTGGGGAATTGTTTGCTCTGGCACTCACAAGTTCAAGCAGAATAAAGTTAGAGGCATTTTTTAAAATGTATTTCCTGACAGTGCTCAAAGTTTATCGTTTTGGTTTAAAGCTTTAGGTGTCAGTGACAGCAAGCTCTTTCATTGATTATAAGTGTGCAGTCAATTAGAGACACAGCAGTTAAATAAAATACATAAAGATATATGAAATGAGCCACATCATTTTTAGTTTCAGCTTCTTCATTTCTCATGTCATTAGGGAACTGATACAGCTTTTTCAGGGCAAATATCAATACAGATTAATAGTAACAATGCAGGCCGATAACCAATATTTGAAACCAATAAATATTTGCAGTAAAAACAAAAATCTTTGTGTCTATCTAATGTCCTGTATAGTCTCTAGCATTGTCACATTTTTAGGGGTCGTCTAATGCACCATAGCGCAGTGACACTCTCCTTGCCACCTGCACAAGTAGAACACACACACACACACACACACACACACACACACACACACACACACACACACACACAGAGCTCTCCCCACCGAACACACCTGCATACATTCATCAACAATTACACAAGAGATTTTACGCTTCTGCCTTTCTTCCTCTTTATTATAGACAGGCCTGTGGGTTGCTTGGATTCTGTATTCAGTCTGGCGTAATCTGTGAAAGTTTAAGTGTTATCATTTATGAATGTTAAAATTTCATGAATCACATCATTTGGCAAACACATTCAATATATTGAGATGTTACTCTGTTGTTTTGTCTCCACCAGTTCCAACAAAATATCTGTCTCTTTAACAGCCAGATGTTGTCATCTCCAAAAAGTAAAAAAGGTGAAAGAAACTTCAGAGTTTTGGAGAGCTGTAAAATTGAGTGACGTTCTTCTTTGCATTATTCTATGGAGGGATCTTTTAGAGGAACATGTCTTGAGATCTTTTTTGTCTTTTATGTGAATGGTTATTCCAAAAAATATTTTCACAACAAGAAAGAAAAGAAAGAAAAAGGAGTGAGCAATAAAATTCAATGTCTTCCATATGTCTAGCTTTGGTCAACTTCTCTTGGCTGACAACCTATTTGATGTGAGCAAGTTGGACAGAGTTCCACTGTTCACAATCTTGTCTGGTCTTCCTGTTTTGAAGTAACTGTCAAAATATACAATAAGCTATACATAGTAATTAAGAGATTTATTCCCTACTTAATTGTATGCCTGTCATACCGCAGAACATTAACTAGTGTTTGAATGGTATGTTTTGTTGTGGAAAATGGGGACATAGTGAAGCAGAATGTGTCCATTCCTGGCTCCTGTCATCACAATAGTTAGATTGTGACTGCAACAACTCAACACATTTCACTTCAGTACCAGATTTTATTGTTCAGAGGCAAAACACAATCATTGGTCTTATTTGACCTAGGCTTTGTTTGTTGGATTTCCTTTGCAGGCCACACTGATGACAAGTATGGGAGTCTGGCATTATGTTCAGACACCACCAAGCCTGTATACATACAAAATAAGATACAACATAAGTGTTGAGAAGAGGACAAACACAATAAAAGAGATTTATGTAGCCTTGCACGCACTTTTGTACGTTAAATCTGGCACATAAACTTATTTCACCATACCAAGAAAGAGGAAAGGATTGTGGCCTGTAGTGCAGAACTTTTCTTTGAGTTTAAAGTAAGATGACTCTTCAGGTACATACAGAACATTGTATATGCAAAGGCTGTAATCTCAGCTCAAGTACTGTGTGCTTAAAAAGCATGTTTATGGTTTCAGTGTAGTTTTGGGTTTGGTGGGATTCAAGGTTTGCATTTTTTTAATAGAATGTCTGGCTCCAGGATGTGTATGTTTGTATGAAAATATTTTCATGAGTTGCTCTGATGCACCTGATATTCAGCATCAGCACTTGGTAGCTTTATTTTTTTTAAACAATTGAGGTTATTTTTATCCTGTTGCGTGTGCTGTGAATTCAATTAAAAAAAAAATTATTAACATCATATATAATGTAAATGATTGCAAACAGGAACAAAGGTGCAGATAAATGAAGTTTAAATGTATCATTGCATGCCTGTCTGTTGAATAAATTCAGTATCAGGTACATTATAGTGCATGTAGCAGTATCACATGATAAAGATCACTTTAGCTGAAGACATTGTTAGGTTTTATAGATGGATAAATGGATGTTTTTTGCACACTCGGACACGCTCCTTGCAGCTTTCATCTTCAGTGTTACTCTCCTCCTCTCTCATGCTCTCCCCTACAGCAGGTGCATATTTGCCAACATTTACATAATTTGCTCTTCATGAACGAGTTTGTATATGCTGTGCACTTTCAGCATTCCTGGACTGACATGAGAACAGCTGATGTTAGAGTTTTTGCAATGCAGGATGGGTAATATTGTCAAAGAGCAGGCTGCCATCTTTGCAGTATGTACTTATTCAGTCATTGTAACTGAATAGATTTTCTCAGGGGAAGGCAGAGCTGGTCGAGGCTTTATAAATTATTTTAACTCAGCATGATCTGACGCTTTTCTCCCCAGATTTCAACCCACACATTAGGATAGCTTTTTGAAAGCTGAAACCAGACTACTTATCATTCAGTTTTTTATTTTTAATCCCATATAGTTGTAAGTCCCATTAAAAGAGAGAAAATTGACATGGATTTCCAGGAAGCTGAGTGAACTAGTCAAAGATAAATGACAACACATGTGATGTGCACAGAGGCCAACATCTGTTAACTAGGCCAGAGTCTTGTCACGACTACTGTATATGAATCTGGACCATGTCCCCTAGGACTGTTAGCCACAGCACACCAAAGCACACTCACACATACACATGTTAACGTTTACACACCGATAGTTACGATATGTTAACATACTGACTGACATCTACAGACATTGTTGACCTCCACCTTCTGTAGAATTATTGTTCTTTGTGCCTGTGCTTATTCTTTAGTACATAATCTACAATGACTGCAGTAATAGCAGTATTTGTGGATTTTTGGTGGCTGGTACTTTGGCCTAGCTTGGGTGGTGATTTGTAAGGGAAGCCTTAGGTCACAGGAGGAGTGGACACAATTTCAGACATTTTCAGTGTTTCTAGCTTAAAGCGGCCTGAAAGCCCAGCATGTAACCACGTTGTGATGGTATTTTTATTTCCCTTTAGACATGAAACATAAGATATAAAAGTTTTTCTCAGTTTGCTTCCTTTATGAACAACATTCAGAAATGTACACTGCCTCGTCTATGGCTTGAAGTACATTTTTGATGGTTTGTGTGTCCCCTGGTAGAAGTTGCCTCTACAGATGATCTTTTTTCTTTTTTTATAACAACCAGAAACATACCTCAACACATTAAACTACAACTCTACCTAACAATTTTTATATCATTATGTCTTGACAGAGGTGGAGTTGAGTCACGTGACTTGGTCTTGACTTAGATCTTGACTCACAAGTTTGATGACTCTAGCTTAGAATTGACAAAATTAAAAGAAAACTTGGATTTAAACACCATTGACTCGTTATTTCACTCAGACTTGATCCTTGATCCTCCTCTTATTTAAAAGGTAAGTATTCCATCAATCGCTAATTCACTGGCATGTTGCTTCTGTCCTTTACTGCCTGTCTGTCTCAGGGTTTGACACACACAGGGACCTGAACCTTATGGTGGATTTAGGTGCGCCTCTTTAAGTCTGAAATCTGTGTTGCCTTGTACGGCGAAGCATACAAGTGAGCACTGACAGTGACTTTTATGAGGAAGTGCACCTTGTAAAGTCAGAAGCATTAAAAATATCCTATTTATTTCTACAACAATAGATTTTAAAAACTCTCTATAAAAACATCGTATCTATTATTATGTTGCAACCCAACCAATTATTCTGAACAATAGGTTACAAAGTGCTTTTGTAATAATTCTAACTATTTTACTGCTGCATTTTTTTTAAAATACTTAAATACTAAAGTCAATATATATAATGTATAGTTTGGCTGGTAAATCATTTGCTTGAATGGTTTTTGTCATCTTCCACTCTGCCTTGGCAGTGAGTCATAAAGCTTATCTCAGCCACTAACACTAGACTATTAATTCCCACAGTACAGTATTTTTACTAAAACCATTTTATAGCTGTGTCACAATATATTTTCTTAACTGTATTATTTGACTTGTATAATGTCATGTAACCATTATGCTCATTCTGTTCACTTCCTGATTGATGTCTCAACCACCTGACACGTGGGCACATTCTAAAAGCTGAAAGTTCAGCTGATTTAGAAAGGATGCTGCCAGTTTTAGCCTGCCCCCAGGCCTCAAAGAGGATTTAGCTGGTGTCATTTAAGACAATGATTACCTGTGGTGTGTAGCAGCCTACCAAGCTAAGCGATGACTGACAGGTTGGTTCAGCCTAGGCTGCATCCTCACACTACAATGGTCATTAAGTTGTATTCATTCTTCCGTCATCTCAGTTTATGGAATCATGGCGCCCTCATCCAATGTGTTCTACTGTACCAATCAGACTATGTTTTAAAGAGCTTCTCAGTACAAGGACGTAGTGACTTTCCCTGTGATTACTGCTGCACTAAGCCATGCTGCAAGCCTCTTATTCCCCCTGCAGCTGGATCAAGCAGTAAAAGTTACCCATGAAATCCCCATAGCAGCCAGAGTTCACAGTAGGAAGCTCCACTAATGAATGAAGAAGATGTGGCAAAGAGCCGGGTAAACAATGGACTCTTATGATTGTGAACATTTCTTGTAGTGTCTGGGGCTACTATAGTGTCCCTTCATAAAATATTTTTTTTATAAACGAGTCTTCATGAACTAAATCACTTTATTATAGTACTTTTAATCGTTCACATTGGCCATGGCCACATCCATACCTGATATTTCCTGTAGAACTGAGATTGATAATGGAGATGAATGGTATATTTGAATAACAAAAAAGCCCTCAATCTGTAATAATGTTAATGTATTGGATATTTAACATGTTTTCACGGATCTGCATGGAATCCCTGGACAGAGCTGGTCTTCAGTTAGGTGTTCATCCTTTTAAAACAGAACTGAGGATGTCCAACAAATTTCCTTTCCTCACAGTGTATAGTAAAGTAATCCATTAAACTATGAATTCAATCGTTTCATCTCGTCCAACAGGGAGTAAAGCTGTAACTATTTGATAATTGATGAATCCTTTGAGCAGTTTTTCAGATGAGATAGCCAAACGGTCTCTGGTTTCAGATGCTCAGATTGGAGGATTACAGTTTTACTGTAAATTGAACTTCTTTGGGTTTAAACCACTCATCAGAATTAACAATTTGAAAATGTCAGTCAGCTCTGAGAAGTCATGCTGGATGTTTTTTTTTGTTTTGTTTTGTTTTTTCTGTGTAGTTATGGATTCATCTTTGTCAAGTTATCACATAAAGCAATACAAACACAAATTGTTTGCAGACCAAGTGCATGGAACAATAGTTTGTCAAAGGTAACCCCAGGTGGAGCGGCGGTTTGCCAATCCTCCGCCAATGGTGATTCACACACAGGGGGAAACATCTCCGCCTTAAAGATGAACCGCCATGAATTCACACAAAAAGCCAGCGCTACGGCGCCTAAAGAGGCATGACGGTGACGTCATGATGATGACGTTGGTGTGTTTTCAAGGTGTCTGTCAATCTGACTCCCTCACTCGTGGGGATGGCGGCTGACCGTTGCAGTGATTTATTTTCATAACCAACACTTAGTGAATTAAAGTTTTTTGTGGGTGACAGACGCTGTTTTTTGGGCAGAAATGTGACGAAGGGTCGGTAGGACAGGCGGGAGGACAGATGCTTCTCCACGTACAGCTGTGGGATTTTTTTCCTCATATAAGTTGCCAAAGACAGTTACTATGTCATTAAGTTGAGTGAAGGACCTGTGTAGTTAACTGACCATCCGATCGACACTCCCTCGCTCCGCACTGCCAGCTTATCCGTTCATTTCATACTGGTTCGGTTCACCAATAATACGGCACTGATACTACCTCCAGAGCGTTCAGTTAGAGCTTGCAAAGTGGATCCTCACCTGAATGTTTATCAGGTTCTGAGGTCAATACAGGCATTGGATTTTAATTAAATGGTAACTATGCGACTATTTTTTGCAAAATATGGCTCCATTTGTTATGCCTGGATGATGTGCTGCTGTCTCTTTCATTACCTGTAATCCAGTTATTTCTTTGAGGGTGCTCTAGTAAGGACAACTTTGTCCTTCACTTTAAGAGGTTTATAGTCACCACCTCCATTTCCTGTTGCATTTTCCCTCTAGTATTTCTTTTAGAATCCCATGTTTATTGTTTTGTTGTTTGTCTTAGTGACTTTAACTTCTAATGTTGTCTATACAATAGAACGTACCATTTTTGTTGGTGCTGCTGCTTTTGTCATTTTTCCCCTTAAACAAACCAAATGAATGAATTTGTTGTTGTATACAAATCCCTTACATCCCAGTTATTGGCATGTATAAATGAATACATTTTGTGTTTTCAATTAATTTGATGCAATTCAATATAATGAAAACAAGGGAAGCTTTTTTCTTCTTTCATATGATGAATATAAGGGGAGCACACACGCTCACACAGATATTTTCGAAATTACATCCCTAACTGTTTACAGATATCTTAGCCCAACACTCTACACTGCCTGTTCATTCAAAACATTTGCTCAGTGTGTTGTTGTATAGGCAGCAGCAAAGACACTGTTCACAGTCTGGTGTTAGAATGTCTGTGAAGATGGCTCGACTGTTGTGAGTTTGGTCGAACATAAGACCTTTGAAGTTAGGTCATCTTTTGCCCTACTACTTTGGTAGGAGCTCAAAATGAGATGAAATTCTTAATTAAGGAGTTAAAACAGATTGATTGTGATTTATTCAGATCCATTTTCTGTTTGTTTTATACATTTTAAAAGGCTCATCTTCCAAGTAAATAATGTCATCATGTCGTATGTTCAATGCTTCTTAGTTGGAAAGTTATTTAATCCTTAGATTACAAATTTGAAAACATTTTTCACATTAAAAGCTAGAAATGCATCAGCCAAATATCTCAACCACTTGCTTAGGTATGCCAATTAGTTCAATCTGTGATTGTCAAATCCACTTGCGCATGTGCTGTTGGTGCTGTGTCATGCATCTTTTTTTCAATGTGCCATGTGATGTGCGTGTTAACGTCTCAATGTCACATTCTGCTCAGATAATCTGGTGCAAAATTTTTTGGATTCAGTTCAGGTTTTGTAGTACATTTGGTTAGTTTTGTGAACAAGTTCTTGCTGATTATCTTGTTTAAGGCTGTCTTTCTATGCATCAAGTTGTTTTTATTGTTCTTTTCTCTCCCAGTGTATAATTTTGATGATTACATATGTTTAATAGAATCTTAATGGATAATAATAAGATATATTTTTTTCTGAAAAGTGTATCAATTTGCAAAAAACATACTGATTTGAGTGCTGTCAGAGTGTGGTTTGTTGGTTTTCTTCGCTCAGTTACATAAAGTCAGAGTCCATTTACATTTCTAAAGTTTAGATTTGAATTATTCATGCATTTTATGAGAAGTCCTCAACATGATATCCTGGATTATTAAAAATGTACATAGTGATATGAAACTCAAGTGCAGTTAAGTGCATGGCAGAGACTCCTCAGTGGCTCTGGAGCATTTAGTCTGCACTGTTCAAAATCAAAATACTTTCACCTTGATAATGGCTTGGGATTGTTAGCAGGAACCACTTGCATGTTGTTTTTTATGTTATCAGGTCATGATGATGAGATCCCTCTGACTATGTTGTGAACAGAATAGGTATGACCCAGACCCAGACAACACATGTTAAACCTAAACTACATTTGTTTTAAAGAAACAGCTGTGTTGTGTCTCCACAGGTGACGGCGTCCCAAAGGAGAACAGCCCCTTCATCAACAACACAGACATCGACAAAGGCAACAGCTATGATGGCACCAACATGGCCCTTTTTGAGGTAGCGGTCCTGTAGCTTTCATCATCATTGAGTTGATATAGCTTCTTCACACAGGCCAGAGTGATGTTTTACTACACTAGAAAACCAGTCTTACTTGTCTTTGCAATGTCCTTTTGGCCATGAAGGAGAAACCCCGAAGTCAAGTGATAGAAGCTGCAAATACATAATACATAATATACATAACACATAATATAATACTATTCTTTTTAAGTAAGGATTCACCAGCAGATCTAGTTGTGCAGTTTTTATTTTGAACCTGCCTGTAAAGCACAGCACTTGATGAATGCACTGTATGCAAAAGCATCAGGGTGGTGAACTAAATATATACACAAGGAGGTAAAAGTACCAATCTTGTCTGCACTCAATCCACCAATCAGAAAGTGTCCTTTCCATAAATACTGCATTCCTCCAAGTTTATTCAGCCAAACCTCTGCCAGGTGCCTTGCTCTGCCATTTGGCAGACCTTGTTGCTCTGTGGTGACTGGCACATGTATAGGATCAATTAAGCACAGCAGCTTCTAATTTCCCCACTCAGCATGAAGCCGACCCAGCTGTACTATTCTAAGATACTTTGAACAGTGCATCAAATATTGCACTGTGCATTTTGATCCCAGAAAAGTTTATGGTAACTGAATTACTCAAAGGCCAAAATAAAGTTATAAGAGTATTTTAAAAATCAAATTTTATATGCTGTCAAAACATACATTATATTACTGTTGAAGTTAGTCCAAGTGATACTTTTGTTCAGAACATGAACAGATGTTTTTCGTCTTGCAGGAGGAGATGGACAGCAACCCCATGGTGTCATCTCTCCTCAACAAACTGGCAAACTACACCAATCTCACCCAGGGGGCCCAGGAGCACGAGGAGGCTGAGGAGGACGAGGGGCCCAAGAAGAAAGCTGTTAAGGTACATGACCGGAGAGCCTTGTTTATACAATGTCTGTCAGAGCTATGAGGTGGAGTTGTCTACATACAGTACAGTAAGGTACCATAGAGTTGCATATTAACAGTTGTACTTTTAAACATGCTGAACCTCATTACATAACAGGGTCTTTGACCGATGAAGCCCTGCCGTTTGTTTTGTCCTCAGAACATTCTGAGTGGGTATGCCAAGTGGAGGACATTATTTTCCTCTCCATAGCAGCGTTTTGTTTCCACGCCTACCCTTTTCCTTATGTACCATTGCAGATGCCGCAATAATGATTGTTTTGTTTTTTAAACTCTATGGTATGCCATTGATTTACAGTGTGTAGAGGAAGTTTGGAGTATCGATTTACAAGAAATTGAATTAGTCCAGCAACTAAGCCTGTATTAAAAACTGAATTAATGGACCCATATCAGAGAATTTTATTCATGTATAACCAAACTCTTTCAAGTATTACTCTTCGAAAACAACAAGCTTCCTTTGAGGCAACACTCTCATTTGAAGGCTATATTTTGTGTAGAGAAAGGGCCATTTCTTTAAAGGAACAATTTGTAAGATATGAGTTAAGTTAAAGTTAGAGTTAAAGTTTATTAATTTATGCAGAGATGTCTACTGAAATTAGCATGCTAACCAGCAAGCCCCTGCCGCTCCCATTTCATAATAGCATTTTGTTTGTCAAGAGGCAATAGTCCTATAGCTCAGGTAGTTCCAGCTGGGAGATATATATAATGCCAGCTAAATGTGTGACAAATAAACTTGATAAACTCACAAAATGTCAAGTAATGAAATATGCTTGCTTTTATTTGCTTAAATAAACAGGACAATTCAACCATACACCATCACATTTCTTTCTTTTACTGAACTAAGGCAAGCTTAACCACCTCATTAACTCGTAGTTAAACACACTTAAGTCCAACTCGACATAAACAAAATCAAGCTCACTGTCTTTTGACAATTACCTCTGGTTTGATCTAAATAACTCACTTAATTTAAGTAAGTAAAATGTGAAAATATTCCAGCTCTACACATCAATGACTCTCTTTCAGTGTTCTGCTGCTTTATGCCTCTTCTGAGCTGCTATAAATCACTTCCATACTGCATCTTTTATCTTAGAATTGACCTCCCTCATTCTAAGAGGCTGTGTTTACTCCTAGTCTGGTTTCCTGCTGTGTTCACTTAGGCTCCCCCGTGATCTGAGGTCTCAGTCCAAACAAACTCTTCGCTCCTTGGCTGACCAAGCCCTGAACCGGTTAGCTAACTATAGCTAGCTACAGCCAAGGAAACCTAGCAAAGAGCAACAGTTACTCTGGTGAGCTGCTGCCTCCTATGTTTTTGGAGCTACTTTAGAATACTGGCCATATTCCATAATTTACATCCTATTGGTTGAGTGACAGAACAGCTATCAAAGTCCAGTATATAGATGTAATAAGAAATATACTGCTGATAGTCCAGTACTCTTGTGAGTCAGCCCAAGCCTTGCTCTTGTACGACAGTCACAAATGCTCTTGTTTTTCTTCTGGAAACATTGGATACTCATGTTTCAATTTCTTTGAGAAGAAAAATTAAAAAGTAGCCACAGTGCTGCCATGTGGCACATACATGCTTCTGTGACCACAGCTTCAGTCCCATGCCAGTTGCTCCATCCTGTCCCCTGCATGGAAATCAGCCTCGGGCACCTCCCATTGGCTTGCAGGGACTTCTTATTAAAGAATTAGACTGACACCATTGTTGCCCCTTTTTGCCTGGACCGGTGTGACTTGTGCTGTACATTTGGAGACACATGGCTGAAAAGGTAGCTACTTGTCAATCTGAAGTGATCGATTCAAATGTTCGTGTTTTTTGTCAGAAAAAATGTAATATGTTCCTGTTGCCTTAGCCTCCTTACATGCTGTTGCGAAACTACTGTTTTTTGCAAGGAATGCTATGTTTTGGGGTGGAAGCATTGAAGGATTTTCGACAAATTTTGTTGCTGGTTACGGGGCAGTTACAGTGGTTTATATGAATGTTGCCTGATGTAAGTCTTAAAACTATATCAAACAACAGCTTTATTCATGTTTTGAAGAACATTAAGTACGATCTTTACATTGTGGCAGCTTTTGCTTTGCAATTATGATGGCATGTCAAAAAGCTGGTTAGAATAAAATGTTGCATGAGTTAAAACATAGCTTATAAGTCATTATCAAGAACAGGAAAATGATTCAGGATATTCAACAGTGTCTCAGATGAAGAAACTGTATGTATATAGATTGGATGCAGTGTTGTTACTTGTTACTGACAGCATTGTATTCAACAAGTATGTTTTATGTTGTCTTAGATAAGAGCACAAAGATATTGTAATTGCATGGTCATGCTTTGTCCATTGTGTTGCAATTAGGGTGAGGAAGTCTTAGCCAAATTGTCTCATACCATGTACATATTACTGTATATAAACAGTTGTTGCCCCCCCTCACTGCCCATTAACATAGGCCTTGTTTTTCCCCCATTCCCCCTCTGCTCTTCTTCTACCTTGTCTTTTTTGCTGCTCATAGTTGCCAGCATTGCCATAATTCTCACTTCTCCCATCTACCTCCTTCCCCTTCCTATTACTAATCACACATTAATCAGTTTGACTGATTGTCTTTTGTCATTCTGTCCTGTTTCATCCCTTCCCCTCCTCCACAGAGCCCTCAGATGGGGACCTTCATGGGCGTCTACCTTCCCTGCCTCCAGAACATTCTGGGCGTCATCCTGTTTCTGCGACTTACATGGATTGTCGGCACCGCCGGCATCTTGGAGTCCCTGGCAATTGTCGCCTTGTGCTGCTCTTGTGTGAGTACTCAGCCCTCATGAATAGTCTCATGATTTATCCGTCTTTGTTAGAACATTTTGCACCCCTGCTCGTATGTTTGTTGAATACAGTTGGCTGGTCTGACTCATGATATGGTACTCATGATATTGTACTTTATCAAGGTTTTTGCAGTTTAAGCCATTAGGGGAATGACGTGCAAGAATATATAAGAGTGAACTTAAGGTACACGTCCAGCTCTTTAATGCGTTATGAATACATTAGAACATGAGTGTGAATATGTGTCCATATGCTGCTGGAGTGCTGTGCTGATATTAGGGGCAGACGCTGTTAACTTGATGACATCAGTACTGAATGACTGGCAAGTTGGCATAGTGGCCATTGATCCCTCCTAAATTTAGCCGCTGTGAATGTCCATATCCATATATATATACGTTCCTTGCTTCTAATAGTACCTGGCAGCTTGATGTGTAATCCCTGCATCTGAAAAGTGTCAGAAACATAGCGACATGCACACCCACACAGTGGCTATATTTGCAAATCCCACAGCAGACAATGGATTACATCAGTTTAATCAGGGAAAGTACAAACCAAGACCTCAAGTACTATCTCAGTTGAATGCTTTTTGCCTCACACTGGAATGCTTTAATGGTTTAACACGGTCAATTCCATTTATGGCTGAGTCTAGCAAAGTGACTACAGTGCAGATTATGCAAAGTAAAGCATCACATATAAAAAAATTATTTCCATTCCTTTTTGACTGAATAAAGCAATTAAAGCCGCAAATGTTGGATGTATATTAATATTATTATTTATTTAATTTCCAAAATGTTTGTATTGTAAACCATCAGTGAAAATTGTAACCCAGTTCCTTCTGCCTGCTATAAAGTAAATATCAGATTCTGTAGCTCTAAAAACTGTTGGCCTAGAAAGACTGGGACACCACTTATATATTTCAATCTAGTTTAGTGCGTTTGGAGGGTTTGCCCTCAACTGCATCGCTGCGGTTACATAATAAGAGAGCCAAGCTTAGTCAAACAGATTAATGTTCATTTTCACTGCTTAGATCACATCTGACTTTGAACTGATGCTTCCACATAAGCCAACTGTTTATAGGCCAGAATTCATGATCCCTCAACCCAACACCAGAAATAAATTTAAACAAAGTTCAATTGCTGTTTCTAAAAGTGTTACTGCATTATTCTCATATAATTTGATTTAGTCAGGTCTATTTCATTGCAGAGGGACAGATAAAAACAAAGAGGTCTCACACTAACATATCAAGTATAAAACACACTTTCTCATTAGCCCAGTACACAGCACTGCATACAGAATATTTCCATCGTATGTGTTGCTCAACATGTACACAGTGGTTGCATTGTGTTTATAGGTCACGACCAGCTCCTGGGTTTCTAAAATGCTTCCATGTCATCGCTACATTCACTGCTTTTAATGAATAGTGGTAGGAATGGTATAATTGTTTTTTGACTCTTGAGGTCATGATTACATTTGTGCGTACAATGTGGTATTGTTTTCAAGACTGCATTGGTCACATCATACTAGAAAACTGCCAATAAAATATTTCAACTTTGCTATTGGTGACATTGCTTTCCATTGTAGCACCATACTCTAATGTTTCTCTGCTTCTCGGATAGGAAACTAGATATATGTGAGTATTTAGTAAATTGAATCGAAGCTTTAATGGCTGCACTTTTTGAGTGGTATGCCTTTCTGAACATACTTAAATTGGGGCTGCATAATATTGCTTCATCAGCAATAATCACATCACAGGATGCACAATGTCAAATGTGGCAGATAAACTCAAACATGTCTTGCTACAACTCTTTTATTGCTTGATCCAAAAGGAACATTTGCACAGCTCCCATTTTCTACAACTAATCTACATGAAACGTATGGCTTTACTTGTCCCATAAAATAGACTCCCCCGCAAAATCCCCTACAATTATTCCAGAATGAAGCATTCCAGATAGGGCCATTGACGGTATTGGGAGGTATTCCTTCATTTCTCAGTACTGTATATATTGAATAAAACCAAAATATCTCTATGTTAGTATTTTCAGGCAACACATCAGGCAGCTTTATCATGACTGTATCAACCATTTCATCTTCACACTAGAGAAGTTATTATACGAAACTAATAGAAATAACCTGATCTGAGATAGTTTAAAATTTCAAGCAGTTTGATTTAATCGATTTTGCCTATAAATAAATGAATGTAGCTTTTTTGGTGATGAATTATACAGCTAGTAATGTCAATGGTCTTGCAGACTATTCCAGTCTACTGACCACTCACACATTCAAAGGAGCAATTTAGGGTTCAGTATCTTGCTCAAGGACATTTAAACCCACTTTACCAACTGAGCTACAGCTGCCCTGATGTATTGGTTTAATTAAGCGGAGTTATTTTTGGTTAATGTTGTAAATGGTTGCGTTTGTCTAGTAGTAGTACTCTGGTTGAATTTCCTCTAGAAGTCTGCTTAAGCGCTGTTTTTTGCCTGGAATTCTTGGATACATTTGTGGTAAAGACCATCTTGTGCCTGGCTGCATAGGATTTTAGACGGAGTGGGAGGTAAAATTGCCAGCTAATTGGATTTACTCCAGCTTGTCTGTTACTTTAAACCGGACACCCGGCAAAGACTACAAGGTTTATATTGGTCGTGTCCTTGTCCCAGCCCCCCCTCCCGCTTCGTGCTCATCCTCCTCTTGCTTTTGTCCTCTATTCTCTCACCTTCATGCTTTCTCCTTTCTCTCTATACTTCATCCTCTTACTTTTAACTTTCCCGTCTTTCTTTGTGTTCTCTTCTTTGTTCCTGTTATCTTGTCTCCCTGCCCTTCTCTCTGATCTGTCCTTTCTCTCATCCGGAAGCCCTGTTAGGTAACATGCTGACGTAAATATCTTTTGCCACAATTACTGATTTCACGGAAAAGCTCATATCCATTACAGATCCGCAAGATTTAGACCTTAAAGCCCCTTAGAAGTATTTTAACAGGCTAAATGCTAGATAAACCTCTTCATGTCTTTTATTGTTGGATCTGGAAAATAAATATAAATTGAATAGCTTGTGTGCATGAAAAATAGATTAAGGAGTTTTGTGTAAATTGTCGTTTGAATGGGTGATAACTACATCACAAATTCTCTTTTAATAATGCAGCATTGAAAATAATTAAATGCCTGTAAATATGGGCTTTTGAAAAAGCTCATATTTCAGAAGAATTTCATCAGTGTGAAGTTGAGTTTATTCTGGTGTTGTTCTGTGACGTCTTCTCTCCACAGACAATGCTGACAGCCATATCCATGAGTGCAATCGCTACTAATGGTGTTGTGCCAGGTAAGATTCATAATTATTAAGACAAAAGACTTGTCATGGGGTTAAAATGGAGTTACAGCAATTCATAGGGTGACTACTCGGGCTGCAGCTGCAATGGTGCTTTTTTATTGGTTGTTGAATAAAACAATTTTTCAGCCTTACGCATTTGTATGTAATAAAATCCACCTTTTCCTTCATTGTTGGCTGATTTTATGGTAATTGGCAGCAGATATTATTGACTTGCAATTTCAGGCTTTACCAAAACACTTTTTTCCATTGGTATACATTTACGTATTTGAAATTCTGCACGTTCTGAAAAGCTGACTGAAGAGAAGTTTGTTTGCTTTTTTTGCATAGTACCCTTTCTCACTCTGCTCCCCCTATTTTCTCCCAGCTGGAGGCTCGTACTACATGATTTCCAGATCTCTGGGTCCAGAGTTTGGTGGAGCTGTGGGTCTCTGTTTCTATCTGGGCACAACCTTCGCTGGCTCCATGTACATCCTGGGTACTATAGAGATTCTACTGGTGAGAGAGTGCTGTGACTGCGTCTATAGAGTGGCTATCCTCTGCTGTTTGCTCCATGTCACTGTTGGTGCACCACCTGTGAATGTTACTCAGATGGTAGATGAAACTCTGAGTGTTTAAACATCATTGAATAAAGGTATCAGATCAGTAATTATACTGTTAACAAACACTTAAATGCTTTTCAAACCATTAATTAGGTTATTGTATATTGTAAAGTTGCAAGTGATGTTCATAAAACTATCTTTGCTTAATAAATGGTTAATAAAGCATCTAATTGTTTGCTTAAAATGAAATAACTATTCACTAAAATCGGTAAGTTAGTTGATTTGAATTAATTAATTGTTTGTAATTACTTAATAAACTTAAAATAAGTGTAGATTCTTATTTTCTCTGTCTTTCCCCTCCCTCCCATGCAGACATACATCGTGCCTAAAGCAGCCATCTTTGTGGCAGAGAAAAAGGAGGATGAGGTGGATGCCCTGCTCAATAACATGCGTGTTTACGGCACATGCTGCCTAGCACTGATGTCCATAGTTGTCTTTGTAGGGGTGAAATATGTCAACAAGCTGGCACTGGTCTTCCTGGCCTGTGTTATTCTTTCCATTCTTGCCATCTATGCTGGAGTCATCAAGACTATCTTTGAGCCACCAGACTTTCCGTGAGTCCAGTGAACAATAACCTTGAATATGATCCAAAAGTGACATCAGGCTAGATTTGTCAGCCAGTCATATAGACTAATAAAGATGACATTTCAGTGTTTATCAGTATGTTTTACCTTTAGATCATTAAACTTGTATCAATTTTACAAGATCTCTCTCTTGTCCTGTCTTCTTCTTTGCAGTGTTTGTATGTTAGGGAACCGCACTCTGCAGAACCACAACTTTGACAGTTGCCTTAAGATGGAGGTTATAGGTAACATGACGGTCACCACCAAGCTGTGGAAGCTATTCTGTGATGGGTCCGAGTTCAATGCCACCTGCAACGAATTTTTCATCAACAACAATGTTACCAGCATACAGGGCATCCCAGGCCTGACCAGTGGAGTCATTTCAGGTTGGAACAGTAGCAGTGTGCTAATGTGGTGTGCTTGTAAAAAAAAAAAAAAAAAAGATTAATGGAGCGCTTGGACAATGTCAGACACTCAACATCTCCATCAGAATTTACACAGTCATGGAGTGCAGTGTTTTATTACACAATGTGCCAGCTCCTTTCTTGTCATTTATATGTTTGTAGCAAAAATGATGCAAAAATTTTGTTATCATCGGTCAAGTTACCTTTATTGACTCACGTCCATGACACTGGATGGACCTCTTGAAAGCACATTTCAGTCTCTGGCTGTTTTATTTCTGTGGCTCTGTCTCTCAGTGCATTTCTCTAGTTTCTGTCTTTAACTTTAATCTGTCAGTCTGTATACAGAAGACACATTTTCTTTGGGGTCAATTACAGGCTGCTTGACATCCTGGTTTGTAAAGAGCTATGCTTGTGTTTTTTAAGTTAAATTCAAACTTCTGTGTTTCCTTGTGCCCTGTAGAAAACATGTGGTCAGTGTATGGCCCTCTGGGTATGATGGTGGAAAACAAGAATTTGTCGTCTTTTGGAGGGAGTGACCCTGCCCAGGACATCTACATGCCTTACGTAGTCAACGATATCACCACATTCTTCACTCTGCTGGTCGGCATCTACTTCCCGTCTGTCACTGGTGAGATTCGATAAGAGCCACATACCACACACAGTATGATGTGGGAGTAATTGTGTAATAGCTTTTGACTTCCTTTGTGGTTCAAGTTGGACAGCACAGCATTTTGACTATTTCACATTTCGCATTTTCTGTATTGACTGCCCCTTCCAGGTATCATGGCGGGTTCAAACAGGTCAGGTGACCTGCGTGATGCCCAAAAGTCCATCCCCATTGGGACCATAATGGCTATCGCTACCACCTCCTTCATCTGTATCCTTCGACAGTTTTGTGACACTGATACCAAAAAATGTAGTCACACAGCCTTAACTGTAGAGTTAAAAATGTTATATTCTATTATCAAAATGTTTTAGCTCGGTCAGCTCTGCCCTCAAGTGCTTACATAGATGTATGCATATAATGTTGCTGGATATTGCTGCAAGGTTATTTAACTCTCAGTATTAGCAGCTGCCAGGTTTATAGGATGTTGGCAGGAATACTTCGTTACACCCACCTGTTAGATGATGTGTAGTGTGTCTAAAGCTTTACAGCAGCATGATCTTTGGATTGGATTTACTCTCCTGAACAGTGCTTCCCAGACGTCACCTGTGTTGTGCTCTTTGGTGCCTGCATTGAGGGAGTTCTGCTTCGAGACAAGTAAGAGTTTAAAGTAAAAATTTCCCCAAAACTGAAAATTCAGTCAGTATGTACCTACCCCCATGCTGGGAAGTCGGAAATGGAAGTTTTGTAAGCATAAGTGAGCACCCTATTTTTTAACTTTGGAACATTTTTATAAAAAGGTTTTAGCAGCTAAACTGTAGACATTTTGAATCATTTAGATTTCTTCTGCTTGTCTCTTTTTAACTTTTGTGCCTTGAGGGCAAATAGTTAAAATTATTGAGTCACTAAGTGCCCTTATCACTGATTTGATCTTTTTCAGACATAATCACTTGCACATATTTTACATTCATGTGATGTGAATGGACCACTGTGCCCCCTGAAACACTTCTTTATCCTTTTTCTGAGTCACAAGATCCATTGAAGGTCCTTGATAATAATTTAATAGTGATTTTTTTAACTATGTAATGAAGTATTCTAACAACTTTGATATTTTACAATGCATCAGATGTACATATTAACCCAGTGTGTGCTTTCTATTAAAACATGTAGACCCATCATAATTTATTTAATTCACAAATTGTCTCCTATTAATGCAAAGTAAATGGATATTTTGTCTCAGTGAATACAAAGAAACTTGTCTTTCAATATTTTTTTTTTCAGGGGACAGGGCTTGTGTTATTTTCTATTTTTGTTAGTGTCAACAAATCCCATGAAAGACCAAAAGCACCAGTTCTTTAGTCCATATCGCAACACTTTCTCTCACAGTATCTCTCCAGCCTGTCGAAGGTTGTAAACCCCAAGCTTATTCACTCCTATTCCATCAATCCGATTGATGTTTATCTTTTCAAAACAGGTCATAGATATACACTGTATATACTCTTACATTTACTGTTGATTTAGGATTTGAGGACAAAAGGAAAACTAAGATAATCACCAGATGTATCCTTTAAATTGTTTGACATTAGGTTAAGTATTAAGTATATTATATGGCTGAATAAGTAATTATGATCCAATACGTTTTTGCATTGCAGATTTGGTGACTCGGTGAAAGGGAACCTTGTTATAGGCACACTATCCTGGCCCTCCCCCTGGGTCATTGTGATTGGCTCATTCTTCTCCTGCTGTGGGGCGGGGCTACAGAGTTTGACTGGTGCCCCTCGATTGTTGCAGGCCATCGCACGAGATGGCATTGTACCTTTCTTACAGGTAAGGTACACGCAGTCGACATCAGTACAGTCAAAGCAAATTTCATCCTCATGTTTTTTGACTTGAATTTTCTTCATACCTGACTGTGTGTGTGTGTGTGTGTGTTTGTGTTAGGTGTTTGGTCATGGTAAAGCTAATGGAGAACCTACCTGGGCTCTGCTGCTGACTGCTGGGATCTGTGAAATCGGCATCCTCATTGCCTCCCTGGACGCTGTGGCTCCGATTCTCTCCATGTCAGTATCTGTTTTCTTAGTCTTCTTTTGCTTTTCATAAAAACAGATCAACAGGTAAAGGGTTTGACTTCTTAAAGGCACATACAGTGGGTCATAATAGTGTGTTAGATATTGGCTTATTGTCTTCCTCCTACAGGTTTTTCCTTATGTGCTACCTGTTTGTCAACCTGGCCTGTGCAGTTCAGACTCTGCTGCGAACGCCTAACTGGAGGCCGCGCTTCAAATACTACCACTGGTGGGTGATGAATGATTCAGTCTTACAAGTACAATTTCCCTCTCCCACCTTCTCTGTATTAACTCTCTAACAGTTACTGTATGGAGGAGAATAGTGAGTGTATCTTGAGGTTTCAAATAAGCAATGTCTGAAAGGTTTGTCAGACCTATTTAACCAGTCAGGGACATTGAGATGACTGAGGTTTTCCTAATGAACATGCCAGGAATCACACACACACACACACACACACACACACACACACACACACACACACACACACACAGACCGCAGCCACACCTGTTCAGTTTGATGACGGCCTTTACTAAGATTACTTCCACTACAAAGGTTGAGGACAATACAAAACTGCACTATTGTTAGCATCATTTCATCATTTTACTTGAGGTCTAAGCCTCTCTGCTGTCCTTTCTGAGCTGGTTACATTCCATTAAGACATTTCCATGAATGAAAGTGCAGAAAACCTGAAAGGGTTGTTCTTTAAATGGATGGTCATGTCATCAATAGACTGGAGTGGTAAAGTGTGTGTTCTCTCCTACAGGGCTCTGTCCTTCCTGGGAATGAGCTTGTGTCTTGCGCTCATGTTCATCTCTTCCTGGTATTATGCTATTGTGGCCATGGTCATCGCTGGCTGCATCTACAAATACATTGAATACAGAGGGTAAGAATACATGTGTAATGTGTGTAATGTTATTCATAGGTATAGAGTAAACCTTGAAAAAGGAAAAAGTTCACTTATATCAGCAGGCAGGAAAAAGACTTAATAAAAGGGAAATTAAATTAAATGTTCAAAGAAAAATAAGTTTGGGTTTAGTAATACATTTACATTTAACCTTTTGAGTTATACTAAATCCAGCTTTGACTGTCTGGCTGGATCTAAAGAAAAGTCTGCTAGGTTTACCACAGAAATTGCTCTCACAGCCACAAAGAAACTGGACTAAATCAGCAAAACACACAATAAATACTTTAAACCACACAAGACAGGTATGAAAACAATGAGATCTGTCGAGATCCATACACTGGCATTAGTTTATATCATTCTGCGTGTGTTCTCATTTTTTGTGCTTCATCGATCAATTTCTGGCTTTAGGGCGGAGAAGGAGTGGGGAGATGGCATCCGTGGCCTGTCCCTCAACGCTGCACGCTATGCCCTCATTCGCCTTGAGGAGGCTCCACCACACACTAAGAACTGGAGGTACAGTATATTTTATGTGTGTGTGTGTGTGCGTGTGTGTGTGTGTGTGTGTGTGTGTGCGTGTGTGTGTGCTTGTGTGTGTGCTTGTGTGTGTTTTATATGGCTGTAGCTACAGTTGACACAGTGCCATCTGTCACGGCTGTGGTGGACTGAAGAGAGACAGGAATAGACACAGAGGGTGCGTTGAATTAATCTCTTGGTCCTCTATCTAATCTGACAGAAAAGGTTGATGAGCCTTCATACTGTACTGTGGCCCACACTGGCTGACCTTGCAGAATGCCTGTACAAAAACCAAACACTCAGCTAAATGCCCTAAATATAAATTTGAAAGTAAACACGTTTCATTTACTTTCTTGGCATATTCACTTTGTACGGATGTGATGTTTCCAGTTATACAGATGGTTCTCATTAAGGGTAACTGCTTTGTTACGCCAGTGTTGGACTTTATAGTTATAACCCACAAATTGTACCATAATCCACAAATATGTCAGTATCTATAAACATGTATATATTTATTTGCGTTGTCTAAAGTCATATCTGCAAAAATAAGGAGTGATTTGCTAATATATCTTTCTCTGTTAAAAACATGTACCTTAGTCCAGGACTGTAAGGCTGCTTCTACTCCAATTAGTCTCCCTGCATTGCTGAGTGTGAACTTGTAATACTGTTTATTTCATTTTTCAGAGACCATTAATTTGCTTAGAATGAAGATTTTCTCAAGAACGATTTGAGAAACCAAACTTGGTGACAAATTGAATTTTCTCTTGTGTTGTTTGTTATTTACTCACTGAAAGATGGTATGTAAGGTGATCTCTGTAATATTTAAATTATTTGAACCCTTACCTGCAGAAATCCACCAGGGAAGAATATGAAAATGTAAATGACAGGGCATAAAACCAATGATCTGCAGATCTTTACAAAACCCCGTGCAAAAGTCGAACGATGGAACAGCCGTCAGTGCAGCAAAGAAATTTAAACTGAATCAAATCATGATCGTCAAAACGGGAGTGAAATCAAGTCATGGATATAGAGAGTTTTGTCACCTTAGAAATTTGAGTACATTTAATTTGTACACTCAAATGAAGCGTTCTTTCACTGTGTCTTAAACAAAATAATTTTTTGCTCCTCTTGAACCCTCTGATGCAAGACTCCATCTGTCCTGCTCTATTCCACCCTGCAAATCAGTGCAGTCTGGCTTTGCGCCCCCTCACCTTCTTGTCCTCATGTATCTAGGCCTCAGTTGTTGGTGCTCCTGAATGTCGACTCGGATCAAGGAGTCAAACACCCTCGTCTGCTGTCCCTCACCACTCAGCTGAAGGCAGGGAAAGGCCTCACAATTGTGGGAAACGTTTTAGAGGGAACCTATCTCACCAAAGATGCAGAGGCCAAGAGGGCTGAACAGGTATGATGAAGATGTATCCACAGACAGGCTGAATGAAAATACAGGCTCTAGTGCAGTATATTGTTGTTAATCTAGATGTCGACCTTATGATGACTGTGTTCTACCAAATGTGGGCACAGTTGCTGATAAGATATCAAATGTCTTTTTATTCCTCATTTGTTAACAGTCCATCCATTGCTAATCATTACAGTCAAAATCCACCAAATTACCACAGTCATTCTTTTTGGGCTGTGCTTGAAATTCACCACTGTGCCCACAATCTGTTTTGTAAGTCAGGATTGAGGAAAGGAAAATGCCTCAACTGTAGATAAACTCTGCCCTCTACTGGGAAAATAGAGCAAGTGTTTGGGTTCTGCTTGGCAGCCTGATTTGACTGTCCTTTAAGGAGTTTCTAATCTGTGGATTACATTTTTGACAAAAAGCAATCGTGCAAAGGCGGAATTTCAGATTACACAGACTGCTGTATACATGGGCATTGTTTAGACCCACCATTATTAAACGTTCTGGATGGAAGTAACAAGAGTGCTGAATGGTGAAGCACAGTCCAGGATCAGTACAACCAGAATTAAATGGGGAACCTAGGCCGTGCCATTTTTTAAAAAAAAAGACATTTTCATCAGTAACGTATATATTCCTACCTCCTTCGTACTTAATTTTTGTTCTTTGTATCTGTCCAGAACATCAAGTCTGCCATGTCAACGGAGAAAACAAAAGGATTCTGCCATGTTGTGGTGTCTTCAAACCTCAGAGATGGCTTCTCCCACCTCATCCAGTCTGCGGGGCTGGGAGGCATGAAGCACAACACAGTCCTAATGGGCTGGCCTGGCACCTGGAGGCAGTCCAATGACCCGCAGTCATGGAAGAATTTCATAGGTACAGAGGGGGAAACAGCTAAACAATAGATTGTACATACTGTACAGTATGTTTGTACATACAGTATGTAAAAATGTACAGAAAGTGACGTTATACATCTAAAATTGTATGATATCTGCTTATGCAGTCCTTCCACTGAAATGGATGTCTCACAGTGATTCATGAAACATTGTGCTCAGACACCTCTCTTCCTTTACCCATCCAGAGACAGTGAGGGAGACCACAGCAGCCCATCATGCCTTGCTTGTGGCTAAGAATGTGGACAGTTTTCCCACCAACCAGGACCGCCTGGGGGAGGGCACCATTGACGTGTGGTGGGTGGTTCACGATGGAGGCATGCTGATGCTGCTGCCCTTCCTGCTGCGACAGCACAAGGTTGGTGTGGGTTTTCCCTCTGAGACATCCTTTGCTACAAATATTTTCTTTTCCTTATTTTTTTCATATTCATGCATTCCTGCTGTCATACTCACCTATAAACCATCTATGAATCTTTGACATCGATATCACTTCGGCCCCTCCTCTCTTTCACTCAGTTCACCACACTAATCAATCCATTGACCTCTGACTGATGGACTTGTGTTATTCTTTTCTTTTCTTCCAAAACAAATGTGTATCCTCCTCCTCCAGGTGTGGAGGAAGTGTAAGATGCGTATCTTCACTGTTGCCCAGATGGATGACAACAGCATACAAATGAAGAAAGATCTCCAGATGTTCCTTTACCACCTACGACTGGATGCAGAAGTGGAAGTGGTGGAGATGGTGAGACTAGAACTGAATAACTTCCTGCAATGGTAGTGACGCATCACTACATTGGAATTAGGCTGATGGGCCTCTCATACAGTGACATCATATGTTGAGAAAGTTTATCAAGAAGCTGAAGAAATAAACAGAGATATTTCTTTTATAAAATAACTATATTCATTTACTGTTTAACATATATTATTTACTTTTTCATATTTTTGACAATGTTTTTGGGTCAGATCTGGCGTTTAGAGGACCCTATACAGTGATCAGTGAATACACTTTGATATTTCTATTGTATCTGGGACATAAGTTTAACATTTAACATCAACTGCTGTGGAGGCTCCGCGGTGCTGGCAGGGGTTTGTGTGAAGTTTCTTATTGCTCCATATTGTGTTGATGAGCATATTTCTGTCCTCTCCTGTGCAGCATGATAATGACATCTCAGCCTTCACCTACGAGAAGACACTAGTGATGGAGCAGAGGTCTCAGATGCTGAAACAGATGCAGCTTTCCAGGACTGAAAGGGAGAGAGAGGTAATGTAAACCTCACCTACCCGAACACAAGCCGGCACTCACTGTCACTTTGTCTCTCTAGCTGCTTTGTGATTCAACGCAAGAGACTGTATTTTTATAGTGTGTCTTAGATTAGACACTAATAAGATCAGCTCATTAACATCTTCAGGAATATGACTATTATTACAGAATGTCATTATTTTTTCTCCCTGTTACTCACAACACAACTAAGTAGCTTTAGTATCACACAAGTCAGATTATAAAGAATACAAAACAAGCTATTAAGTTAATTTGCTATTTAAAGAAAATACTTCATAGTTGCCTCTAAACAGCATTTTGGTCAAATCTGGCCTACCACTGCGTTAACATGACAATTGGCCCCTTTCCTTGTTCATCTGCCATCACTCTGTGCCGCGCTACACCGCTCAGATTCAGAGTATCACTGACGAATCACGTAGCTCAATCCGGAGGAAGAACCAGGGCGCTGCCCAGGGCGCCAACCTCAGCCAGCAGTCCTCACTGATGGAGGACACTCAGGAGGATGAGGTAGACAATTTTGTCAACCCACTGTCCCTCAATGTTAGACTCACGGGCCTGTCTTCACAAAGTTGGATCTTTGGCTACAGTTCCACTGTTTCAATTACTATTATCATCAGCATGGTTTAAAATAAAATACATTTTGAACATATTTTTCTCTGGTGTGGACATGTGATACCTGTACAGTAAATATAAAAAGGATGATCCAGTAGAAATGCTGCTCAAGTTTCAAATTGAAATGTCCTTGGAAAGTCATTTCAGGCCTATATGGCCATAATTATTGAGTTAGTACGAAGGAGGATAAGGGCCATTGTGATTGACATGATTAAGATATAGTTAATTGAAGTTTTTGTCCAAATTATGTTGTCCTCACTATACAATAATTCTGTTCGCATTTGCTAACAAGACTTACTGTTGCAAATGTTTGCACTTATATTTATATCAAGTCTTCTCTACAAAAGAGTGGCAGCTACTGTAGCTTCTATAAGAATAAGCTTCTAAAAGGCCTACATAGTTATAGCATCTGGATAATCTGGATAATCTATAGTGTATTATAACCTTGTCACTGTCGGCTTATCAAAGGCATCTGGTCATGGCTGATATACCATGTTCATACTATGTGCTAGCACTTGTTCAGTGTACTTTGATATTAAGTTACATCAGGGATACAGCTGATCTGGTGCAGCTCCAGCTGGGCAAAACCAGTTGTTGTACATAGAAGGCACCAGCATGAAGTTGTTGTCAGCCCAGGACTACAAGCTAGTTATTGTATCTCTGTAAAACCTGTGCCATTAGCCCTGTTGGGAAAGGTCATCGGCAATACAACTTTATAAATAATGCAGTTTATGATAACAGATAGCATTCATTTTGCATATCTGACAGTTTAACCGCCAGTCCAGACTGGCCCAAGAGCAATTCTACTTACTATGTATTACTGTCACTAAGAGCTGCTTTGTGAATAACAGCCTGCTGGACCCTTAAACTGTTGCCTGACTTCCCATTACAGTACCTCCATAATCCCACCTCATCCCTACCTCCCTACAGAATGTGAGAGGAAAGAGTGGACAGTATTGTCTCAGAAACCTGGAAATTATCTTTGACTTTTGGCATATTGTCCTGATAACTGATGTCATGAGACATCATAGCTGCTATCAGGCTATAGGCTTCAGGAACAGTTTACAAGTACTTTTTACCCAGGAATCTTTTACTCTCACTTTTCTGACTCGACAATACTGGGCCCACTTTTTTCAGTTTGCTTGACAAAGTCCTGACCCCAGTCATCTCCTCATGCTCACACCTGTAACCAGAGTTATATCTTCCAGAAATTGGAACACCAACACATACAAAAACCAGTGATGATGATGGATGATAATAAAGGCACTGTGCTGTGGTAATATACCTGTTGGATTTGTTTTCTGTAGCACAGTCACAAAAACAGAAATGAAGAAAGCTATTCTCAAATGTAGGGCTGGGTGATACGGCCTTCAAATAATATTACAGTATTTTTTGGCAATGTTGTGATACATAAACTCAGTATTTTGAGATATCGTCAAAAGCACTTCATAAATGCTAGGACTGCCCTAAAGAGGAAACGATTGATAAATCATCATCTGTAATATGGATGAAAGGACGGGTTAAAGGCAAGTATTGGAACAAGTAGAACAGGCTGATCAATTTCAGTAAATGACAAGGGGGAGCTGTAGCTCGAGGTACCCTTGAGCAAGATACTGAACCCCAAATTCCTCTTGATGAGCAATTGGTATGTTGCATGGCAGCCTTGGCTATCAGTGTATGACTGTATGTGTGAATGGAATGAATGGTAAGTAGACTGGAAAAACAATTCAGAAATGGAATTTCATTCACCTTTTAACCTTATACTGTATTTCAGCCTTTAACAGTGGAAAAGACAACACTTCATGTCAATATAACAATGTCCAAAATCTAAGATCATACATAGTCTAATATATAGAATATCAATATATTTCCCAGCCTTCGTTAAATAATAAAACCAAATTCTAATGCTGTGTATAAATCCTGCCTTGCTATGCTATGCTGTTTTGCATTATCCCTGCATCCTATGCTTCTGTACCTGCTTTATATACTCTACAGTAACATATTTTGAACATGTACAGTAATCTCTGGAGGCCCTGTATCCAATTTGAACACTTGGTTGACATCATTCCTTATCTTCCCAGCCTGGTTCATTTTCACCACCACTGCCCTGTTGTTGTCAGTCACCCATGCATGTTGTGTTTCACCCCTGCTTGGGGGACCTTCAACCTTATGATGTCTTATGATGCATAGTGTATATTAGCTCCTTCATGATCCTTGTGTATTGAACAGGTTTGTACTATTCCCATTTTTTAGCATGGTTTTGCCCAGCTTTTATTAATATGTAGAAGGAAATGTTTTGGTTTCCCGCGCTATTTATGTATTATCCATGCTGGCCAGTCTGTTACTTTAATTCATTATTCTGTTTTTGATACCTTACTTACCTTCCTCCTTCTCCAGTTTTTATTCTTGTTTCTCCCAAAATAGTTTTCTTTTGACTTTCTGGTGTTATCTTGGACTCAGAAACCTCACCACCTCCTTATCATTCTCTCATGATTTGTTTCTTACTTAGCATCCTGTTATTTGTTATTTGTCAGTTGTTATTTCCTTGTTTAAATGTCTTCTGTTTATTGTCTTCCCTCTGGTCTCTCCCCTAAAAATCTTCTGGTTGATATCCGATTTTCCTCACCTCTCTCTTTCCCTCTCCTCCAGGCCCAGCTCATCCATGACAGAAACACAGCATCTCACGCCGCTATAAATGACAAAGCAGAAAGTGGGCCTGAGCAGGTCCACATGACCTGGACAAAGGACAAGCTCTTCACAGAGCGAAATCGTAACCGCGAGTGCAACGCTAATGTGGCTGTGCGCGACCTGTTTAACATGAAACCGTAAGTTTTTTGGTTTTTTTTAAACAAAAAACAGCCTTTACATTTCTATCTTAAAAGCTTGAAAGAAGAAAAAGTTGTGTCATGTATATCTGTGTCTTTAAGATTCATTCCCAAAAAAGTTGACTACTGTTACTGAAATATATCGTTAAGGTGGTGGTACATAACATACTGTTGTTGCATGTGCCTTGTGAGAGACATTTGCACCATTTTGAATTGCTTTTCCCATGTTTTATATGTCAAAACATAGAAACTATCTGAGGCGTAAAGTGCAGCTCATACAATAGTGACGATCCTTCAGGATGGTGCCAAAGCCTCAGTGCAGGAGGACAGCATGTGTAGTTGTAGCAGTAGCGGTCATGAGGCTGACAGGGTGAAATGGGACAACTGTCTGCATGGCGTGTGCATTCAGGCTGCATTTGGTGTGTGTGCGCATGTGTGTACACTTCCAGCCATTTCAGTCTTAGTGCATGGCCAGACCACGCAGCCCATACGCACACCTTGTTGCCGTTAAGACTAACACCTCTCATCCCATACTGTCCATGTGATCAGTGTGTGGACTTCATCAGGTGTGTCCCAGTGCACTTCTATTGGCTTATAAAGCTTTTACTTTAAAATTTTCATCACAGCATAAAGTCTCGCAGGACAGGAAGAAATGAAGGCTAATCTTTCCCCAAGCCTCACCATTTACATCAAACAACCCCGTGTCACCTCCTGGGGTTAACCTCGGTCACTTTAGGGTGTCATGACCCACCATTTGGGACAGTTGGATGCACGCTGTGTGGTGGAGAGAGCTGGAGAGCTGATGTAGGACGCATCTAAGCCTGTTTCTGTTGTTCTGTCCCATTTTCCTCCTTCTAGAGAGTGGGAGAGTCTGTAAGTCGCATTCTCTTTGACCTAGGCTGTATGTGTGTACTGCTGCTGTGGTGACTGTAGCTTTGTTCAATGTCCTCCAGCTCATGTGCTCATACCTCTGTGTTTGTCTGTGTCCTAATGTGCATGGACGTCCTGTTTGAGCATGGAAAAGCCTTTACTGATTTAATTAGCATGAAACATTCATGACATTCTGTACATGCATGTGCAAACTTGTGCTTTCCATTGAGCTTTTGGTGATAAGCGAAGACAAAACTTTTCATTTGATCGTGACATTACAATAGAAACGTTTGTCTTGTTCAGTAGAATGGAAAGCAGAATTTTGTTGAATTGTCTTGTTTTTCTCTTTAATATCATTTGGCTTCTGGCAGTTTGATGTCATGTGCTTTATTGCTTTGTGGTCTAACATTGTGAAGGTGATGATGAAGAGACAACATTTAAAGAGACACTATTAATAAACTGGATTAGTTTGAATACAGCATGTGCAATTGGCTATGACAAATTACTACAAATTATTACAATAATGATAATGATAGTGAGATCATGTTGGAGGTCATGGTGTGATACTGCATGCCCCCTTTGTCTTCAGATGTTGTCTCTTTATTTGGAATTGAATACGCTTCAGTCCCGTAACCATGCTTTGTTTTACCATTTGTGTTTGAGCCTAACCTACAGAATGCTTTTACTAAATTAATGTTATTAATACAGTGATTATGGTTAAATAAGTTTTTTTTTGTTTATAAGTACACAGTGTCATTTTGATGTTTTCATTATAAGCAAGTCAGAAAAACAAATTTAGTTATTCCGTTGTTTAACCTCATAAACAAGCGACTCTTGAATAAGAGAGCTTGTTCTCCATGAGTTTCTACTTTAAAGAGAATGGCATGAGTAAAGGACTTTCTGGTGTGCAGCTCCTATTTTAGCCTGGAGTGCTGCCATGTTCTCACAATAGGCTTTTCACACAGAGGACATTTTACATGTGACAGGAGGTAAAGCACAGGTGTGGATACAAAAACTAATGATGGCTGAAGTGATATCGCTGCTTCAGTTTCAGGATTGTGATAGCGTGTGTCTGGCACACTGTCACACTGTCATGCTTTACTGGGAAACTTGAATAGAACAGAGAGCCCATTTACACCTTCATTAAAATGCGGTCTGTGCCCTGAAAAGGAAAAATGACTGTAAATGCACAATTAAAATGTGACTTGATCGAGACGTGATTGGATCTGCCTGATCACATGTGAAGGTAGTCTGGCTTGCATTGTTTTCAGATCCGAGCAGCCATGTGCAAACGCAATCCGCACAATGTGCTGGCAACTGTATAGAAAGACAGATATTTGCTTTCAGCATATTTTGCACATGTATATATATATGTATATATATGTATATATATATGTGTATATATGTATGTATATATGTGTATATATGTATATATATGTATATATATATGTATATGTGTGTGTGTGTTTTATATATGTTGTTCAAATTTAGAAAATGAGTAGGTGAGAAGGCTGAAAGATGTCTATGATTACTGATCATTTGTCTAATCTGTGCTGTGTAAGCACCTAAAGATATGTTATTCAACAAAACTGTGAAAATGAAAGCAATATGAATGTGAAATACTTGGAAATGATGACAGTAAGAAATAACTATGATCGTTGCACTTATCTGTGCAACTGATCTGCATTTATATATAATGAATCTAGGCAGTACAGTTCTCTATAACAGAACAGACCAGTAGCAAGAGAGGAATAACTTAATGTATTATGTTTGCCAAATTTACAAGAGGGGATAACTAATTAGGAATTTGTTGAGACAGCATCTCACAAAGTTTATTGAGTTTCCCCTAACACAACAACCTACAAAAACTCTGTGATTTTATTATTTTTTTTAGGGAGTCTTGGGCTGTTGTGACCTCAAATTACTCACAGGCAGGCTTTGCTGCTGAAGGCAGAGATCCGATCTAAATGAGGATAATAAGAAGGGATAAAAATACCTAGTCTGAATGCCAAGGAAACATTGAATCGTTTATTATCCGGATAACTTATCTGGATACAGTTCCCATTTTAATACAAGGTGTAAATGGGGCAAGAGAAACAGGAATGTTGTTGGTAACACCTGTGTTTTTTCTGCTAGGATGAGTAAAAATGTCTGTTGTGAAAAAGGACTATTGTAGGCATGGAGATTCTCGGATTACTTGTATCCTCAACAGACTCTCTTCATAAAGAAAGTCTTTATCGCAGGACAAAACATTTGATGAAGTACTGAACAAGTCTTAGAAACAACTTAATATCATGACTGTTCCAATTTTTATATTATGGGAGATTTAGGGTTTAGTTTAGTTAGTATCTGGTCATGAGTGTTTTCCTTGTATTGTCTCTCACTCTGACCTTACTGTCCAACTAGGAACCAGTCAAATGTTCGTCGGATGCACACAGCTGTCAAGCTGAACGAGGTAGTGGTCAACAAGTCGCAGGGAGCCCACCTGGTTCTGCTCAACATGCCCGGACCACCGAAGAACAGAGGAGGGGATGAAAACTGTATCCTTAAAGCAGCTGGAAACCATATTTGCATTATAACCACATGTGAAATGACAATGTGAAAAGGAGTCTCTTGTTGTGATGAGCGAACAGAGAAAATAGGTTTCCAGCAGCATCAAGCAGCTGTTTTCAGTCAAAGATTAAACTAAAAGCCGCTACCTGCTCTGAAGCAAGCAGCAGCGAGACACAGTTCAGATGAGCTGGTGAACATAGTGGAAATGATATGTCCCTGAGAAACTGGTGGAGACAAAACCAGATAAATAATTTTGTAGCTCCATAACTACTGGATATTCACTGCCTCTAAATGCTCAAAAATATTAGTTATTGCATGTTTAATTGCTGCCATTCCTTTTTATTGTGATGTAATTTTTGATGTGGATGTAACTGTAGTGAAAAGCTCATTGTGATAGACAAAGTAATGAGATGTGTCTCTGTATGTGTCTACCTTGACTGCTGTCTCAGACATGGAGTTCCTGGAGGTTCTCCTTGAGGGTCTGAACCGGGTCCTCCTGGTGCGAGGCGGTGGCCGTGAAGTCATTACTATCTACTCTTAAAAAAAAAAGGCCCCACCCTGCACATATGGGCTGTCATCATGGATACCAGTCACCGGGCATTTTCGGGGGCAGAAAATTTGGTTAATAATGAAGGGGCGGGGGTTTGAGGAAGGCGGGACCGCTTGTGATTGAAGGCCCTCAGGATGAAGGAAAAAGTTATGGTTGAAGCAGTTTACTGGCTGAGAGTACGAGCACAGTGTGTGTCCACGCTGGGCCACTGTACCCCTGCACATGGAAGATAGAGCATAGAGACACTTTATATTGTTCATTTAAGTCTGGAAAATGTTGTCCTGTTCTGTTACATTTTCAAATTCTTTCCCTCTTGTGTTTATGTTGTCAAGTTACTGGCACTCACTGTGTACAGATAAGCAAAGAAGTGAATGTGTGCTGTTGATATGAACCTCGTAGTCTTTCATGTCGTGTGGTGTGCTCAACTCTTGGAGGTTTGCTGGACCTGAGAAAAACATGGAAAGAGAGGAAGTTACAAAATGGCTTTGCGTAGGAAGGTCATTCATAATAACACATCAGGAATATTCAATAATCCGATACAGCTGATCTGTATGGTCTGCGTCACCATATGTACATGATGTTTTCATTTCAAATATATTTGAAGAAACTGCTCTCGGTCTCAGCCACAGATGAGGCGCTGCTGAAACATGCTGTTAGGTGGAACTTGGGAGCCTGTCAGTAGCTGAGAGCTCCATCTTAGAGCAGCATCTGTAGTCACAGTGCTCTGAGGGTTTTGGCCTGAGCGTTGGATCACCTTCCTCCCTTCAGGCGGTGATGTTGGGTACTTACACTCGCAGGTCAACAATTTCCACCCTCACGGAACATTATTGTTTTAATAGGGAAAAATAGCCATAGCTCATGTTGTAGCTCCCTGTAATCTTTATAGTGGACATATGAAATGCACATGTATAAATATTTATTGTGTCTGAAGTAGTGCTCAGTTAAGACTAGAACTAGATTTTTTTTTTAATTCAAGGGCTGTCTGACAGCGTGCAATAGGTTAATCAGATATTAGACTGGCTAATTGGTTCGCACAATTTGCCTTCAGAATTGTTGGCATTTATCAAAGTAGACTTTTTAAAACGTGAAAGCACAAATTGACACATGAATTAGTGTAATTCTTCCCATACGGACATAGTTACAGCACTATTGACTTTGCACTACCGATCTTTCAGCACTTAATTCATCACATACTGGCTGACTGTGACACTTTGTTCTGGTCAATCTACGACTACATCCTTCTGACTTAAGTGGAGAGACACACTGATACATGAGCTCATAAAACCCATGTTCCATAGTTTTTTTTAATAATAACTTACCAAACAAACTCTTTAGGCTTTGCGCCCCAGACTGAGTAGATAACTTGTTCTGAGCATGTTTAGGAGACAAAGTGCCAAAAATGAAAGAAACTGTGGAAGTATTATTATGGCCATATAGACGCTACTGCTTTGATCTTTGGAAATCCACAATATTGACTTTATTTTGCAACAGAGACAGAATTCCTCTGAACTTCTGCCTGTGAGTAAACAAGCAAATGCAACTAATAGTGCATTTTCCAGGGAATCTTACACCAGCCAACACCTCACCGACTTTTGTGTCGGAGGAAAGAAGACAGAAACTTCCCTTGTGTGTACCTCCACAGTTTCTTTTTGAAATTAGATGTGCAGTATTTTGTAAAGCAGGAAGGCGCGTTTACCTGTAGTTCTTCGCAGGGGAACGACCATTTCTGACTGTCAGTCATGCAACATCCGTGTTTTGTTGTGTCGTCCAGTTGTTGATGTATGCCTGTGTTACTAGTTATAGTGTTTGTTGCATTATCATCGACCTTCTGTTACTTTAAGTGTTAATTTTTCTTTGTGTGATTTTTATGGAAGGAGGAAGAGCGAGGCGGTATATGTGTAAGGACAGCAGCACTTGTTTTGTGCGTTGTTTGGACCCACCAGAAAACACAACATGTACAACACACTGAAAACCCCTCAGGATTACCTCTCAAGAGGGTGAAGAAACTGAACGAAGCAACCGGGGGAACAAATGAATTGTCTAAATATCTCTGTCACTACATGAAGTTCATATTTCAGTTTCCTTATTCAGTTTTATATTTTAGCCACCAAAGATGAAACAGTTCTGTTTGTGTAAACCTACAAAATTTCTAGTTTTAAGAAGTTTGAAACATTGAACATTGTAAAGATAAATTATTGAAAAAGTTTCTTTGTTTATAATTTGGTTACTGAGCTGAATAGCGGTAGCTGTGCAGAAAGAAAACATAACATACATGAAACCTTAACGAGAAGATGCTAAATATAAAGAAAAGGAGGAAAATAGGATTGTCAGCAATGTGTGGGTTTCACAGCTCTAATATTTGAGGTGGCTAGAGAATGATATCTACCTCACTGAGGCTTGGCTGAAGGAAAAAAATATAATCACATCTCTTTCAACAACTGATGTTCCGTATGGATTTATGAAAGGAAAGAAGCCTCTGCTAAGTGAGAGGACCAGCAGAATTGTGTGTGTGAGTGTGTGTGTGTTCCTTATGCATACTGTTGTGAGATGAAGTCGTTTGTGTTTCTGCTGTTGTCTGGCTCAGCCGGCAGGCCTCACGGGCTGGAAAAGGAAGTCACTTGTGGGCACACATATAGAGGAGGGTAGCCCTGTAAATTGTATTTGTGCCTCTCTGAGTAATTATTAAAAGTGCTGAAATAAACAACCTTTCTCTGCCCTGATTCTTTCCACATGTCAGTTTCAGCGATTTAGCGAAACCCTTGTGATCTGAGAAGCGTTTTGGTGTTATCATGAT